>NW_007726223.1:226692-748159 GCF_000696425.1 Galeopterus variegatus | reverse complement strand
GCAACGGGATCGCAACCCTCGGTGTTGCTCCCGCGCCTCGCTCAGCCAGTGAGCGGGAACTGGTCTGTATGTGGGATCCGAACCCTCGGGCGGGAGCGCCGCCGCGCTTCCCAAGTGGCGCACTATCCAGTGCGCCACCGGGCCGGCCCTAGATACTTTCTTAATAAAAGAGCAATATTAATTTTTGATAAATTGTCTATCTAGAGAGAGAAATCCTTTATCTCTGTAAAATAATGTAATGTAGACTTTTGACTGCAAAATAATGAGACTCATTTTTCTGTTTAGGTTGTGGCTTACTTTTTACAGAATATGAGTTTCATAAATTTTAACTCATTTTGTGTTATATACTAAATCCTCAACAAATATAAGCCTCTTTTTAAAAAAAACTTCTCTGAATCAAATAAAGAAAAGTATATATCTTGTATTTTAAAATCCAATTCTCTCAATTACTTATTACTCAATTCTTTTAGCAAAAAAATTTTTAATTGTCTGCTCTGTATAGTCAGCTCTACAGTATTGTGGGGGATAGATGCAAAGCAGAATCATATATGATCTCTATCTTTTACCAGTGACCTCTATTACAGAGTTGAGTTTCATTAAATAATATTTACTGAGTAACTATGTGCTAGGAACTGTGCTTGGAATAAGGAAATCATAATACAATATTGAATTCTTGTAATTCTCATAATTGCAGATAGATTCCCAATTTTTCTTCTTTTCAGAAAATAAAAATATTGGGGCCAGCCTGTGGCTCACTTGGGAGAGTGCGGTGCTGATAACACCAAGGCCATGGGTTCAGATCCCAAGTAGGGATGGCTGGTTGCTCACTGGGTGAGTGTGGTGCTGACAACACCAAGTCAAGGGTTAAGATTCCCTTACCAGTCATCTTTAAAAAAAAAAAAAAAAGAAAGAAAATAAAAATATCTCTTTGAGCTATTCTAATTTCTTTTTTATTGTGGGGGGTCTATCCAATGCTAGTCTGAGCTGTGTTAAAAATAATAGCAATTGTTTATTGAAAGCTTACTATGTACCAAGAACAATGCTGCGTGCTTTACTTGCATTAGATGGAAACAAACCTATAGGTATTACTATTTTTATCTCTATTTTATAGATGAGACACAGTGGCAGTAAGTTCATATGGGCACAGGTCTAAGAACTGGTTAGATGACTTGGTTAAGACCACAAAGCTAATAAGTGGCTGAACTCAAAACTAAACAGAAGGCTTTCTGATTATAAGTCTTTGCTTTTCTTCTTTCTTTAATCAGATCCAATAGACATGATATATAAATACCACCAAATTTCAATATACATTAAATAGTAACCCAAATACCTCATAAAATAGAACAGCAATCATTTAACAGATGACACACATCAATGTATATTTAATTGAAAAATATTGCCTTTGGATCAATACACAGATCCAGAGTCAATAATTCATATATCTCAGTATGGTAATTCATATGGCTTCTTGTCCTTTTCAGATATGGCACACAATTTTTAAGTGGGGAATACTATAAAATGTTAATTTTGTGTTTAGTTTATGTTTATTAAAGTTATTTTAGGTTCTACTATTATCAGCAATTTCTTTCTACTTCCCTTTCTCCCTTAAATCACCTATTAAGTTCTCAGATGACATTGATGCTCTATGAATCACACCTTGGAAAAAATGACATTAGCATTAATATGAAAAATGAGAAATATTAGATTTTGAATAATGAGTTACATTATGGGATACTAAAGCATTAGGGCAGTTGTTGAAGACCAATATAGTCTTAGGTAAGAGGCTTCTACAATCACCTTGAAGTTCCCATACTTGAGAAGAATATTATTATTATTATTATTATTATTATTATCATTATTATCACCATTATTACTATTATTACTGGCAGCTGGCTGGTACAGGGATCTGAAACCTTGACCCTGGTGTTATCGGTACCACATTGTACCGAGAGAGCTAACCAGCTAACCCTTTAAGCAGAATATTAGAAAGTTCATGAAGGGACTGTGAAATGAGGCTGGCTGGGCAACACGAACAATGTTTCTTAAATTGCTGTCTGAGTAATGTGTTCTAGCATTTGATTCATGCTAGGCCACCCTAAGACCAGAATCAAGGAAGTAAGTAGATCAAACCAGATACTTATTAAAAATCAGCAGTTCATTTTTGACCCTTTATTCTCACTCTCTCTCTCTCTCTCTCTCTCTCTCTCTCTCTCTCTCTCTCTCTCTCTCTCTTTCTCAGTTTAATCATAGTTTATTTCTCTGTAGTTACTAGGCAGGAGGAAGGGAGACCTTCAAACAAAAGGAACCCCACCAAAATGTGTTTGTGTGCTTTTCATAGAGATGGTAGCTTAAGCAAGACATTGGGAAACTATTCTAATCTGTATTCAGCCAAGCAGAAGATAGATGCAGGTTAGATAAATTATGGAAGTCAGAAAAGGAACTATATGCATCAAATAGCAATGGCCTATTGGAGAAAACAGGAAAAAGTTGGGAACTACAGACTTGTAAGCATTGCTTGCATTGAGATGGAAAATTTCCCTTAAGATGTCCTGATATTTATAGGAAACTCCCAATTTATCAGATGCTATCTCAATTCAAAACTTGTCACTTCTACATCTTCTTTAAGTGTTTCCAACACATCATTTTTCAAAAATGAAAGAATTTTCTCATTTAGTCTCATGGCATTTTTTCTTTGAATCTCTTGGCTTCAGAAAATTAGGAATTTCTAAACAGAAATTGTTGATGAAATCTACAACAGATGTGAAAAGGCTATAAAATTTGTGAACAAGGAACACCTCTTTTATGAACTTTAGTTGAGCTGTATGCTAAATATCCCCACCTCCCAAAGGCTAGTTTCATATTTTTCTGTTTTAAATCTAGAAAGAGGAATAAATATATTATTTGCTTCTATAGCCATAATAAAATTTATAATTGTTTTCAGCTCTCCAAATCAGATACAAAGCAAGTTAAATGTAAAGAATTGTGGAGACATTGACAAAATGAAGGGAATTCATATCACTTTTATCAAAACTTAATGCAGAAGCACAGAGTAGTAGCCATGGACAATCCTTATTTCTAAATGACAACATATCAGGTTGCAGATGTCCCTGGGGATTGAATAATGTTATGGTTTATGTACCTCTTTCTGTCAAGAGTTCCTCAGCATGTCTGTATATATTTGGAACAAATCAATGTTAGTTCCTTATTTAGTTTATATTATATGACTCCCTTTAATATTAATTTTTCTCCACACATTCTACTCAACACTTAGGACTCCTGTACTCTACATGGCTAGCCAGTCTCTGTTTTGATTTATTTTCATATTGTGCCTCTCCCTTCTGCATCTGAGAGTCCATGGACAAAATTTGACAAAAGTCCGATCTCTGTGTGTCATCTCTCTGAGGAGCTATTTGTGATGGTAAAGGAATGTTTTCCTACACTAATTCTTATGCTTTCTCCATCAGCTAATTGGGCTGGCTTTGGACTCATGTATTTTTGATAAGAATGTCCCTGATGAATGGGGAGGCTCTCTTAAAAAGCTTTTACATATTGACAGTTGCTTGAGTCAGACTTGGTTTGTGTTTTTCAAATATGCTATGGAAACATTTTTTTTTAATCCAGCATATTTTTCTGGTTTTATTACTCTGCTGTATAAATAAAATTGAAACTATTGAAGAGAGGGGGAAAACCAATATGTCAAAGAATCACACCTATTAACAAGAGGATTTTGACACAGGAATTAAATTGGCAGCAGTGAAAACCCCATTACATGTCATGTGTTCTATTTGATTTCATTTTAGGACTAAAACCAACATTTTTAAATGTTACAATAATTGGCAAGGGTAAAGTTTCATTTTTCTCTATAAAACCAGCACAATATATCTTTTACTGTTGACTACATTTTTATTTGGCAAAGAAAAATATTTAGAAAATTATAAAAGGCTAAATAAAATTGGAGTGATTGCTTCTCCACCATAAAATTTTTCTGCTAAGACTTTCTTGTGAAATACAAAATAAAATCAATTTATTTAACAGCAAGTGTCAGATCAAATGACATTAAAATATTTATTGTCCTCTTTATAAAATAGTTAATTTGAGGTCAAATTTTTACTTAATTTCATGGGCCTTACTCTGGGACAAATGGAGATTCTGAAACCACTTATGTTAAAACAAACAACACAGAAAACTATCTATTCTTCCACTTTTCTTAATTTGAAAGAGAAACTACTTTGAGTATTTGTAATTGACAAGAAACATATCCCAACTCAGTTATTAACCATATTCCTTACAGTTCATCATCACTTCAACACTTTGGATATATTCAATATTTCTTTAATTTATTTATGCTATTGAATCAAGGAATGAAATGAAAAACTACCTATTTTTCAAAAGTGTCCCCAGAGTACCTATCAATTCTGTCCCTTTATGTGATGAGTGTGATTTTTCTTTTGCCCTCATCTCTATATCCTAGCTCTAAAACAGTATGAAGTTCTCTTCTCATTTCTCCTACTTGTGAAATAAAATGTCTGACATGGGGCTGATTATTTACCTTCTCTAAGCTTCCAGTTCTTGTGTATACAATGTGTATGAGTGCATGTATCATACTGTGTTTCATTTGCTTCCTTAGCTTAACAGCTGTAGTTGTCCATGTCTTTCTATTTGCTATACCATCAACCTCCTTGCTTATAACTCAAAGACACTTCTCCTTTAAAGTACTCAGTATGTTAAGGGCTCCTTTTCTATCCCCTCTGCTCCAGCAGAAGTTCACAGGAGAGGACAGCCGTGTCTTATTCACCTTTCCTGCTGGCTTGCCCATTCAGTGTAATTCTTAGCATGTGGAAGGAGATCAGCGAAGTTTGTTGAATGAGTGAATAAATGAGGACTTCACCAGTCTATTGCTCCTTACCTACTTAGCTGTCCAGAGATTTTATCACCTCCTTTTTCTGCATTGTCTCTGCTATTATTGGCAAGTACTCTTTCTTGCTTAAATATTGGTAATAATATTGGGTTTACCACCTCATTTTTTTTTTTTTCCTTTTTTGTCTTTTTTGTGTGTGTGTGTGTGTCCGGCAACGGATCGCAACCCTCAGTGTCGCGCCCGTACCGGACCGGGACCACCTCATTTTTAAGATGGGTCATAGGCAACACCTTTGGGGGCTACCAGACTAGACTGCCTTCCCTTGTGCATGTCAGCACCACCCTAGGCTCTGGGAAGCAGCAGAAAACATACAACAAGTCATAAAAAAATATTCAGAAGAAGTATGGTGCAATTCTCCCTTGCCCTGTTCCTTCTTCCAAACAGATTTGAAAGATTCAAAGTTTGGAGAAAGATTATACACAGGTGTAAATTGTCCAAAGTTTGCATAACTTTCTTCTCCAAAAGCTACTACTAACGGAATTAAATTACATCGTATTAAGTAGTCAGAGCTTTAAGATTTATTTATAGTATCAGTTTAATGGAACAAATCCATTCCAAGCTGTAAACTTCAATAAATGGCTCTAAAATCAGCATGTAACCTGACATTAAGCCAACTGAATGTCTTTAAGTTAGGTGTCACATTTGTCCTGAATTACCTTTTAAAATGTGGGTTCTTTGAAATTGCAGTTTAAATTTGAGCTTCTGAGAAACTTACAGAGAAGAAAAACCTTGTTCCCTTGATCGTCTTTAAAATAAATAAATAAATAAATAAGTTGAAAATGATGGAGCTTATTAAATCTAAAACAAAGTTTTTAAAACATTACTACCAACCTTCAAAGCATTCCTTGAAATATGCAGTTCCTTTATGGGGGGGAATCATTATTGACACTAAAGTAGTGTTTGCTTAATTCACCATCCATCACTACCTTCTTCTTGACACTTATGTTAGTGTAGCTTAATATTCCTTTGAGATCTAGTAAGGGATTTTAAAAGTATATGCTCCACACTGAAAATATATTATTCTTCCTCTTCAGGGAGTAGAGATAGCAGACTTTGAAATATATAAGTGACAAAATCTCGAAGTTCTAAAAAATATATTACTGTCATTAAATACTACTATCAAGTAAATCATAGTTTAATACACAAATTTATTTTCACTAAAAATTTAAACTTGGTAGAATTATTTAGATTAATGTAAAAAAGAGAATTAATTAGGTAAAACATAAACAGCTGGCACATAAGCTGTACTTAATGAAGCACTGATTTTTAAAAAATCACTGAGGGAACTTAAAGGGAGTCATTTCCTTAATTCATTTGTATAGTATTTCCTTTCTTGAAGTAACAGCACAAATTACTGAGACACTATTCAAAAATAAAATAAGCAAAACCGTTACGATTTTATTCCAAACATTTGAGTAACCCTTTGAGGGGTCATTTCTCAGCTCAGTGCCCTCAGATATCAGCCTGTGCCATGCCCCGCTTAGGCTGTGCACAGTTCTCTTTTCAAAGTGTTATTTAGGAGTTGGTGTTCATTACAATATTCATATATAGTGGAATGAGTCTCCCAAGTGCCTTACAATTACTTTTCAATTCAATATGCTACTTAGAAGAGGATTATATTCCAAGTTTAGTAACTTTTTCCCCATTAAGCATATTTAGTTTTTAACACTCTAGCTATGGGGCATTGGCTTTTGTGGTGTTGCAAAAAGGACCAAATTGCTTCCTGCAGACCAGGCGGCCATCCTAAAGAAACAACTTGGACCAGCCTGATCCAGGCTGCATTTGTGTTTCATTTAATCTTAGGGATTCTTTTATTTTAAGCATATTCAAGGAAGGTTAATTCTTTACATTTATATTTGCATTATTTTTAAACTTGCCATTTAAATTCCAAGTCATAATTCATAGAATTTTAGAGTTGGGAGGGACCTCAAAGATCTCTTTGTTCATCTCCTTATAATTTTTAATTCTTACTGATAAAAACTGTAACATCTGATTGCCCAGGAACTCAATCATGTAGTAGTATTGGGTGTGGCCCATTGCAAAGGGATAATTTGTCCTGGATAATTCTAAATTGACTTTATGTTAGTTTTGTCTTCCTTCTTCCTTCCTTTTAAGTCTAGAATATATTCTATAATATTGAAACACATCAGACCACTGTGATGGACAACAACCACAGCAGTTTTGAAATTCTTATTAATGATATCTAAATAATTATACTCAAGTTCTGGTCAAGGTGGCAGAATAGATGGTCCCCAGTGTCACTCTCCCACAGCTCAACCAATTTACAACTATAAAAATGTAACAACAGCCAAGCTGGGAACACTGGAGATCAGAGGAAGAGGAGGAGAGACCTACTACAGAGTTTATGAAGGTGGAAGAAACCATGATGAGAAAAAGAAAATACTGCTGGGAGCATTTTGGGCCGCGGCTGCTTTAAGTCTAGAGCTGCTGAGCGCATGGAGCAGGAGCCGGCAGAAGCCACAGCTGTGCCCTTCAGATGGAGTTACTTGGAGGTGGCAGGGGAGAAGAGGGCCTTGGTGGCCCCCAGAACAGCAAGACCACTAACAGGGTTCCCATGGACCCACGCAGGAGCGAGGAGTCAGAACAGCTGAAAAAGAAGAGCCACTCGGAGACTGGTGAGTCATCGCAAGGGATCAGCACAGGGTCCATCCCATGGGAAATGTTTGGAGCCTGGGTGGTAGGGAACATGGGCCCACTTGCAGAACACTGGGACACAGCAAGGACAGCTGATCCACCCCCCAATCAGTGCAGGACCACTCAAAGGAGACTGGTTGGGAATGCAGAATTGCATGGGGTGCAGTTTGATGAAAAACTCAGGCCCAGATCAGAGTTTCTACACAACCCAGGTGCGCCGGGTTTCTGGAGAGCCAGACGCACCTATAAGGTCAACCATTAAACCCTGAACTGCACAAAAAGCCTTCCCTAGGGAAATAGCAGCAAAGCAGCAATTTAGCTAAACCACACAGCTCAAGTACTGGTTCCCGCAGCAAGTTCCCCTGTTTTAGAAGAAAGCAAAGGACAAAATCTTAGTTCTGGCTCAGGCACACCACCAGTGCCTTGGGGCCCGCCAGGGGCCCAGGGCTTGGAGCAGGGGACTGGACCCCCCCACCCACCACTGGGCATACCACTAGTGCCTTGGGGCCCCACCTGGGGACCAGGGGCATAGAGTCAGGGACCATACCCTCCCTACAACCAGGAACACCACCAGCAGCAAGGAGCATGCCAAAAACATCACCTCCATGTAGATGGCCCACCACAGTCACCACTATAACCACGGCTGCTGCAAAAGTGGCTAGATGTCACAACCACCATGCAGATGGTTTACCAGCCACTGGAGTGCATTGACACAAGAAGAGTCACCAGCAGAGACCAAAGAAAAGAAGAGTCTGTCTCTCTCCACGAAGCCCATTCCAGAGTGACAGAAGAAGCATCTGCTCTATGATAATGTTGGGGGACCTGATCACACCTCTCAGCATTGGACAGATCATCTAGGCAACAAATCAACAGAGTAACCATTACTCTTTCAGAGGGAGAGAAGAAATCTAGGTTTATCAGTGGTGGGGGTGGTGAAGGAAGGGGGATAGGGAAAGATTGGACAAGGGGCATAAAGAATAAGTACAATTTGTAACAATATACATACTAGTAATATTGATTGGATCAACACATGTCAACACTGAACCCCCAAAATATGTATAATCATTATGATTCAATAAAAAAAAAAAAATAACTATACTCAAATAATGATGATCATTGAGTAGAAAGTTATATACCAAAAGGTATCCTTTGTATATAGTCTTTCATTTTTTCATAGTATTTTGAGAATAAGGATTTTGGTCTCTTTTGTTTACTATCTAAATCACAGTGCCTGTCTCATGGTAAGCATTCATAATGTTAAATTAATATATTATATTTTCAGTGGCTTCAAGATACAATCCAGTTAAATGAACTAGTCAACTAGCTTTTAATGGGCTGTAGTGATATACAGAACATTTTAAGCAGCTTCAGATAAGAATAATCTTTAAATAAGACAGGAAGAAGGGAGAAGGGATTATTTATTAAAAATCCGCTGTGTGTCATGTTTCAAACATCCTCCCCTCATTTAATATGGTTATTTTTACTAGAAGAGAGCTAATAAGATTATTACCTCTTTGCATGGATAAAATCATTTAAACTTAGAGAATTAAAGTGCCCAGGGAAATGACAGTATTTCAAAATACTAGGTCTCCCAATTCTAAATGTATACTCTTTCTACTGTAATTCAAACTCTGCTGGCCTTAGAACTACATTTACATTAAATGTTGTAATTTATTTAAATTTGCTGTCAACTTGATATCAATTTATATAGGAGGTTGTGGTTTATTTAGTATTTTGATGTAGAGTAATTTCTGTAATCTTAATATGTAGGTGTGGCAGACACTTGGTGTCCCACCTATTTCAGCTTAGAAGTCACCATTCCTGAAAGCTTCCACTGTAGGCTTCTGCACTTCTTTGCCTGAGAGTTTTCTTTGGACACCAGAAGTCCCTAAGGGTTACTTAGGGCAGGATAGAAGTAGTAGGCAGATTAAAAAGAAAAAAAAGCTCTAAAAATAGGTCTCAAATGATGACTGATAGGAATTAGTGGATAACTATCACAGCTCCCGTGTCCCTCAATAGAGCAACTCTGCAAGTTCCACATGGTGTCCTGGAGCTCCCCAGTGGCCCACAGTGGTCATCTGCTCTATCACATTGCCTTTATTGGCTCATTCCCCTTCCTTTCTTACCTCCACATTCCTGACCAATGCTTCCTGGGATCAACCCTTGAGTTAAGCTGCTTTCATCTAAATGCTTGTTTTTAGTTCAGGTTCTGGTAAACTACAACCAAAGATAAGAAGCTGAATTTCATTATCCCTAAAAAACTTCCTCAAAGTTGTTACTTTCTTCTTTCTACAAAAGAAGAAAGACTGGAGTCTGCAGGTGAGTCATACTTACCCATTCGTAGGGAATAAATTACCAAGTTTAACTTGAATTTTCTGTCTGTACATGCATCTTACGTTCTGTGAAAAGTCTCCAGTTTACCTTCTGGGCCTGCCTAACATGGGTAGTGAGAGGTGATTATCTGTTAACACATCTGTATAGTATCTCCTTCCTGAATTCAGATGTTTTGGTTATAGATAATACCTGATTGGGAATCTTAAATTTAGGCTTTAAACAAAAGAGTGTTTTTCTGAGGTTAGCATGCCTAAAACTATACTCACTTTTAATATAAAATTAAATTATGCTATCTGTTTTCATTATGGGTAAAATACACAAATAAGCAACTGTGGATTGAATTTTAAGCAAAAGATCTCCTTCGTAAAATAATACATTGGAAGCTGAAGAAATACATTTACGCCAGTTTTTGCTTCTTGATGAAAGGAGCAAAACTCCTGCCTTACACTGGCTGTGCTGCCCTATTTCTGTCTGCATTGTCCGGCTTGACAGAAGAGGCCTTTTGACTCTCCCTGCATGTACCGCAATACCCCACCATGACTGCTGTTACTAGACATTATGCTTTGGTTTCCCTGCTTCCTCTCAAAGTTTTAGTCTTCTACCTTTCTTTTGTTCTTTCTGCATTTTATCTCACCCGCTCTTTGAGTCTTTGTGTGTTCCGTGTACTCCATGAGCTGTGTTACCTTGGCCTGTTGCTTCTTCTACTGAACATCTCCTTAAACCCTGTGGTCACTCTCTCAAAATGCCACTAACATCCACAACTAGAATGCACTCCTGGTTTTTTCCTTGAAGGTTCTTTTGTCTCGGTACTTTGTTTGTTCCCTTGCCCAATTTGCTCTCTAATCATGTCATTCAGAATTTATTTTGATCATTGCACTTATTATTAGTTGACATTCTATTGTTTATTCACTAACATTTGTTTTCCTTCCTCCTGTGTGAGATTCTAAATTCCAACAGGGCAGGAATGAAAGGAGATGCTGTGTTACTCATTTCCTACTATATCGCTGGATCTTAGCACAAATTCCTCCTCAAAGTTGTTACTTGAATATTTGTTGAATAAAAATGTCTCTTTCTTGGGAAAGATATTAGAAATCTTTCTCTTAGGAAATAATGTCATTTGTATTTGAGCATGAAAGAACTGGCTTCCAGGAAGCTAAGTGATTGAGAGGACAAAACAAGACCTTTGCCATTGCAGTTGACTAACACAAAATTGATAAAATTTGCTTTGTACCATACAAAACTATTTTTGGAAAGAATAAAAAAATGATTCCTACTTTACAAGGTGATTCTCTGGTTTCTTCAAGAAGACAAGGCATTCCAGAAAGACAGAGCTATGATTTTTTTTTTTTTTTTTCAGTGTAACTAGTAAATTGAACCAGCATAGTTTGGGACATGTGATTAAAAAGCAATTTATTATCTTAGGAGTGTTTGAACATTGCTCAGTGGGCTACTTTATCTCTTGCACCTAAATAAAATCAGAAACAAAACTAAAAGAGCTCATGGTTGTTCTGATCACTATACAGTAATAAAAAGTCTTGATCAATTTAAGTTGCACATTACAGTTTCATTTCAGACTTAGAATGTCCAGTTGCATATGACATCAAACTGTCCAACTATTCTAAGTTACAATTCCTTCCACTCATCGTTTTAGAGCCTATTTCTGTCTAGATGCCTGCTGGGGCAATTCTTCCCTGGGATTGTTTCTTCTTTTTCAATTATCTTGTTCCCCAACTTCCACCCCTCCTCTGGTTTCTAACCTCCTCTGAGTTTGAGGACAGGTGGGGGAGGAGAGAAATGGAGACCAGAACTTGTACTGTCATATACTGATTAAATATTGCTGAGGCACTTTCATGGGCTTTTTGGAGATAGCCCATCTACCACTACCTACTGCTGGGTAAATCTCATCTGTAGTTACCCTGAGGGAGGTGATGCTTTGGTTTGGCTAGTGCCTCAGCAAAGGGCACCAAAGCTTACTAGGGACTTTGAAAGAAGTCTAGTGCCTCTACTATCCACTAACTGTTGCTGACTTCTTTCAGCTACTTTAGACAGGGAATGTAGGACAACCCCCCGGAAGCAACCATTTGTTTCTTCACCCATCAGCAGCCAGTCCATACTTTGCTCTTTGTGTGTGTGTGTGTGTGTGTGTGTGTGTGTGTAAGTATATGTATGTATTTTGATGGCTGGCCTATACAGAGATCTGAATCCTTGACCTTGGTGTTACAACACCATGCTCTAACCAACTGAGCTAACTGGCCAGCCCTCTCTTGCTCTTTCACTTGGCTTGAGGTGCCCAGAAGCTTCTCTGGGTAAGAATAAGATTCATAGCAAAGCTCTCTGCAAGGGCATCTACCATTTCCCTTCTATTCTTGCTCACTCTTTTTGGCTCTCAATGTGAGTGAGATGTTCCAGTATTGTAACCAGTATTTATACAACAACATTTATATTTCTCACAACTTCCATTTTAATAATCTGTTACTTGAAAAAAAAAATGCTCCATTCCTTTTTGGTCATATGTATATTCCATAGATGGGTCTCATTTACCACGACAGGTCAATAAACCAACCCAGACTCCTTAAAGGAGTATCATTTCTCATAGTAAAATCATATTAAAATGTAATAGCTGCCTCACAAGCCAAACAATTATTTGCTAAAAATTTATCTGGTGGATTTAACTAAAACAAGAGATCTTGACTTCAATTCTTAGCACAGAGTCCCAATTCTGTGTTTCCATAATAAAAATACTAGCCAATATTTACTGAATGCTTTGTAAGTGACTGTCACCTTGCTGTTCCATATATATCATCATTTGAGGAGAACCAACAGATAACATTTATTGAGTGATTTTGTATACTGATGGAGTTTGGATGTGTTGTCCCCTCCAAAACTCATGTGGAAATTTGATCCCCAAAGTGGCAGTGTTGGAAACTGGTTGAGTCATGGGGGTGGATCCCTCATGAATGGATTAGTGTTCTCCCTAGGTAGGGGGCTTAATTAGTGAGATCTTGCTCTATTAGTTCCTGCGAGAGCAGATTGTTTAAAGGACCCTGGCACCTTCTCTCTCTCCCTCTTGCTTCTTCTCTCTTGCTCCTCTTGCCATGTGATCTGCTTGTACCCGCCAGCTGCCTGCCACTTTCCGCTATGAGTAGAAGCAACCTGAGGCCCGTGCCAGATGCAGCTGTCCCAGAATCATAAGCCAAATAAACCTCTTTTCCTTATAAAGTACCCAGTCTCAGGTATTTCTGTTATAGCAACACAAAATGGACTAATACATATGCTGAGCCCTATTCTAAGTACTTTATCTATATTAACCAATTTATTTATTTACTTTTATTTTTTTTTCCCAGCAGCTGGCCAGTATGGTGATCAGAACCCACACCATGCTCTAACCAACTGAGCTACCCAGCTGGCCTGTATCAAACCTCTGTGTTAGATATTATTATTATCATTCCAATTTTTGAGACAAGGAAACAGAGGCACAGATTTAATCAACTTATATAAAATCACATAACGATGGAAGGCCAAGCAAGGATCTTTCCTGAATCTATCTCATAGTTCTATTTAGGACTCAAGATATTTAGTTGAAACATGTGTTTGTGTCAGTTCTACTCTTAACATCATCAGTTTCTCAAGGGAATTGACCACATATTATTTAATCTTCTATTCCAGTTACTTAGTGCAGAGTAGATACAACAATTTTTAATTTTTCTCTTTTAAATAGGTCTTTCAGTTGGGCTTTGTAATTCAAATATTTTCAAAATCATTCTTAATCACATAACGTTAAGAAAATGATTATTAAATATTCTTTCAAATGTCTTTTTTGGGTATGTCATACAACAAAAACATAAACAAGCAGCAAGAATTTTGCCTGTATTATATTCTTCTAGAACTCCGGAGAATGTTAAGAACTTACTCCTCCCTAAGCAATCATCAGTGATGAATATTTTGTTAGATCTTTACAGAGATCCTTTTTAGACAAAATTATGCAGCTTCCATTTGTGCGGTCTTTGTTCTGTCTTTACATTTGATGAAAACATAGCCTTGACTTTCCTGAGGTTTATACACTGTCAAGATCCCTTGGCTTCTTTGTATTCATAATAAAACTGTAAATTTTTTAGGAACTATTTTTCAACACCACAACTTTTTCTCACACTAAACATAACTACACTAGAAAACAAAAATTTGAGTTTGTGCTGTCTCTGTTACTCTACTCCCAAATTAAAGGTATTACATTTATATAAGAAATTCAGGCTTTCTTAAAAGTCATTTCCATAGAAAAGAGGTTTATATACAGAACCAAAAACTGAATTTATTAAATTATTTCATATAAATCCTATACTTACAGCAGAATGCCTTAATAAATAACTTGGCTTTCAGAATGTAAGTGGATTGGAAAGTAAAATATACCAACTCTGCTTTGAACATTAATTGGATTTTGGGCTCTAGCTTTAATATATTATTTGGTAGTTAATCTTATAAAGCCTTTCTCACCATCTCATCTCTCCGTTTGCCCTCACCCCCAAGCAAGAAAGCACAATGTTTACTTGTGTTTGTTTATGTAGTTATACAGATTTTATATATAGCTATACAGTTTACTTATACAATAAATAACTGATGTTAAAAAAATAAAAAATAGTTCTATAGTTACATATTCTCAAGCTTTAATCCTAAGAAATTTCAGCTGAAGAAAGTCCATCCAGCATCAGAAACATATGTAAAGGAGAGTTATTTTCTTTTCTGCTAAGCCACACTAAACTTTGTTTGCATTTATAAATGTTCTAGATTCCCTAAATAATCTTTAGATATATTAATCTTTTAATTATTATATAATTATAAAATATAATTGCCACAAAACAACATTCTATTTTTAAAATATGTATACAGGAATTTATATATTGAGCCTTATAATAAGAGTAAGAAAAACTTCTAATGTGTCATAGAACATAGACTATTACATTTGAAAGTGACTATAGAGATAATTAGTGAAATATCTCCATGTTTCAAATGAGAAAACTAAAACTCAGCACAATATATATCTTCATAAGGTGTCACATCCACTAAAAAACAAAGCTGAGCCTGGATCACAGGCCTCATGGTTTTTAGAATGTAAATTAGAATAGATAACCAGGTGCTCAATAAATGTTCTTAAGTCAGCTAATCTATCAAGTTCTAGTTTTCATCATTTAAATGCTAAAATTGCAAATCACGACAAAGACAGAGAAAAATGTTTTTCTCTAAGAAAAAATAACCATATATAAATATTCTTGTGAAATGTGAGCTCCTTTGGTTTACATGGAAAAAATGCCTGACAAAAGTGATAATAGACCAAAGAAAATTGAGTTTTTTAGTGGTGTAATGCTAGGATTACATAGAAAAGAGCTATTTATTAGTTCAAGGCTGGCCACAATTGGGACTCAAATTGGCAACTTCCCGTGAACTATTATTTTGAAGGGTACATAAGATCCTTTTTGGCCAGAAACATTTCCCACTAGTTTCTGTGTTTCCTGAGGTTAATTTTGTCATCCCTTTTAAAGAATTAAGACATTGCTAACAAGTATTTTGCAAATACATCACATCACTAACTAAAATTGTCATCACTGCCTCTAATAGCAAAGGAGGGAATGGGACCTCCATTAGCTGAGAAGGTATGGACTCATATCCAAGTCCCATATAGCACTGGGATGGGAGACTCTGCAGAGCAGACAATTTGGTCGCTAAAAGAAGGTACAAGTAACCACCTAAAAGAGGGATGGAGAGATGCAAATGACAAAAGCTGCCTAAGGTAAAATTGCACTAAGAATCAATTCAAGACAACTTTAATAGGAGATCCTGTGGTCGAGATGATGTTGGAAGGATACCAATTTAAATAAGATCTTTTAAGTTCTATCGTACATTTTACTTTTCCTTCACAGCACTTTCTATGGCTTGTAATAATATATGTAGGTGTGATTATTTAACTGCTGCCATCCCAAGGTCTCTGTCTCTCACATATATGCACAAACACACACAAACACAGCCCCCCAAGCCCCATACCCATACACACACCCGTATGAACTAATACGGGTTTGGAAGGAAAAAAACTCTGACTACTTATTTACTACTTTATTACCAAAGTCTGACTTGGAGCTTGAAACATTAAAGTTCCTAAATATTGAATGAACCTAAATGAAAGAATAAA
Organism: Galeopterus variegatus; assembly: GCF_000696425.1. Classification (NCBI taxonomy): domain Eukaryota; kingdom Metazoa; phylum Chordata; class Mammalia; order Dermoptera; family Cynocephalidae; genus Galeopterus; species Galeopterus variegatus. The sequence continues at coordinate 732,077 of NW_007726223.1, read as the reverse complement.
AAACCTGTAATCCCATATTGTATTCAGGAGAGTTGGCTAATGCCTTTGTTTGATGTTATCTAATGTCACTTAAATTACTTAATTCTGACTAAAAAATGCAACAGCCATCATGGAAAAAAAGTGGAGTAACAGCCAAGCTGTAACAAACTTTAGGCCTGCCACTGAATGCCATGGACTTAAATGTGAACAATTCCTAAGAACTGAGGTAGTTTGTCATAGTTTGGGTAAGGTTGACTATGTAAAACCTTAAGATATTTGAACTAATTGTTGCTTATGAGATGCCATGGCAAAGTGAAAACAAGACTCCATAAAGAAGTGATTTTTAGTCATTTTAAATATTATTGTGTGAGCAGTCAGCAGTGGCCACTGTGTCAGAATCCAGAACCATGGAGGTGTTGGCTTGAGCTCTAGGGCTACACCAAGATTTCTCTCACGTGCATTTCATTATAAGTGTATATATGTTGAAAGCCAGCAATATGTGGAAAAGAAACTTCTGGTCAATGATTATTTATTTTGGGCCAAAAATGAATACCACAGCTGGATTCTTTCTATATCTTTTTTTTTTTTTTTTTCTCATTTTGACCACTACTTTTGGGAATAAAGACATTGGACTGTTAAAGGGTGTTATGGAAATTTAAATTTGACTTCTCTCTACTTTGCAAGACCAGAGGGCTTCCCTTAGTTCCCTTTGCTTCCTATCCCTTCTTAATCCCCATTTTAGGAACTCTTTTTTTTTTTTTTTCTGTGATAGGATTACATTTTACCTCTGAAGAAATGACATCCTCAGGCCTCACTCCATCCATGACAAGATGCATTCTCCCATGTCTTCTTGTCACTATAGCAGTGGAAACATAATTCACTTTACAACCCAAATTAAAATTCCACACCAGCAAGAACAGCAATGTCTGGAACAATGAATACACATTAAGCAAACGCAAGCTTTGACTACTAGGCTCCATGACCTGGACTTGCCAACATCATTACTGAAATGATTTTTTTAATTTAAGAACGTTTTATATCCATTGAAACATTATTTCTCCTTCGGAAGCTTAGAAAGCCAGCCTGCTTAAGTTTGTGTAAAATGGCCTCAGCTGAGAAATGCTTTGCAACATAAAATTCTGTTTATGCAACTTGTTATTTTGTATCTACTATGGAATTTTAGCACATCAAAGTGATACTGGGTTGAGTTTTATTTTTTATTTTTTTATTATTTTAATTTTTAATTTTTTTTGTTTTTTTAAACATAACAAGAATATGCACATTTACTTGTTCAAATAATAAATAAATAAAGTGAATAACAGATGAATAATGAGATGCTCTGTAGAAAGAAGTGTTCCTAGTTTTCACAAAAACTAGAGATGTACAACTTATTAAAATTTACATATTTCACTTTAGAATTGCTACAATTATTTGAAATAGCTCTCTAAAGTCTTCCAAAAGCATGTAAATATCAAATTAATTTTAACAGTGGAAGATGAATAAACATTTCAAGGGCAAATTAATTTTGAGCAAATCAACAAGTCCTCTTAATAAAAAAAAATCAAGAACAGAAATTAAATATCTAAGTTTGGCAACATAAGTTGCATGAAAAATCAGTAAAACAGAATATAAACACAAGAGCACTTCAAAAAGCTCATAAAGAAACAGAATTGAAAGATAATGAAAATCACTCCATGAACTTTTTTTGTTTGTTTAAATTTTTCCTTTTGCTTTTTTAAACACTATGATCATAGAAAATATGTTCTCTGACCCCAATAACAGAAAGAAATTTAGAAAATTCACAAATGTGTGAAAATTAAATAGTATGCTCCTACCTAAATAAATAATGGGTAAAAAGAAAAGTCACAGGGAAATTTGAGTTCTTTGAGATAAAGATCAAAGTGCAACATATCAAAATTTATGGGATACAGGGCTCACGCAGTGCATAGAGGACAATTTATACTTGTAAACACCTATATTAAAAATAAAAAAAAATCTCAAATCAATAATGTAAACTTCTACCTTAAGAAAAAAGAAAAAGTAGAACAAACTAAACCAAAAGCAAATATAAGTAGGAAATAGCAAAGATTACAACAGAAATATATGAAACAGGGAATTAGAAATCAATAGAGAAAAGCAACAAAACCAAAAGTTGACTCTTTAAAAAGATCAACAAAATTTGCAAGCCTTTCTCTAGATTGACCAAAAATAAAAATAAAAAAAGAGAGAGAAGACCAAAAGTGCTAAAATCAGAAATAAAGCAGGGGCAGTCCTATATTGTCAATATGGCTTTTTGTTATAGTAAGATCTAGTTTCTTTCTCTTTTCATTTGCATTTTTGCTCTACCAGTGTGTTTTGATCTTTCTTGTGTATTCATGGTAGTGATTACCGTTTTTTGGATTCTAGATGCAGGACTACCTTGAGGATTTCTGGTAGGGCTATTCCTGTAGTGGTGAATTTCCACAGCTTTTGTTTAGTAAATGTGCTACTCTTCCCTCATTTCTGAAGGACAGCCTTGCTGGGGAGAGTATTTTTGCCTGGCAGTTTTTTTTTTTTTTTTTTTTCTTTTAGTGTTTTAAAGGTATCATTACATTTGCTTCTGGCCTGTAGAGTTTCTGTTGAGAAGTCTGCTGTTAGTCTGATAGCGGCTCCTTTATAGGTGACTTGACACTTTTCTCTGGCTTCTTTTAAGATTCTCTCTTTGTCTTTGATCTTTGACAGTTTAACTATAATGTGTCTTGGAGAGGATCTTTTTGGGTTGAATCAGTTTGGGGATCTTTGGGCCTCCTGGATCTGAAGGTCCATGTCTCTCCCAATACCTGGCAAGTTTTGCATTATTATTTTATTAAATAGGTTTTCCATACCTTTCCTTTCTCCTCTCCTTCATGATTTGAATGTTTGTGTGCTTAAGGTTGTCTGTTAGCTCTCTTAGATTTTCATTTCTTAAAATTATTTTTTCCTTTTTTTGTTTGCCTGGATTATTTTGAAAAGACTATCTTCAAGATCAGAAATTCTTTCTTCTGCTTGTTCTAGCCTGCTGCTTAAGCTATTGGTTATGTTTTTTATTCTGTTGAGTGAATCTTTCAATTCCATGAGTTCTGCTAGATTCTTCTTTAAGGTATTAATCTCTTTATAAATTTTCTCCTTCATGTCCTGGATTTTTTTTTCTCATTTCATTGTGCTACCTTACTGAGGATTCTCATATCTCAGCTTTTTAAAAAAAATTATTGCTAAGAATTCCTTTACAATCATTTCAAGGGTTTCCTGCTCTATAGAGTCTGGTATTTGAGAATTACTGTATTCTTTTGTTGGTGTCATTTTTTCTTGGGCTTTCATATTACTGGTATCTCTTTGCTGATGTTGGGTCATCTTATAGAGCAGTTGCTTCTTCTATTACTATGGAGTGAGCTTTGAGGAGAGAACCATGCCTTCTATTTCCAGTTTCCCCTGGTGATTCTCCTGGTGTCAATGCAGTTGAGTGTCCAGCAGATTGTTTGCACAGTGGCAGTGGCTGCTGCTGTGGTATGGAGCCACTTTTTTAGCAGCTGTGGCTATGGTGGTGGCTGTGGTGGGCCACCTGTGTAGAAGTGGTGTTATTGGCATGCGTTCTTGCCTGCTTTGGGGCAGGGGTACTGCCCTTTGACTTTTTGTCTAGGACCTGGTTGTGCTCTATTGCTTGCTTCTGGGTTGAGTTTTTTAAAAAACAAGCAATCATTACCACCACTACCAACACAGAGTGAAGGTACTTAAAGTTTGACTCCCCAGGCTAACTTTTGGTAGCCTTTAAACCTCCTTTTATGGCCCAAACAAGTATTAATAGAAATATGTAAATAAGAAATCAATTTGAAAGTGAGCAAAAATACTGGACATAATGTTTTGTTGCTTAAAATATAAACCAAAGTTCACTACATTCCAATCTAAGCATGATAGATGATGTTTTGTTATTTCATAACTCTAAATGGATTTCAAAACTAGCAAAGTGTCCTTCAGTTGCAAAAAGAGCCACTATAGTCAGTAGATAAGTAACTCTCAGACATGGGCTCAACTCCATCATCACACTGATACACCAATCCAAGTACTTAGTCTACCAGTAACAGTCTAACATAATATAGTAACAGTCTTACATTACAAATAGGCCTGTAAGGTGGTCAGTGTTAGGCCAATGTATATGTATAGGTAATAGAATTTTCTTTTTTTTTTTTTTTTCCTTTTTGTCTTTTTTCGTGACTGGCAACGGATCGCAACCCTCAGTGTCGCGCCCGTACCGGACCGGGACTGGCAACGGGATTGCAACCCTTGGTGTTGCGCCCGCACCTTGCTCAACTAGTGAGCGGCCGGTCTGTACGTGGGATCTGAACCCTCGTCGGGAGCGCCGCCGTGCTCCCAAGCGGCGCACTGTAGCAGTGCGCCACTGGGTCAGCTGGTCATAGAATTTTCTAACTGCATTCAATTTTTCTCTTTTATTTGTTTATTCTTAGTATCTTCTTAGTGTTTCCAAGATTAAAAATCTTTAGTCAATTTATTGACTTACTCATAAGTTTGTGTTAATATTGATGATAAATAAAAGTGACATTAATTATAATTATAAATTGAAATTTTCATTTTAATGCTACCTACTGTTGTTTGTAAAAAAGGTTTTTATTCAAAGATAGGACAAGCATTACAGTCTGAAACAGAAGCTACAATTACTCTTACACAAATATCTGAGCAAGCGGTAATTCTATTTTATTTACAATCTAAAGAGAAGCCAAGTTGTGTTTCAGAATTTTTGTCACTTTTTAAAGTCTTTAGAAAAAAATAGACAGTGAGCTATTCCAGCCATCATCTTAATGTGTTCCACTGCTAGAAATCATTGTCTAGTATATAGAACTATTCACTAAGCTTCATTTAATTATGCTTCTGTAGCTGAAGATTTTGAATCCGTCTGCATTGGTAAATGTTTTCCACCAATATGATTCCATTTGTTTTCATAAGCACTTATTAATACCAGATAATTTCCAAGTTAAGATGCTTAGCTTAAAATTCAATTTCTCAATGGTTTTTAAATAATGACAATGTGACAGTTTTTGAAATATAAATTTTTAAAACTTTTCTGAAGGGTGTATATGAGAAGAAATAAAAATATGATTAGCCATAGGATTTTTATCTGGCAATATACTTCCACTCAATCACCCAGTAGCTCTTTGCATGGGAGTGTACTCATACATATGTAAATTCCAAAATAAATTGATGTCAACTACTGCAGATTTAGTTTCAAGCCTTAGATATTAATTTACAGATAGCAGAGCAAGCCAGGTCATGTGTACATAAGTGTGTTAGACTTTCCTAGTCGATTTTTATGATCAGAATAGAATATGGTCATAATTTAGTCACCCACAGACTCTGAGGAGAAGCAAAAGATCCCCTATAGATAATTTTTTCCCCATGGTCTATTATGTTTTATTTTAAGAAAGCAGTGGTATGCATAGCCGGTCTCATAATAATATTTACCATTGATAAGTTTGTCTGGAAGGCTATCAAGAAAATAAATGAAATCAAAATTTATCTAACATTCTCTAAATAGTACTATTACTAAAGAAGGTAAGGTAATCTCTTCAAATACAGTTCTTCTTCTATGAAATATTATGCGTGAGTGTGTCTTAGTTGGTTTGGCTGCTATAACAGAATACCATAGGTTGGGCGACTTAAACAACATTTATTTTTCTAGTACTTGAGGTTGGAAGTCTAAGGTCAGGGTTTCAGCATGACTGGGTTCTTGGGAAGACCCCTTTCTGGTTTGCAGTTGGTTATCCTCCTCTTGTAACCTCACATGTTGGACAGCAGAGAGGGGACAAGCATTACTCATGCCATGTATTTATTTGAAGAACAGCACTCTAACAAATGTTTAGTCAGTATTTGCTTCCATAGAGTATCCCTAATTTCATATAAATTCCAAATCTCTGTTGACAGCTGCTAAAGGGTCTTGAATTATTTTGTGCTCAGTTTTTGAAAGGTTCAGTTGTGAGTGTCAGATTTAGCAGCATTCTTTCCAGAACACAGAGATGAATGGCATTCTCTGTGATTTATTTTGTTCAGCTGAATGTATATGCTGCAACACAATTATCAGAAATCCTTTTTGAACGTGAGAATTCACCCTGGATCAAGGGCCTAAGAGGGGTATTTAAGGTGAATCCTTCAGATGTGACTTGTGTTTCCATAGTGATGTGCCTCTCTGATGCTATGCTATAGTGCTTTGAATCAGTGCTTAAGGGAACTCTTCTTTGAAAGAGCTGATTAAGACCATGCTTGCCACTTAAAGTCAGCAGGAATATTGCTATAGGCTCTCCTATAAAAGATTATCTTAGATCGGTCCCTTCAGGGAGCGTAAAAGTTATTGTTCCTAGGACTGATCATAAGAAGTCCACCAGTAGCCATCGCTACTGATGGAGCTACCACCATTGACTGCTGATGGATCCTACCAGAAGGCTGCCAGTGCTAGGCAGAACTGGCAAGTGGTACTTCTAAAGATTCCTCTGCCATGTACTCTCACATGACAGCCCCTGTCAACTCTTACCCCATAGCCTTGTGGTCCCTGCTGAACTTCTCAGATGTGGGGCTTCCTGGTGTTCATTTCTACATCACACACACTTACCTTAAAGGCTAAACACAGTAGAAGATAAATAACATTTAATAAGGAAGAGAGTGAAGGCAAGAAGTCAGGGAAGCAGGAAGAAAGTAATAAAAGAAAGTAGGAACAAAGGAAGAAAGTGAGGGAGAGAGGAAGTGAGGGAAGAAGAGAAAGAAACTAAAAAAAGAGAGAGATAAAGAGATAAATTAGTAGATGGAAGCCATCACTGAGATTAGGGAATAGATTGCTAGTTGGGGGTATGTGAAAGGCAAAGAATTATTTTCTTCTGACTGTGAATTGCCCTTTGGGGTATTGTGTATAAAGAATGGGATGGGGTACATATAGCTTGTTGAAGATAGTGGATTGGGATGGAGAAAAAACAGTAATTGCTTACTTTTCAAATAAGTACCTTAATTTGAAAAAATTATGTATATTACTCACTAGTAAATTTCATGGTGTTGGAAGTCAAGGACTTCTGGGATACATTATAAAACATTAAATTGTACTTTTTATTATATTTTTGGTAGATGGCTTGACTTCAGAAGCTTTAAAGAAACTTTTTAAAAATTTGAGGGGGGAAAAAAAAAAAACAGGATCAGATACCTGGAATGAGTTACCTTTCATTCATGTAAAGAGAAATATTGTGGCAGTAAGTCATCAAGGCTGTTTTGTAGGGAAAAAAATTGAGGCTCATACTCTATAAATTTCAGTGTGGATACAAAGTATGAGAAGATCAAAGAGAAATCATGCTTGTAAGAGAAACCAACAAAAATAGAAGGATGCAGTAAAACAGTGATAAAAGTAAAATTTATTTCAAAGTTCAGCCAAGGTACATGTCATTCTGAGAGGCTGAAGGAACTGAAGTCTTCAATAATATTTCCAAGATTCTTCTGAGCCTTACAAAGTATGGACTTCACTAAAACAAACAAAGCTTGAATTCATGATACTGATAGTGTTGTGATAACACACTAAAGTCACTTTAACAGATGTGGGAGGAAAACCAACCTTTCAGGACTCTAGCAAGTCCAGGCAGTCACTGGAAGAGTTGTAAAATTATGTTGATTGGGATGCTGACTCACCTCCCTATTGATTTGATGCCTGATTTGTGACCTGCCCACCATTTATCAGGAGAAAGAAAGAGATAATGAGTAATGCATGTAAGGAAAAGATGGAGCTTGTAAAATGTTGCTTTTGCTGGGTAGTAAAGTCTGTGGGTGTCAAATACATTGGCTAAGAAAAATATAGAGTTCTGAATTTTACCCTTTAAAGTAGGAGAGTGGCTTGAGAAAGACTTTATGATATATACCTTTCCTAATTAATAAGACAATTTTAATTGCTCATTACTCAAAGTATATATACACAATCAAAAGAGGTATATACCAGATTTTAATTTTTAAAAATTATATGGAGGTAGGATTTACACGAAGAACTAACCATGATTCCCTAATACTCCTTTAAAAAATAAATTTACTGATCCCAGAGGGAAGACATGTTAATAAAATAGCTGTACACATTTCTTATGATGTACATTTCTATAGTTTTACTATTAAATTTCATACATTCCAGCAATATTTTTAAAAACAGATGGTTTGGAGTCATAGTTATATATATAATTGAGTGTTTAATCTCCATTTCTCTTTCTCTTCTTTAGTGTCTCTCTCCCACGCATAGACTTTTTCCTCATACTACCTCACTATTACCATCTGTTTTCCAAAACATGTCTTTTTATTCTCTTTGCTCTCAGCCCATGCATCTAATGGGACCCGAGCATCTTAGCCCATGTGTCTCTTATGACCCAGAATGGCAAAATACTTTCACATCCAACCAGTTCCGTTTCCCAGTCTGAGAGTTATAAAAGACATTTTGTTTTTGCTCTTGACAATTTTGTCAAAGGTAAAATGCATCCTTTATATACTCCCCACACATTTCCACTACCTTGATTTGCATATGGTATATCTCTAATAAATTTTGTTGAATATTGATGGAATGACTTTTTTCGAGCTCTCTGTCAGACGATGTTTCCCTTCCTGAGATCTCCATGACTATCAGTGGTAATTGGGCAATCTTTTTAAATCTTTTTAGTATGTGACCTAGTCACAGTTCCTCTCCTCTCTCCTCAAACCCCACTTTTCAGCAATTTCAACACTTCTTGATTCGAGCCTCTGCTATTCTCCGGAGTCATGAATCTCATGTTCTCCAATACCACACTGTGTATACTACACCATCAGATCTTATCTTTCAGTTAAAGAAGAAGTAATACATTCCTTCATAGAAAGAAACTGGTGGCAAATAATTATTGGCCTGCTCTGAGATCTCTTGCTTTTGCTTTCCTCAGCTTCTCCCCACTAGACAGATCCATTGATATGCACCATATCAGTCAGCTGGAGCTTAATCATGCTCCAGCCCCAGACAGTGCTGCTTTAAGTCAGGAATTATTTTCTATTGTCTGTGTCCAACCAGTTGAAAGTGAACATTTGTTGAGTGCCATTGAATAGTCCTCATTTATGCTTAGAGGTAGAATTTACTATTTCATACTTACACAAATAGATGTAAGGCATAGAGAGATTATTTAACTTTCAGTAAATGCTACTAGATAAAATTAATATCTGTCGGCCTAGAAATAATCCACTGCAACACATGAAATCTGGTGTCCTACTTCTAGCAGATGAGCTGCCTTGTGACTCATCATAACTGAGAAGCAAGCATCTATGTTGCCACGAATTATATCTCTCCCTTAAACTACGCTGACCACTGTGTTTGTCCATCATAAAACTGAACTTCTACTTTAAGCTAAATTCTTTAATTTGGGCTAGATATTCTGCTTTCTGTCATCCTGCTTTAGAGCCGAAGCACAAACTTAGTAGCTGGGCAGCTCTATTTACTTGTCTTGATCTTACCAGATACACCTAAAACTCTATCCTGCTATTCAAGCATTAACTTCTACCCCAAGCTGGTGACTGAGGTCACTTTGCCTATGGATAGCTAACAGCAATTGCATTTGCCCACCTACAAATGCCTGAATAGCAATCCTCTTCTATACCTCACCACTTAATTAGATGTCTATTTACATGACCATCTAATTGCCTCTCCAGAGGATTCCTCTTCCCCCAGGAAAGTCAGCTGGTCTCTGGCTTGAGACACAAACCTTGTACAAGGACCTGGTTTCTCTCTTTTATTTTCATGGGAATCCTTGACTCCCTCTCACTCTAAGCTTAAACTACGGGTATAATGGTTAATATAGTACCTGTTAAGGCATTTTACCAAGGCCTTATCTTAGAAGAGTAAAATTCTTTTGGAGAGATTCTCAGTAACAACAATGTTATATATTGGGGAGGTCATTTTGTAGCTGAGTCAGTTACTATTAGGTAGTTAGTTACTATTAGTCACATACACATTAGCATCATCCTAATTTTGGTGCTACTTTGTGAGATCTTTAAATTTACTTATTTTCTCTCCTGCCTTTATAAATTTGAAGGCTCCACTGATGTTACATGATACATGGAAGACTAGAGGCAGATTGTTAGGGAAATCTTTTCCCTTGAACTTTTAATTTTATTAGGGTCTGCTGTGGATTGAATGTCCCCCCAAAACTGAATCCCCACTGTGACAGTGTTAAGAGGATAGGAAATCCTATTCTGGTAATTGAAAGGCTGTCCCCATACCAGCCAGCTGCCAAAAAATAATCTGAAAAACCAAAACCACAAATGAAAGGTGGGGCCTTGAAGAGGTGATTAGATTGTGAGGACCATGCCTGAGTAAATGGATTAATCCATTGATAGTGTAATGGTGGTCATGGGTGTGGTTCTGAATGTTTTAAAAGAGAAGGAGTGAGAAGTTAGCTCTCTCTCTGCTCCACCATCCACCATGTGAGACCCTGCATAGCTGTGTAGAGTCACTACTGACAAGGTCCTCACCAGATGTGCTCCCTGAACTTTGGACTTCCCAGCCTCTAAAACTGTAAGCAATAAATATTGCTTCTTTATAAATTACCCAGTTCCAGGCATTCTGTTATAAGCAACAGAAATGGACTAATACAGGACCTTATAAATTTGTTTTATACTGTCTTCAGGGTATAATAAAATGGCAATTTTCCAGGCAAATTATCTTGTGATTTCAAGTAGAAAGTAATTTTTATAATTCATATTTATTATGTTAATATTTAGAATTTGCTAAAGAATAGCTTATTTCTTTTTACATAGTAAATAAATAAATTACATGAAAGTTTTAAAGAAAAACTTAGACTAAAGTTCATTTTTAAAAATAGTCTTCTTTGTGTGAAGGAAAATATTGACCGGGTTTCTTTTGGTCTTTTCCATAAGGATGTATGAAGAATAAATATCCTGTAAAAACTGTTTTACTAACTCTCAAACTAAGTTGTATTTTCCTTTGAAGATGCACAGAATCTTAAACATATCTCTTACTTGAAACAGTTGAAGGAACTCAATCACAAGTGCAGATCTGGTCTGGTTAACTGGGTTTCCAGTGTGTTGTTCTCAGAGCCCCGGTGATTCCCTTGCATGTTCCCTATAAATCAAGTTGTTGTTCTGTTAAAATGCATATTCTGATTGTGTTCTTTAAAAGAAAAAAAAATCTGCTATTTTATTTCCACACTTAAAAAATCAAAATGTATAGCTCATGCAATATGAAAGTCTGGGTTGTGAGATAGCATTTCAAATCACTGTAATTTTCCCAGGCCAAATGCATGGAATGCTTCCCAGGACTTTTTGTACCCTTTGAGATTCAAATATGAGATGGTTTCTCAGACCCTACCACCTTATTTTATTTGCTGCAATTATTTGTGTGTGATAAAAGTATCAGAGCATAAAGTGCATTCATTTTTTAAAATGTATAAACAAGTATTTATTTACTCCAAAATGTATCCTAAACAAAATTAAGGAAGAACATTTCTGAAGATGATTAAATTCAAAATTAAATATAAGTCTTGTAAATGAGAACTTTCAGTACATAATAAAGTATTTTAAATCTCAGGGAATATTTGTATAATATTTGCACATAGAAAATGGGGAATTGGCTGTATATCCTTTGAAAGGTTTTGGTTTCATTTAAGGTCTTTACATCAGTCGTAAAAACATAATGTCTTAGGAAAGAATAACAACTGTGGTTAATGAATATTAAAGATGTTAAAAAATGCTGAATAGCAAGATTTTATTATAAAGAATATCTTTTACATTCATAGTAATTTAAAAAATGCTGTTTCTCCAGCAGAAAAAAATTTATATATGTATGCAAGTAAAATATTATAGAATCATATCATATCTCAAGAAAAGTTGTATTTTAAAGTTTTTAATGTTCAACTCCTGTGGCACAAATTATACACTTTAAATGATATATACTTCCTGTGACAGAAGCTTATGTCTTGTGTCACCTGTCCTTAATCATGGGACATAATAAGAAAAGTATATTTTATATAAAGCACATGTCTCAATTGGAAGAAGCTATTTAAAGAATTTCTCTTGATACAAGCAGTGATAGTTAAGACGTGAACAGACATGCTCTCCTTCTAGAAGCTGTAGTCCCTATGGTTCCGTGATGCCATAAATGGCATATTCCCAGACAGAAAATACTTCCTTCAAAGTACTTTTAAAATTTTCCCCCTCTTATGTAGCAATTAATTCCTAAATGCTGAGTTTATATCTTGATTTTGAGTTTGGCCATTTTTACCACTTGGGCTGCTTGCTCCAGAGGAGCCCCAATCTTGTTACATGTCCCGGTCCCTGTTATGCCTTTAATCTTAGATTTCCAGGCCATAGATCTCCTTCAGTTTGACAACAATCCTGCCATAATTGGTCTACTTCAACTGCAATATGTGTAACAACACTGTCACTGTTTATTTCACTTTAATATACCCTAACCTGGGTTTAGTAAAACAATGATTAAGAAAACCAAACAAATGAAAAGCTCAAAGGAACTAACAGAAGAAACGTGCTAAAGGAATACCATGATGAATTCGAGGTTCCAGGATTGGATTGTTTCTAGAGTATCATTTAAATTTTCACTAATCTTCTCAATATTCTAGTATTGAGTATACATACAGATAAAGTAAATACAATCACACAGGTTTTGCATCAACAAGCTTATCATTTAGTGAAAGAGACATATAAATAGGCACTTGTTGAATACTGGAGAAAAAACAGATTTCAACAGAGGAAGAATTTGAGTTCAACATGGGATCTAGAGTGCCTGGGAGACATGGCAGAGGTTGTCGTGATTCATAAATATTGAACACCACGGAGTAACTGGATGCGATATGCAGATAGTCATTCATAAATGTATATAGCTGTTTAAATAATTGGAATGTATGAAATCACTCGGTGGAAATTTATAAAGTGAGAAAAAATAAGACTCAATGCCAGACCCTAAAAAATCTCAATCTTTTATTAAGTTAAGCCACCAATAGACATCTCAGTCAATTCATTCGTTAATCAAACACGATTATTCTCAGGTTTTGTTCTGTTCAAGTTCTTCATCCTATTGATAACTTAGTACAAAGTTTTTGCAGAACAGCAATATATTTCCTTCTTGCAGATTCTGGTTCCATTTAACCTTTTCATTTGACAGCACTGAGGAAATCCAGAAGCGGGAGAATATTTCAGAAGTTACTGTTATAATGAAGGATAATTGAACTAAAATTCTCTAAGGACTTCTTATTTATTATGACTTCTAGGCTCCTTAATCCTGTCATAATTGAAAAGACTTAGTGCTTGACTGATGAACAATGAATGTAGAAAAAAATCAGCATACTATGTTAATGGTTAATATTTTTCAGATGGTCCTTATCAAAATCAAATTACAAAAATATTTCCCCACATTGATAAAATACTTTGCGTATGTCATATAGAAAAAAATTGCAATAGTTTCTGCTTTTCTTACTTGTTAATATCCACTACCCTTCTGGCCTGCTGTTTGTTCATCTCCAGCTATACTACATGAGTTCATCTAATGTCTTAAGCTGTGAGTAACATCATCCTAACTTTTACTAGATTTGTAGAAAACCAGTTCCTTAAGAAAATCAGAGGGGTTATCTTTTTTCCAGTGTAAAGCAATGTTATTTTAGGTGTTTTCCTCAAGGAGCTACTTATTTGCTAACAAATTTATTTCCCCCAATAGGATGTGTTACACTTGGACTAAATACTATATCTCTATAAAACTTTCAGAGAAGAAAATAACATCATATTCTATCTGGTTGTGAACAGATCATCTTTTCATGATGAAGGAGACTATAGGAACCAATATTAATTGTTTTATTTGTGGCATTTTCATTACAGAATAACAAAGAGAATATTTCCAAAATGTACTGTTAGGGTCATTATTTGAAACACTTTCTAACTTGAAAGCAAAATCTGCAAACTTTGCAAAATAAACAAAAACTTTTCTCTTTCAGTCCTTTCAGGATATGCTTGGATAGAGTAGTTCAATGGCTATCAGAGACAGATAATGGAAAAGAAAAATATGGTTCTAAAAAGTTTACCACTTAGTGGGTCAGACTAAAAACTAAACAAGGAGTGACAATATGTAAGTAACAAGTATGCAAAAAATTATCTAAAGTGATAGCATAAACATAGCTAGCCTATATCACTTGTTCAGCTGGGGAAGTCTGAGTTCAGAGAGGGCTATGCAAAAACAACCACTTTCTATTTGTTTAAAAGGATCATGGACACAGCATCTATGATTTCATCTACAGTGATGAAACTTGCTAGCGTTTTCCACATAAATTATTTTTATAAAAAATGCTTTTGTCTGCATAGAATGGTAGCATGTGGTTAATTCAAATGCCTGTATTTCATATATTTTTCATAAATGATGGCTTCAAGAATGCTGGAAATAGATCAAAGAGATAAATACTGTAATGTAATGCACAGGGCAATCAAAGCACATGTGAGAAATTTTTGAATTTTATTATATTTATTTCATAGCTGATTTTGTATTATTCTCATTTTCAATCTATGCTTAATTCTCAATGAGTTTTGGTCTACATGAAAAAATCAGAGATTTTTGACATAATAAAATAAACTGGCCATGTTAACTCTTATCCAACCTCCCATAGATGCTCTAGACTCCATCCTACATTCATTAGCAAACATGTCCTACCTGTGCATTTTATAGATGTAGAAACTAAGTCCTGCAGTTATTAGCTTTTCCAAAATTCTATAGATGGGAATTATAGAATACCTTAATTAAAAGTTAAAATGCTGGCTGGCCCGGTGGTGCACTGCTACAGTGTGCCGCTTGGGAGTGCGGCGGCGCTCCCGCCGAGGGTTTGGATCCCACACACAGACCGACCGCTCACTGGCTGAGCGAGGTGCGGGCGCAACACTGAGGGTTGCGATCCCGTTGCTGGTCCCGGTCCGGTACGGGCGTGACACTGAGGGTTGCAATCCGTTGCTCGTCACAAAAAAAGACAAAAAGGAAAAAAAAAAAAAAGTTAAAATGCTAACTCCATATTTATAAAATGAAGAAACTTGTGAAGAAAGTAGTAGTTGTCCATAAGATTTTGTGTGGGGCAATCCCTTTCTTCACAGGCCTTCTGTCTGAGAGCTGGCTTTGCTATACATGCAAAAATCTTTTATTTGAATTTTTTAACTCACGTATTTTTTCTCTTTCTTTCCTGTCTCCAACATCCTCCAACACCAGCCCTTCACACATACCAACCTAAATCATGATAAGTACGAATAATTAGCCTTAGATGTCATCTACCATTTTAATTTTTTATAGCTTAGTATAAGATGTCTCAAGTATTTGAAGACAACATTTCCAAGTTCAGGTATAAAGCTTGGGCCATTTATTTCCGTTCCTGGCATTCTCTTTTTGTTTAAAGAAAACAGGCCTAAAACTTTTAGTGACCCTGCACATGGTATTATGATTCTCTGGATTCTTGGCCTAGAACATGACAAATTATACATCGCAAACTCAGAGCAGTTGGACAGCTGTTTCTCTTTGCTATTCCACACCGTCCACAGTTCATCAGCCTCCTGGTGAAGCGTTATACTCCTAGATGCTCCTTCTTTTCAATTGTGTTCCACCTGCGATAAGAGGATAATCCTATGTGAAAAACAAAATTATAAAGAATACTAACATAAAATGTAAGTGATTTTGATAAATATGTTTAGTTTGATTGTCCTTTGCAATATTAAGCAATGTAAGCTATTTAAAATATGAAGTATGATTTTACACATCTAAGCCAAGATTTCTGTTATAAATTGATAAAGGAAGTGATTCTGGGAAGAGTGAATTGGAGTGCATGTCCCCAGCTTTCCTTCATAGTCAAATTAGCTACTGCTTCACAAGTTCCCTCCAGACTAAATATTATTTTGGGGAATGTGTCATCCCACATTAAGCCTTGCTGGACCATGTTGCGAAACTCTTTACTTAAGGGTCAATGAATCTCTTGGCAATAGTGGATGAGGGTAGGGGAAGGGTCACGTAATATTCAGTGAACATTTTTGAATCAGTCCTCTGAGAAACAAAACAAAACAAATGATCCCCTTTTAAATTATAAATATCCCACTCACAAAATATACCAAGAGTTCTTTTTTCCTTTTGATCATTGATGATCTACCCTTCTTTATAAGGAAACCATCCACTCACTATGTGGTGATAGACTAAAGACGGGGGGAGAGAAGTAGAAAAGAAGAGAAAACCTTTGAAGGAGTGATAAAATGCCTATCTGAAGATGCCTTCCTTAATGAAGGAGAGCTGTTGGAAGGATTGTATGAATCTGAATTACTAGATATAGTGGGAATGAAGACTTCCAAGGTTGCTTTTGTTTTATGTTAACACTTCTTGAATGACATCACCTCCACCCATGGATTTACCTTGCCTTTGTATGCTGATTATCTTCCCAAACTCCAAAGTCCAAAATTTCCAAATCTTCTGCCCAGACATATCTTTAAAGCTCCAGAACTCAATTATAACCCAGGCATCTACCAGCCAATAGATATCACAAACATAGCATGTACAAAACTACAGTAGCTTTTCCAAGTCACCCACAAAAAGCCTCCTCTTCACATGTACCTAGGTAACCATACAATATTATCATTCAAACTGGGACACTATTGCCAATTAAAGAGATTTCTAATAATAATTACAGACTCAACATGCATATAGTGGGGCAGCCCTGGGCACATCAGCCTATATGACCATCCTGTGGGTAGTGTGTTTAGTTAAATCCTCCATCCAGTCTAGAGAGATTGGAAATAGCAATCAACTTTTCCTGTACTTCCTCTCTTAGAAAGAATCATTAGGTCTTGTCAATATCACCACCATTAAAAACAATGAGCTCTCGGGCCGGCCCGGTGGTGCACTGGATAGTGCGCCGCTTGGGAAATGCGGCGGCGCTCCCGCCCGAGGGTTCGGATCCCACATGCAGGCCGGTTCCCGCTCACTGGCTGAGCGAGGCGCGGGGGCAACGCCGAGGGTTGCGATCCCGTTGCCGGTCCGGTCCGGTACGGGGGCGACACTGAGGGTTGCGATCCATTGCCGGACACGGAAAAGGACAAAAAAAAAAACAAAACAAAACAAAAAAAACAATGAGCTTTCATGTCTGGTCACATGCTGACTCCTTGGTACTCATAATTTCTTTCCTGGACTTAAAAAGGTCCTAATTGGTCCCTGTGATTTCAGTATCCCCTCTTTCCAATATTCCCCTCATTGCCTGTGAGGAGGATTTTCCTAAAATGAAAATCTAGTCTTTTCCCTCTCAGAACTTTTTAATTACTCTCTTATGCCACTTGCATGCTTCTTGTGCAGTACAGTCTGTTTTAGTTTTTTGCTTCCACTGCTACAGCTCACTTACCTATGACCTGTTGCGACAGCCATATGCAGTCCCTCCTGGTTTCCCTAACTCATCATGCTTTTGACATCATGATGCCTCTGTACAAATTACATCCTATTTATGAAGAATCTCTGCCATATCTTATGACTACGAAAAATTTGAATCCTTCAGTTACCTTTTAATATTAAGGTTTTTCTAAAACACTATAAAAGCAAGAATAGTTTCCTATTATTTTTTGTTTATTTTTTGTTTTTTGTAGTTCTTTTGAAAAGACTGGCTGTGAGGTAAATGCTGTCTATCTATCACCAAGACAACCACAGAGAACCTCTTCATTTTAAAGACAGATAATAGATAGGGACAAAATGTACACACTACATTCAAGCGTTAAGCAAATGTACTTTTATATTCTGTTACTAATATTATTTTATCTACAAAATTTCAGTCTGCTGTTAATGAGTAGAAAACTTTAAAAAAGCAATTAATTATAGACTGTTTGCTTATGATGGATGTATATTATTTTCCATTATTTTCTGGCATGTATTATTGCTGACAGAAAATCTACTGTCAATCTAATTAGCAATTACATTTTCTGTTTGATAGATTTATAGTTTTAATTTTAGATCTTTTATTTAGTGTGAAATGTAACCTACGTTAAGAAAAGAAGCAAAAGTTTCACAGCTTGGTGAAATTATCACAAATCCAAAACCTACACAACCACTGCGTCAGAATTCTGTAAGTCTCTCTTTTGCCTCTAGCCATCCTTATCAAGGGAGCCATCTTTCCAACTCTGATTGTAATACTTTTTCTTTAATTATGCCACGTAATCATGTGCCCTAAAAAAAACCTGTAGTTAAGTTTTTTGCCTTGTTTTTGAACATTATGCACATGGGACCATACAGCTAATATTGTATTCACTTTTTATTTTTTATTCTTTTGCTAACTTCTTGGCATAGATGTTTAGCTCAATGATTTTCAGAATCTGTTTTGTTGTAAAATACGCATTTATACTGTGTTAGAAATCAGCTAAGCTTGATTTTAAGTCCTCAGAACACACTCCTGATCACCATTATTCGTCCATTCACTAAGGCATGGTCCTACAATCTAATCACCTCTAAAAGGCCCCACCTTTCAATTACCATAATAGGATTTCCCACCCTGAACAGTTACAGCAGGAATTAAACTTCTAACATATGAACTTTGGGAGACATGATCAATCAATCCACAGCAAATGTCATTGGTATTTTGGTATTTTGATAGGTATTGCAACATATCTATGGATTGATCTCCGTAAGACATTTCACAATAGTAATTCTTCCAATCTGTGAACACGGAATGTCTTTCCATTTCTTTGTGTTGACTTCAATTTCCTTCATCAGCGTTTTACTTGTCAAGATCTTTCAACTCCTTGATTAAATTAAATTAATTTCTAGTGGTTTTTTTTTTTTTTTGCAGCTATCATAACTGGGATTGCTTTCTTGATTTCTTTTTCATCTTGCTCATTATTGGTGTATAGAAACATTACTGGTTTTTGTATGTTAATTTTGTATCCCGCAAGTTTACTGAATTTGTTTATAAGTTCTAAGAGTTTTTTTGTTGGAGGTTTTAGGGTTTTCTGTAAGTAAGATCATGTTATCTGCAAATAGGGACATTTTAACTTCCTGCTTTCCCATTTCGGTGCCCTTTATTTCTTTCTCTTGCCTAATTGCTCTGACTAGGACTTTCAGTACTATGTTGAATAAGAGTGGAGAAAGTAGTCATTCTTGTCTTGTTCTAGTTCTTCAAGGTGGAGCTTTTAGCTTTTCCCCATTCAGCATAATGTTAGCTGTGGGTTTGCCATATATGACTTTTATTGTGCTGAGGTACATTCCTTCTATGCTTTTTTATTTAAAGAATAGGTTTTTTTTTTTTTGTCCTTTTTGAGACCGGCCGCACTGCACTCAGCCAGTGAGCGCTGTGAGTGCACCGGTCATCCCTATATAGGATCCGAACCCGCGGCAGGAGCGCTGCTAAAGAACAGGTTTTTAATTTCCATAAGTTTTGTGTATTTTGCAAATGTAGATGTGTTTCCAAATCTTTTTTTTTTTTTTTTTTTTCCCATTGCTTATATTGCTTATTTTACTTTTGGACAAACATATATTATTATCTTTCAGATTACTCTAATTTCTTAAGTTATGTGATGATAATTCTTCTGTTGTTTTCATTTGCACACTCTTCTAAACTTTTGTTTTCCTTTCGTATTTGTAATGTTGGACAGTGACCTTATCAGAATGAGTTGTTTTCCACATGAATTGCACGTACCCAGAGTTATGGTTGTCCCTTATGTGGCAGCTTTGCATTTGTCTTATGGGTTTAATTAACTTTGGGCCAATTTTGAAGGTAATTTCTTAGCTTTTGATTTCTAACCCCTATATTTACAAACATGGGGTTCAAAATTTCACAGGTGATTATTTTTACCCATGCCCAATGCTCATTTCTGTTCTACTTGGGCTAGTGGGAGGAGGAATTTTTTGGTTTGTTAGTTTTCCCATTTTATAAATGGTTTCTGGTTTTATGTTGAGAGAAATTAGTTCCAGATTCATCTGTGGATGCAAATTCAGTCCCTGTATGGGTGTTACCACCCCAGTCCATTAGGCACATTCAATTATGTCACTTCATGTATCATTTGCCCTACTTACTCATCCTTATGGCTTATTTCTTCCTCTTACTTTAGTTTGCTTCTCCTACCACTTTAAAAAACACTTCCTTGCATTCAAATTTAGCTGTGTAAAAAAAATACCACAACCTAACAAAAGCAAAAAAAAAAAAAAATGTATTTTATCTAGCATTTTCTATTTAGTGTGTGTTAAGAGAGGGGCTCCTTGCATTTCCTCCCTGTTTTTGACAAATCTTCAATCTTTTGCAATTTTTTTTTCCCTAATCAAGATGACATCTTGAACTTCTCTTTGCCCTCAGATCTTACCTCAACCATTTCTAATATTCTACCTGGAGAAGTTAGATGCAGTTCTTCACTAAGGGTACTTGCACATTTTCAGTTTGCAACCTGAAAAGTGAGTGAGAGCCCCACTCCTCCAAGATTCCCCTATACATATCTGGGTTTTTCTTAAAACACCCTTCCCCCTAGGTCGGAGGGTTTACATTCAGTAATATACCCCTAGAACCTATTAATTGATACCTAGCAGGCATTGAATAAATGTTGTTTAATAAATAAATTAGTTAATTGAAAACATAAATGAGGCAGCCAAATCCAATTTTAGTTTATATTTTGGTTTTATTTGTTTGTTTTTTGTTTTTTCTCCATCTTCTCCTTACCCATAGGAAGTCTTCCTCTTACAATTCCTGTCAAGTTTTTACTTGCTTTTTATCATACACATCCTGTGTTGTCTCTACCCAAGATTTACATTAACTTTATTTTACCTTAGCCAGGCTTGCTTTTAACATATAAAGGAGAGGTCTTGAAATATATAAAACACTTGACCGTGCCGATATTTCAAAACTGTGGCCTGCAAATTAGATCTGTTCAGTGACTTCTTTTTCTAGGTGATACTACTTGCCCCCTGGGGGAAATAAACTTTCTTGCATAATCTTCATGCTAAAACTTCCAGGGAGGTACGGCTTACTGAACAGAGAAAATCCACAGTTGAATATCTTTGAAATACCATACCTATTTCAATGGGGAGCCTACGAATTAAGAAATTGTTCAAAGTTAATATGCAGAGGGTCCCTATTCCATTCATACTGATAACCTTGAAGAGATTAAAAACTGTCAATTGGACTTTTTAATCTTCCTTGCAGGGTGGAATTCACTGTGTGTCCTAAAAAAAGTTTAGAAGACTTAAAAACAAGCCCCCACCATGACCCCACCCCCACCGGGCTCCAGTGGATAACTGCATCAATGTGGATCCTCCCACTGGCTATATGGGCTGCACATACTCCCTTCTGTCTCTTGCATACATAGTGCCCAATTGGTTATTCTTCACACTTCAACCATTTTTTCAGGTACATCAGATTTCATCAGAATGTTCATACATGTACATTCTTGAGAGCTTCCTTCTTCTAGTAAAATCTAAACTATCCTCCTTCACTATCAATTTCTTCTCTTAGAATTTTCTACATACTTCTCTCCAAGCATTCATGACAAGACTCGTATATGATAATGATTTGTTTAAATGCCTTTCTCCTCTTTTAGATTTGAGCTTTTAAATGTTCTGTTTCATAACTGTTTTGTGCAATGCCTACAAAATAGCAGTGCTTAATTATGTTTGAATGAACACATAAAGATATAATTTCAGTTTTTTGCTCCTTTCTTATTTCTGTTCTAACTCCATAACTCTGGCTTCTCACTACTTTCCATTGTATTAAACAATAAATCTAAATTGAATGACAACAGGACTTACATCTACTGAAAGAAACCTCTAGCCTTTGGTGGAATGAGTGGAACAGATTGGTTTGTGGACTGATAGATTTTTACATGGGGAGTCTCTGATGCTCCTTGCCCACATCTCACATTGCTCCTGAGCTCCCACATATGGACTCTTCTGATGGGCAGCAGGAATGTAGAACAATTTTTTTTAAAACATGCAATCGTTTCCCACTAACCAATCCTTCCTTTTTGTTGCAAGACACATTGCATCCCTTGGGGATGAATAAAAACAAAAATCCATTCTTTTGTGCTAGAGAGGCAGTATGTTTTGGCAGGCCAAGAATATACAAACAGTGAAGGACTGTCTGAATCATCAAAGTTTAAATTTTGGAAAACTCATGCTTTAGGGCTGAATGTACTTTATCACATTGCACTTTGAAAATCACTAATCCATGTATGGCATATGTATCCTTGAATTACCTACAATTTTCAATTAAGCAAACCATGGCATTCTCTAGACATTACAAATAAACATAGGTTATTGTATTTTTTAATTATGCCACTTTTAAACATTCTTCTGTCCTCATCCTTGTAACATCAAATCTCTTTTCATTTTCAATTTGCCTCCATTGAACGAGTGCCCCATAGGATGTGCCGTCCAAAAATGAAAAGTCTCTCTTATTTCTGCCAAGCCTAATTTAGATACCACTAAAGCTTTCAATGAGCACATGTGGGAGAATGAATATGCAAGGAATTGTTAAAGCAAAATGGCTTATGTCTGCAGCAGTTTGAAGAAAGGGTAAAGGCTATTGAGAAATAAACTTTCACTAAACCAAAAATAAAAATGCTACAAGTATGTAATTATCCTGAATGGTAAATGAGTTTTGGACAGTTATCTAAAATCTATAGGTTAACTGAAAAACAATGTCTCTTTTTGAGTATGATATGGCCTTGAGTTAATGAACCACAACATCTGTGATATGGCATTTTGTACTGTAGGGTATATTTTAAATGAAGCTTAAACAAATAAGGACTCCCTATACTGCCCCAAGCAAAACTAAATTGTTATTAGGTTTTGCACAGCAGGAGGTAAACATTCTTGAAATAATTGGAGATGATAGGATATTATTCTTAGTTTTTATTTTTTTAAGTCTTACACAAAACATATCTCATTTCTTCTAAATTGTTTCTGTAGATTTAGAAAGGACCATGGTCAGATTTGTGGCATGGAACAGAGCCACCTCTTTATAAAAATATTAATTATCATTGTAAAATGCTATTGATATAGAGGCAAAGGAAATTACACCGAACTTCTAACTTGATAAAGGTAAGAATTTAATTTTTTGAATTATTCCTGAATATTAACTTAAACAATAGATATTATTATGAGGCAAAAATAAGAAAAAAATTAATTAAAAAATATTATGTACTAAACCCAAACACCGTTTCCATGAATTTTTTTTTTTCTTTTTTTTTTTTAACTGGGGGAGGGAGGTATGGTGGTGCGGCAAGGCCAGGGGAGTAATGCAGAGTGACTTTGATTAGACATGAGTAAATTATCATTATATATTGATTGTGTTCTAAAACAATCAAGGACTTTAAAATCTACCTTGCCCAATCTCTTGTTTTTCAAACTGTGATGCAGCTAGTCAAAATAATTAGACTATGTTTTTAACACCATCAGATAATAACTTTTTGAAGTTGAGAATCCAATGTTCATCAATACGAGTCAATTTTAACTTTTAGAAAAATTCACGAGAGGTTTAATAAAATAAAGCTAACCAATATCTCAAAAGAGATATCATAAAAAAAAAACAGCCTAGAATCTTATTTAATACAAGATATGATTTGACTTTACATTGAACCATCCACACTGGTGCTTAGGGCAATGTTTCTCCACAGCAAATTTCTTTACATAGTAGTAAGAGAAAATAAATACATAAGAGTAAATTGCATATAATCGTATTGCCTATTTTTGAAACCTTAAGATCAAGTGATTAATAAACTTAATTAACTCAGAAACACAACCCTCCTAGTTACCTCCCTCCTATTTCATTATGATAGCTGTTGGCATCAGCATTAGCATCAGGCGATGACAGTAATACTTCAGCACTTTATGTTCTGACTGCAAGGAAGAAAGAGTAGGTATGAAAGGGGCAGTGCAAAGTTAAATCGAAGTGGAAGTGGCAGGAAATCAGAAGAACTGTGGTCACCAGCAGAGTGAAAGGACCCACCTGGGGAAGGAGCGATGAGAAAAGGCCATGGAGAATTTAGTTCAGTCCCAGGAAGCTTAGCAGTCCATGTGGAAAACCAAGGCATCCCGGCTTGAGAATATTTGGAGATAGTTTCAAAGGTTAAGGATGGTGAAAGTGGATCAGGATCATTAGGTAAACCTATAAAAGTAAATAATCAAACAAACAGAAAGAATGTTGGAAGGAAGGGATGCAAAGTGCAGCCATCGAGAAACAAAGACAATAGTGCTGAAACAGGGAAATAGGCTGCGCTGGAGATGGTAGTGGTGTTGGTAATGGTTAGCTATTCTGTGGAAAGGTAAACAGATATTCCACTAATACAAAAGCCACAGACAAAAGGTGAATCTAGTAGGAGGCTTGGCCTTCTCCCCAAATTACTCATTGTGACTGTTGTTCCATAATATGAGTTTCTTTTCTCCTGTGGCTTAGGAGACGTGAATAAGCATTTGAAACCTTACTGACTTTCAGGAAGACAGCTACTCCTTTGCTACATTTCTGGTCCATTGTGCTTCCCAGAAGAGATCATGGATTAAGGGAAAGCTTTTAGAATTACCCATATTAGTTCTTGATCTCAACTTTTAGTCTAATCAGTTACCAAGTTCTATTGATTCTATATCTGCAATATTTTCCCCCATCTGTTATGGGTCAAATGTGTCCCTCAAAACTTCTTATATTGGAAGTTAATCTCCATTGTAACAGGATTAAGAAGGAGGAGAATCCATAATGGTAATTGAAAGGTGGGCTTTGAGAGGTGATTAGATTGTGAGGACCCTACCCTCTGAATGGATTGATCCATTCATGGAGTAATGGGTTGATGGTAATGGGTAGTAATTGGCATGGTTCTGATGGCTTTATAAGGAGAAAAAGTGAGCAGGGCAGCTCTCTTGCTCATCCCATTCTCGCCATGCGACTCTGCAGAGTTCCCACTAAGAAGAAAGCCCTCGCCAAATGAGCCCCCTGGCCTGTGAACTTCCCAGCCTCCAAACTGTAAGAAATAAATTCTATTTCTTTTACATTACCCAGTTTCAGGTATTTTGTTACAAGCAACAGAAATGGACTAATACATCATCTAAGTCTTATTTCCATTTCCACTTCTGGTGTTTCAATCTGTTTTCTTTTTTTCACAAACTAATCTCCATTTTTTTCAGTATCTTTTTAATCTATTCTACATGGTATTATGAGAATGATCTTACTAAACTGCCAATCTGAAAGAATCATTTCCCTGGTCTAACTCACCTGTTGACTATCTACTAGAGAGAAAATAAAGACAAATCCTTCAGTATGGAAATATAATTATGTCATAAAAGTGTCTCTTCTTAGATTTTATAGTTTGTCTCTCACACAGTGTGTCATGTTCTTAGATTATATTCCTTCTTCATCATTCCTCCATTGTTTTCTTACAAAATCTTATTCATTCTCTTGAGACTGATATAGAATCTTGCTATATCCAATCAGTACTCTCAAATAACCTACTTATTTAACACAAAGATCAACCGGTTATGTGGTGACCAATTAATTGCTCTGAATTCCTTATATTATTAAGAGAGATATGCTAGAAGGAACCATCTCAGTCCGTTTTGTGCTGCTTTAACCAAATATCCGAGACTGAGTAATTTGTAAAGGACAGAAATATATTTTTGCACAGTTCTAGAGACTGGGAAGTCCAAGATCAAGGTGCAGGCATCTGTTGTCTGGTAAGAACCTAGTCTCTGTTCTCAAGATGACACCTTGAACATTGCATCTTCTGGAAGGGAGAAAAGCTGTTGGAAGAAGAGCAAAACAAAGAAAACCCACTTCCACAGGCCCTTTTTATTGCAGCATTAATCCATTAATGACGGCAGAGGCTTCATGACCCTAACACCTCCCCAAAGGTCCCACCTCCCAATACTATTGCATTGGGAATTAAGTTTCCAACACATGAATTTTGGGAGGACACATTCAAATCATAACATGGACCTATTCTGAAATCAGGTTTGATTTCCCTGTCCTTCATACCTCTACCAGTATCATAGGCTTAGCAGTGTTGTCTTTTATATGGTTTTGTATATCTCACACCATGCTACTAAGGGACTCACTTCATATCAAAGTGAGAAGATTCCCATAAGATTCACTGCTCTTATCTTAAACTCAGAAGTAGTTGACTGTACAGAGCAGTAAAATGTCCATTTGAGGCTAATATTCTAACGTGGAGAAAACAACTTTTGGGGTAAGAGTCCTATCTTACAAGATTCAATGTGTGTTATGAAATAACAGTATATATGTATGGTGCTGCTTCATTTAAACCTCATAGCCAAACTTCACTGGTTTATCCAGAAGCCAAAATAGAGACTGTGTGTGTACATGTGTATGTGTTTAGAGTGGCAGTGAAATAGACATTAGAGTACTAATGGTTACGACTAATGTCTTAAAATGTTGGCTTTTCATTTTCATGTCTTTGCTTTCTGCCAGTTTGAAGGTTTTATTATACATAATCATGGGTTCACTGAATTGTAATGTGAGACTGCTTTCTGAAGATTAGGAGCTTCTCATGCTACTATAAAAATGGTAAAATAAAGGGGTGAGGTTATATTACTGGAGGAGGTGATGAGTAAAATGATGTCTACTGTTACAAAATAAGGACAGGGAGAAGAAAGACTAGAATTGCTTCAGCAGAAAGAAGGATGTGTTTTGTTGGTTATCCAAGGGATGCATTGGAATGAACATCTACTTTGTTTAAGGTTCAACTTCTATCTCCTTTGTTTTTCTAAAGTTATGTTCTTTATGTATTTTTTTTTGGTGAGATATAATTTACATACAATAAAATGTGCTGATTAAAATTGTTTAAAAATGTGCAAATTAAAAAGTTTGGTCAGTTTTGACAACAATATACACCCATGTAACCACCACCCCCATTAAGATACTGAACATTTGCATATTTCCAGGAGATTGCTTCATGCCTCTTTCAAGTAAATTCTTCCACCTCCAACCACTGCCAAGCAATCAGTATCTGATTTCTACCACTACATATAAATTTTCTGTATTCTTGAATTTTGTGTAATAGAATCATGCAGCATATATTTTTCTGTGTTTTTTTTTTTTGTTGTTGTTGTTGTTCAACATTAGGTTTTTAGGATTTGTTCATTTACCAGTACATTTTTTATTTTTATTTCTTTGCTCATTTTTTATTTTGTTTTGCTTCTCTGAGTATTAGTTTACTGTATAAACATACTATGATTTGTGGATATCTGGGTTGTTTCAAGTTTCAGGCTCATATGAATATATCTTTTATATACAACATATATATTTTCTCTCTTCAGTAAATGCTAGGAGTGGAACTGATGTTAACACCTGGCTCTTCTTTGATGACTTAGCCATTCCCCAAATCATGTAACATTAGTTTTAAGATGTGCCAACAGGTTAACATTTGAATCTCTCCCAGAAAGAACGTTATATTCTTTGAATTATCCCAAGGACAGAAAGTGGTTGGCAGTGAGTCATTCTAATCTAATAGTGTTTCAAATACTATAGCTTCATATATGTTTTAATATTTGGTAGTATTAGTTTCATGCCAATGCTCCTTTTTTGGTGGAAGCATTTAAAAAATATCTTGGCTGCTTTTTTTTTCATTATTTATATAATCTTTATAACCAGCTAATCTAGTTAAAAGAGAAGTCTTGCTGATATATTACAAGGATTGCATTGAATTTTTACATTGAATTTGATGGAATTGACAATATTGGGTCATTGCATCTAAATAGTCAAGTTCTCCTTTTTGGCTCTAACTATCATTTAGAATAATGTAGACGATGCCCATTATCTCTTCAGTTTAAACTTAGTTATTATTAAATTCCTTTTTTATATAAATTAGCCAGAGCTAATTTCTGTCCCCTGTAGTCAAATTATCTTAATTGAAACCACATACAAAGCAAGGATGTTTCTATTCATATCAGCGATGGAGCCTCTACATGATTCTTTACAGACAAATAAACCAAACAATACTTAAATTTAGAGTTGAAAAGGCAGAAAATTTGCATTACAGACAAGGATCTTTTCCTTGAGAAATCGAATTAAAACCTAGGCTGTTTTATTTTTGATGTCTAATATTAGAAAATTTAGATGAATTTGGAAGTCCCTACCTTAGATAAATGAGCAGAAAAAAGGCCCAGGTGTCTAAGAAGAAATTAATCAAAATGAAGCAAGACGTTTTACTTGTGATCCAAGATCAGTGCCAAGACTGGGATTATTTTAGGGATGGGCTGGTGTCAGACAAGTGGATTTCTGGTGAATTCTTTCTTAACTAGCCCTTTGGAATGGTGTGTATGCCCTTGGAGGAAAGTTGGGTATGTGGGTATGTGAGTTGGTGTATATGTAGGTCTGTGAATACCACAGAGAGAGAAGCAGAAAGTTGGAGAAAAGGACAGAGAAAGACAGCTAATTAAGAAAGCTATAACACTGAGAACACAGGAGAATTTTGGCATATAACCAACAGTAGCTGCAGAGTTTTTCTACTCTTAGGATGCATATATAAATTCAAGCTCAAAAACTGAGGAAAAACAAGACTAAACTTCTGAATAATAGTGATTTTTATAATTTTTAAAAATAAAATACTTTTTATCTGAAGATGGAGTCATGAGATCTATTGGTAACAATGGTACATGAAGTTTCTTAACTTTGTTAATATTTAATATTTAAGAATTTAAGTAGTACATTTTGATCTTATAAAAATTTTAAATAGCTAATGTGTTATTAAAAAGTAACATACAATAAAAATGTAAGCAGTAAAATGTGTATAAAGTAAAAAAAATGAAAACTCTTCACTCCAACTAATGGTACTAAAGGTATTCAATGTTAATGATTTTTTGGATATCTTTTTAGAATTTATTCCCTCTCTTATATACTATGCTTAATAATAATAACAGTAATAATAATAATAATAATGTTATAATCCTATATATAACATCTTGAGCATCTTTTTTTTTTTAACTCAGGGTATCTGAGGGAAATTTCCCTTTGAGTATGCATAAATCAATCTTTTTAGTGGTGCTTTATATTGTGCTGTTTATGTATATATATGTAATACTATATATTTTTAGTACTTTTATTAAATTAAGTACTGAAATATCAAAATTCTAGATAAAGTATTAGACAAGTAGATTAATGTTCATCACAGAAACTATAAGTAGATCATAAGTTGGTCATGTTTGAATGTTCTTGAAAACTCAAAGTCTGAGCCTATCATGCATTTGATTCTATAATCAATTCTCTAATCCCACATCCCAAATCTATAAAACCAAAGTGCAAATACATCAAAGCAATCAATCAGAGATTTTTTTAGCAATCAGTCAGAGGTTTTTCTCTTCATAGTTCCAAAACTATTTGATCTCATTCCCAGCTAATGTAAATCTCATGCTGTTAGTCTGATCTCAGTCAGACCTCCTGCCCATTATCCAAATTCTGACTTGGCTTAAATCCTTGGAACAAGACTCTGTGCTGAGGTGGGTAGAATGCCAATCATTGACACTTTACTTCTCAGGAAGCTCTGCTGGATCCGTGCTTATATCCCCATAGGGGCAGGGGTGGGAGAGATTCAGATTTCATACAGAGCCATGTACAATTCAGCATATGTGAAGTGAAACTGGCTTTGGGGAGTTAAAAACAAGGGTTAACTTAAGATGCCTTCATGTATAAAAGTATATAAGTCTATTTTTTAAAGTCTTTATTGAATGAGTAGTTTTTGCTTAACAGTACTGGTAAAAATATTTTCATTAGAATCAATAGACAAATAAAACAAGGTAGATTCTAGGAATATGATTTTTTGGGAGTGAATTAGATTACTTTGGTTATTCTGTCAATGGTTCTTGGAAGAGGTGATTCTTGAGCAGAGTTTTAATGCTGAATAGATGGTTTCAAATGATAATGGAAGTTCCTTCTATGGAAGAGGTGTGGCATGTGTGATACTAAGCCTGGCATGTGTATTAGCCTCTACTTTCTAAAGAGGTTTCATATGCATATTTCTTAGAAAAGGAAAGGCTAAACAGAAACAAAGAAGGGAGGAGGAGCCAAAGCTGAAATGAGTTTAAAAGAAGAACAAAAAAAAGGTACTGCAAATAATATTATTGATTTACATTTATATATCTTTGTGGGTTTTTGCACTACTGCACAATGCTGAAATGCAGTTTTTGCCACACATGTATATGACACTTGCCATACATTTTTATTTCTTTATGAAATCACCATTTTGCTAACTCCTTAAGGACTCACAATAAAGAGATGCATTTATAGAACTACTTAATAAACTTTAAAAATAATCTAGTTCAAATATGCTAAGCCACAAACAATATTTTTCTTCTAAGTAAATCCATTACTAAATAAAAGTCAATGTAAGCAATTCCTGGTCATCTTTGGGAGTTCTGTACTAATAGTTGTAACATGTTGTATCTATAATTTCTTTATTTGGAACAGATATGGTCCTCCTTGAGTTGACATAGTTACTTAACATGTATAGTTGGGACTTAAATTAGTAAATGCTTTAAGGTGAGATTCCATCTTTATCCCAAAGGCAGAACATTAATAAATAGTTAAAAGACGTGTTCTGAATATGACTAAAGTCATACTATGGATTAAATGAAATAAAATGATTATTCCTATCCAAGATGCCTCTAAATTTCTTTTTAAGATTCAATACGAGACTTGACATTCTACCTATAGATGCCAAAATTGAGGGGGAAATGTGTGTTATTTAATCTTTTACTTTCCTCTAAGAGTCTGCTCCAGAATTTTTTTTCTTTATTGTCAAAAGAAGGCCAGAGTGGATTTATACTGTGGATAAGGAGAGGTCTGATGTACCAAGCATTTTCTAACAAAAAGTTTATAAAACATTTTTAGAAAATAAAATCAAGTGATACAGTATAACTTATAAATTCAACATCTCTATCAAAAGAAGTAAATAGATGGTTTAAAACATTAGCTTTTTTTTTTCAAAATACAGAAGCACTTAAAATTATAGGTGAACATCATCCAAGAAAAAACGGTTATACAAACAGCCAAGCATGAGTATGATCTCTAACTTGCTTCTGACAATATATTCATGAAAAATCTCCTGAAACTAGATATAAAACTGGCAGACTCTTTAGAATTTGTCCATTTTTATTGACTCCTTATGTTATTCTGAGTGAACTTTTTGTCTGAGTGTTTCCACATCAAGTGATCTCATGAAAGAATATAGAATTTAACGTTTAGAAAGTTCCTAAGTTTATTTACTTATCAATCTAACCCTAATTACTAAATGCAGTTAAGAT
The DNA here is from genome assembly GCF_000696425.1 of Galeopterus variegatus. Classification (NCBI taxonomy): domain Eukaryota; kingdom Metazoa; phylum Chordata; class Mammalia; order Dermoptera; family Cynocephalidae; genus Galeopterus; species Galeopterus variegatus. The sequence continues at coordinate 700,810 of NW_007726223.1, read as the reverse complement.
AACTTTTTAGCCCATGCAGTTTTGAAAGATTCATTGTCATTGTTGCTGATGAGGTGCGCACTTATCTATAGACACTTTCCTGAAAGACTTGGAACCAGAGCAAAGAAAAGCATTTACAATTTCCAGTAGGCCTACAAATAATCACACGTTCTGATTTTGCCCTGAAAATTGGCCTTTTTCCATTTCTTTGACATATTATTGATTCAAGGTAAATCATTAAATGAGAAACAGTAGAATTAATATTTTCTTTGTGAAATACTGATGATAGCTAATGGTTATCTGTATCTAAGCTTGCATCTATGTAAGTACATCTACATAAAAACATCTTCTTAAATCAAATGTTTTCAACATTTTATCATTTCGTAAGTGCAGAAGGTCACCAGCCAGCTGCCTCCACAGCACCTTCCCCTACCCCAAAAAGTTATAAGTACAGAAGGGCTCTCTAAATCTACCTCTAAATCTACTGCCTTCCAAGATGAATCAATGTGGTTCACATTGACAATGTTGTTTATGCACAGACACAAAGGGTTACTTAGCTATATTCTAGAGCACATCATTCATTTCTTTCCCCTGAGAGTTAGATTTATCAAGAGGGGATTGTGTTTGTTACCATGACTATCAAGAGGGTATTTGGAAACTTTATTATGTCAGTTATACTTGTTATCATACGAGTTATTGTAATTAACCAAATATTACATAACTGATGAAGTAGCATTACTAGAAGAAAGAAAACTATTATTTTTTATAAAAACCACATTAGATGTTTTGGAAAAAACTGTCAGTTGACTGCTGCCATAGAGATGTGTGTGAGAAAAATGTAGAAGATTGAGAAACACGTTTTAAAATCTTAGATGGTTTCTAGGATGTTTTATGAATATTATTTTGTGTATATCTTTAAGGGCTTACTTTAACTTAAACTAAAACTGGAAACTGTAAGCTATATACCATGGTTTATAAATGAAAGACTACTCTTGTTACTCCAATTAACCTATAAATTTAATTAATAGTTTATTGGTCTTGATTTTATTACGTAAGAGGGGCATCTGGAGTATATTATTATTATTATTTCTTTATCTAAGAGATAAGATAATGATGTAAGATACCTCAGTTTCAAAGCCTGTGTAAAAAAAGTTGTCTGTTTATTTATTTATTTTTAATGGCTGGCCAGTTGGTTAGAGTGCAGTGTTATAACACGAAGGGTAAGGGTTCAGATCCCCATACTGGCCAGCCACCAAAAAAAAAAAAAAAAAAAGTGCTTTTCACAGAAGTAGAAAGTAAAATAATGGAGGGCCGGCCCGTGCCTCACTCGGGAGAGTGTGGTGCTGATAATACCAAGGCCACGGGTTCGGATCCCATATAGGGATGGCCGGTTCGCTCACTGGCTGAGCGTGGTGCTGACAACACCAAGCCGCGGGTTAAGATCCCCTTACCAGTCATCTTTAAAAAAAATAAAAAAAGAAAATAGAATAATGGTTACCAGAGACTGGGAGGGGAAGAGACGAGAGGGACAAGAAGTGGTGGACTAAAGGGAACAAAACTGTGCTATCTACCCTGAGTGAATCACTGTGCAGTATATGCATGTACTGAAACAACACATTGTACCCCACAAATATGTACAAGTAAATGTTAAAAAAAAATCCATTGCCAAATCCAAAAAAAAAAAAAAAAAAAAAAAACACTCAAAATAGACCAATAGAAAATAATTTAACTAGGCATTATCTTTCATTCTTAAATCTACAATCCTTTTTATATTTATTTATTTATTATTTTCATATAATGCCATTCTCTATTCAGTTTTCCTAAGTTTTTGTTTGGAGAATTTCTATTTGCTATATTTGCGTAATGTGCTTAGATGTTAGATAAAGGTTAAACTATTGTTCAAATTAAGGCATTTCCAGGTCTCTGCCATATCTTAAGAATAATCCTAGGTACATAAGAATTTTCCTGTCAGAGACTAACTATAATAGAGGAGTAAATATCTAATAGTTTTTATATTAATTTGTTTAAAAAAATAAAGATTTCCATTTAAAAGAGGATGAATTATTTGAAAAATGTCTGTGAAAAGTAGAAAAAAATGAGATTAACTTGCATGTTGAATAAGTTCTATTCCTGTTTCCTTGCTAAAACATTTGTGAATTATAAACCAGCTACCTCAGAAAAGAAAATTTTTAATAAATGGAAAATCTCTGGGATCAGAAATGATGATATGTTATTATTTCCTCCATTTATTTCTCACAAAAATTTGATTACTTATTTACCTCACAAGTACAACTTTTTCTCTTTTGGAATTAGCCATTCATAGCTTTTCACTATATGGGCAGAGTATTTTTAAAATCTTTAGTCATGACTATTTTAAGATTTGGGTTTTGGCTTTACTACTTTAAATATATTATTTGGTGTGCTGTAAAATAGGAAACAAGTAATGAATTATTATTATTGTTATTATAAATGAGCATTTATTTAGATAGAAATTCTGGTACCAAATTAAGTAAGGTATATTTTGTAAATGCTAAATGTAGTTAGAATGAATGTTCAGTACTTTCAGGATGTATTCTCTTTCGGGGTAGCATAAAAATAAGATCCCTTTGCCAGGAGGTTTTCAAGACCCTGATTTTTACACCTTTTATAACATTGCCACATGAGGACAGTCTTCCAGTTTATAGTACGAATAAATATTCTGTGGGGAAAAAGTAATAGATTTTAGTCATGCTTTCAAGAAAAAATCTTTGTACATTTGGCTAAAATTTAACCTTTTACTAAACTTGATTTTTACTCTAAAGTTGAAAAGACGGAATCCTGATAAATGAAAACAATACACATACACCACATTGTTTTAAAAGTAAATTACATAAAAGTAGGAAAGGAAACATAATTGTAGTGCTAACTTCCACTTGAAATGTGGAGAACTAAAGGATGGAGAAGGTAACATGAATGTATATGGGGAAAATAGGATAATTTAGTCAGGCTCCCTCGGCTCAGGTCGGGTTCAGGGTCAAGCAGCACATTTCTTGTAAACAGGTCGTGTGTAGATGGAGTTAGTGTGCATGTGCACCAAAAAAAATGTGTCATTTTAGTTTTGTTGCTATTGTGTGTTCTTGAGTTTGTGAAGCAAGCTGGTGGGTAGAGAGCTCGCATCTAAAAATAGTGCATGTTTACTCTGCTGGCAGCTGCTCAGTTTTTCTGTGGACTTTGTTGGTAGCAGTTGAGTTTCTGAGTTTCTCTGTGGACTGCTTGGCTCATAGTGTTGTGTGTGCTAAATAAAGACTATTCCTTCTTCAACCAAGGCTCCAAGGACCTTTTTGCTGGTTATCTAGCTCATAGACCTGCATGTGAAGGGTTTGTGAACAGGCTGGAGGAGTCTGTGAGCACCAGACCCAGCACTAGCTCTACAATGTATAAATAATTTAGTGAGAAAATACTGCTATTGAGAAAATACACAGATCACCTACCTGCATTTAATCAATCACATAAAACATCTTCTTGGATGAAGTTTTTCATTGCCCATTCAAAACATGACAACAGTGAACTTTAGAATTAGAAGGGGACTTAGAAATTTATCAGTAGAACATTTTCCACCCAACATAGGACTCACTCAATGTGGAAATAAGTTGAATATTATACTTAAATGATGCCATCCTAATCTCTATTTGGATACTGTGACTAAATGATTCCTACCTCAAAATCATTCATTTCTCACTATCTCTAATTTTATAACATTCTTCCTTATTCCAGTGAAAATTTATTGGATACAACTTTTGCCCACCGATTATGGTTTAGGTTTTTGGCATTTTATTCAACAAACTTTTTAGTACCTAATTTTTATTAGGCAATGACTATTATATATGACTATTATATAATGACTACTATTATATATGTATTATGCAAAGAGGGCAAATAGCCCAGCAGAGCTGTTGAAGCAGTATTCGCAGTAAAGAGATGATAGACACAGGATAAGAAAGTGTTTGGGTTATACTTTGCCTACCACACTCTCAGGCACTGCAGAGCCATGCAGCAGAGATGAATGTTAGATTCCAGGAGAGTGATCTTGATAAGGCTTCACTCCTTCCCTAGTGTGACTGGGAGCTGGGAAATAACAGTAAGTCCTACACTGCCAGCTCAGTGTTCGGGGAAGGTGAGGGGACAACAGATACCACTCTTCCTTTGGAAATATAAAAGTTAAACTCCAGGCCCAGGGTTACAGGAGGATTCACTGTGTTGGTGTTCATGACCAAGAGGATGGGAGCTCTTGATTAAGAGAGATGATTATCTTAAGTACTGAGAACTTAACCATTTCCCACTAACTTTGCAGGAGGCCAGCTTCTTTTGTCTGAAACCAGCCTAAATGGAATCTGGCTTAGAAAAATATCTTCAATGTATCTTCGTTTTTGAAGGCAACTTGCACTTTTTTCTGTCTTCCTTTCTCTGTCGAATATTCAGATCATCGGCTGCAAGCTTTGTACTACTTGAGTGCAAGAATCACTTTCTTATTCCCTTCATCAAGCACAATTCTGTTTTATAGTGTGCACTTAAATGTTTGTAGAATGCATGGAAAATCATAACCCTAATCCAGGATATTGCTTCAGCATGGTCTCCATAACACTGGAGTTTATGGAGGCTTCTCTTAAAGTTGGTGCCCAGAACCAGGGACCATCCTCCAGATCCATGTGTTTAACTTTCTTTGATATTGCCATATGTAAATTAGTACAGTCCAAAAGTAGATTTTCTTTTTTCGTGTCAGAGTAAGACTGCTGGCTCATATTGAGTTTGTGGTCATATAAAATCTTGGACCTTTACATGAACTTTTGTCATTCCAGAAGACCAACCTATATATTACACTGAGAAGAAAAATGGTCTCATCTTTGAGCAATTACATCCTGTACTTACAAAATTATCTTTTGAACTTAAAATCAGGGCCACATGTTTTCTTTGTTAAACTTCATCTTGTTGCTCTAACTCCATTTCATTCTCTCAAGTTCATTTTGTCTTCTAAATGTATCACGCTATGTATCAGCAACCCCACATTGCCTTCTGCCGACTTGACGGGCATGTATTTTTTATGTTTTAAAAATCAGCCATTTAGGAAAAGCCAAATCCCTGTGGCATGCTATAATCACCTACGTTTGACATAGATGCACTTATTATAATTAACTTGATATGTTTTTTGTTAAACAGCTAAGAGTTAGGACACCCATGTAAAAGAGAACAATATGAAAAATGTGGCAGCTATTGTATTGCAATCTAGCACGGTATCAAATGTAGTGAGGAGTGAACGGCTGAGAATGGGTTTGCACCCCACCACTCCACAGCTGTGCATGTTCAGCATCCACCTCTTGTAGTTTCAGTTTCCCTTACATGCCAAAAAGATACTGATCTGAGCATTAAGTGAGATGCTGTATGCATTATGCCAAGGACAGTTTAGGACTTACAGGAGGAATAAATTAAATGTTGAAATCCTCTGTAAAGAAATGAGACAGGGACATTTTGAACTGTGAACATTATAAAACCTTTGCTATTTGTTGATCACTTTGTCTTTTTATTTGATTTGATCTCAATACAATTGGAGTTTTTTTAATTTTTAAAAATTTATTTATCATCATCATTATTATTGTTATTATTATTTTACATTCTAAGATTTTGTGGAGCAGTGCGACAGGGTAGGGAAATGGAGATGGGGGTTGTGGGCTGGCTGTGAAGGATGAGAGTGTATGGCTGAGGCCTGTGGGGCCCCCCACTCCAGCTTGGGAGCACAGGTTGTTTCTGGTAGTGACACAGTTGTCGCTGGGCTGGATGCAAATGTCAAGGGGTGTGGCTGAGGCCCTCTATCACCCCACACTAGCTTAGTTGCTCAGGGGGCTTGCAACAGCTGATCAATAATTGCTGGGCTGGATGTGGATGTCAGGGGGGCATGGCTGAGGCCTTCAGTTCCCCCACCCTGTCTTGGGAGCCCTGGAGGTTTCTGGGGGAGGCTTGGTTGTCACTGAGCTGGATGCAGGCATCATGGGTGGGTGGCTGAGGCTCTTTGACCCCCCCTTATCCTGACTGGGGACTTTGGAGGGCTTCCAGTTCTTCTAGGTTTTATAGGTGTTCTTTGGTGGTGTTAGATCTTTACTGGTTAATATCAGAACTTTGTCTCTGATCTCTGGATTTTTGGGGTTTTTTTTTTTCATTTCTGTGTTGGAATATTAGCTACCCCCACCACTTAAACTCTACACTGAAACTAATTTGTTGTCCATTGCTTACTTAGAAAATGGGGGAACTTCCTGTGGGGTCAGCACTTGAGCCCTGTGGTTGAGCTAAATTGCTGCTTTGCTGCCGATTCTCTGGGGAAGGCTTTTTGTGCAGCTCAGGTTTTAGTTGTTGACCTTTTAAGCACTTCCAGGTCTTGTGAGATCCAATACACCTGGGTTGTGTGGAAACTCTGGTCTGGGCCTGAGACTTTTCAGCAAATGGCACCCCCTGCAGTTGTATATTCCTCACCAGTCTCCAATGAATCATCCTGTGCTGATTGGAGGGCAGATCAGCTGTTCATGGTGTGCCCCAATGCTCCCTTGGTGGGCCTGTGTTCCCCACCGCCCTCATTCCAAATACTTCCCATGGGACAGGCAGTGCACTGGTCCCTTGAGATGACTCACCAGCTTTTGAGTGGCTCCTTTTTTCAGTTTTCTGTAGTCCCTTGCTCATATGTGGGTCCACAGGAAACTTGTCAGGGGTCTTGCTGGCCTGGGGGCCACCAAGACCCTCCTCTCCCCTGCTGTCACCAGGCAACTTCATACGAAGGGAACAGCTGCAGTTTTTGCCAGCTCCTGGTCCATGTGCTTACCAGGGCCAGCCTTGAAATGACTGGGGCTTGAGACAGTCAGAGTGGTTCCTTCTTTCTCTCATCACAGCTTCTCCCTTCTTCACGAACTCCATAGGGTCTCTCTTCCTCTTCACCTGAGCTCTAGGGGCCCCAGCTTGGCAGTCATTGCTTTTTAATAGTTGTAAATTGGTTGATTGCAGGAAAGAGTGATGCTGGGAACCATCTATTCTGCCATCTTGATTCCAATTGAAGTTTAATGGTTCTTTAGATTTTATATTTTAGTTTTTAAATATTTGGATATCTGTACATCTCTAATCATTGGTGCCTGTGTTTGTTCAGGGCCTCTGAGAAGCAGATGACAGGATGGCATTAAATATGCAAGGATATTATTAAGTAATCACCTGTGTGGGAGAAAATGAGGTGAAAGCAGAGAATGTCTAGGACAGCTTTAAGACCTAAGTCAAGGGGAGAGGGAGAAAAGATTGTTGGAAGCCTAGACAGCTGAGCCATCTAAGCAAGTTTCAGTAAGGCCATCAAGGAAGGAGTCCTCCAGCAGAAGTCCTCAGACAAGTCTGTGTCTCCTGGGGGCAGGGCTGCTTTTGTATGCTTTTCATGCTCAGTCATTGGCTATGTTGGGAAGCACAGCCTCAAAACAAATGCCAAGATGAAGTTCAGAGCACTGATGCTGCAGTCTTAACTAAGCTTCCTGTAGTTGAAGGTCTATGAACCCGGGCCTCTTTGAAAAGTTTGAGTCATTATTACAGGAAAGTAGGAATAATGTGTAGATAATGGTCAACTGTACTCTGGTAAAGACTTTTTAATAACGTTAGAAACACAACATTTTCAAGAACTTGTTATAAATGAGCATCTTCAAATGATAAAGACCATACCCATATTAGTATTAATAGTGCAATGTAATATATTAGGTTTAAGCACTATTAAAAGAAAAGAAGAAGTAGAGGGAAAGAGAAAAGGTGAGGGAAGAAAAAGATAACACCTCCACAGCCAGCATTGATATAAATACCACCAAACAAGTTGAAAGCCATGGTACTTTAGAAATTACCCAATACAAACTCATCTTAAAAAGTAGGAGACAAGATAAGAGATTTAAGTAATTTGGTCAAGACTGCACAGATCCTTCACTCTGTTCTTTCTATTATATCACTTTGGTAGCTGATGGAGTTTGGATGTGTTGTCCCCTCCAAAGCTCATGTGGAAATTTGATCTCCAATGTGGCAGTGTTGGAAACTGATTGAGTCATGGGGGCGGATCCCTCATGAATGGATTAATGCTCTCTCTGGGGCAGGGGGGATTAATGAGTGAGTTCTTGCTCTATTAGTTTCCCCATGAGAGCTGATTTTTAAAAAGACCCTGGCACCTCCCCTTTCTCTCTCTTGCTTCCTCTCGCCATGTGATCTGCTTGTATCCGCTGGCCACCTGCCACTTTCTGCTGTGAGTAGAAGCAGCCTGAGGCCTGTGCCAGGTGCAGCTGTCCCAGAATCATAAGCCAAATAAACCTCTTTCCTTTATAAATTACCCAGTCTCAGGTGTTTCTGTTATAGCAACACAAAATGGACTGAAACAGTAAATTGGTACCGAAGAGTGGGGTGTTGCTATACAGATACCTGAAAATATGGATACATCTTTGGAGCTGGGTAATGGGCAAAGGTTGGAGGAGTTTGGAGGACTTAGAAGAGAAAAAGAATAGGTAAAGTTTGGAATGTCTTAGAGACATGTGGTGGTGAGCAGAATGCTGATAGAAATGTGGACAGTAAAGGCCATGCGGATGATGAGGTCTCAGATAGAAATGAGGAACTTATTGGGAATTGGACAAAAGATAGCCCTTGCTACACCATAGCAAGGAACCTGGCTGCATTGTGTCCATGCCCTTGGACTTTGTGCAAGGTGGGACTTAAGAGTTGTGAACCAGAGCATTTAGCCAAAGAAATTTCTAAGCAGCAAAGCAGTAATGAAGCTGCAAGATTTCATTTAAGAGCCTACCTTGAGTTATGGCAGCAAAATCCTTATGTAAAGCCAGAATTTAAAAGGAAAGCAGAGCATAAAGGTTTGGAAAATTTGCAGTCTGGCCATGTGGTAAAGAAGCAGAGAGCAAGCAAACAATGCAAGGGTGAAGCAGATAAGCTGGTTGCTAAAGACATTATCTTGGCAGGTGAGGCAGCCAGATGCTAATAGTGGAGAAAATGAGAGGAAAGCCCCGCAGGCATTTGAGAAGTCTGGAAGGGTGCCCCACCCATCAGACCCTGAGGTCTAGAAGGACTGAGTTATCCTGGAGAACAGACTTGGGGTGCAGCTGCCCTCGAGAACCTGCTCCCTGCATCCCAGCTGCTCCAGCCCCAAGTGTGGTTCATGCAACAGCTCTGGAGAGTAGAGGCCGAAAACCTTGGTGGTGTCCACGTTGTGTTAAGTCTGCAGGCTGGCAGGACTTACAGCAGTGAAGGCGTGGCAGCCTCCACCCAGATTCCAGAGGATGTATGGAAAAGCCTGTGGACCCAGGCAGAGACCTGCCACAGGGGCGGATCCACCGCAGACATCATCTACAAGAGCAATGCTGAGCAGAAAAGTGGGGTCAGAACCCCTACATAGAGCCCCCACCAAGGAAATGTCTAGTAGAGCCAAGGCAGCAGAGCTGCCTCTGGGACACCAGAACTTCAGGGCCACTGGTAACGTGCAACACAGGCCTGGAAAAGCCACAGGCACCAGCACGGCTCTAAAACATAGTAGGCAAAATGACCTGGCAAGGGAGTGGTGAATCTTATCACCATCACATAGTCACACAAAGCAAACTTGATTAATGTCACATGTAATATTTATATTCTAGAAAAGCAGACATTGTTGCTATTTTTCTCAAAGCTGAAGCAGAATCTCAAGCATAGGTCATCAGAGTTCTGGGATAAACATGGGGCATAATGTGAAAAACAGAACCTTTAACTATAAAATGACTTTATTATTAAAGTAAGGAGATTACATTGAGAATGCAAAGATAGTTCTACAAACAAGTAAATGAAAGATGAATGGAAGAACTGCACAGTTAACATGGGACGCTTCTTGATACATAAAGACTATCTATGTGCCTGTTTTAGAGAGGGCAAGTTTAGTTGCATACCAGAGCACCACCTAAAGGGTCAATTTTGGAAGGCAGATGACTTCACTCTGAACATTTTAAATCCAAATGTGCTTTAATGGAAAGAAGTTTTCATTACTTCTAGTGTTCTACTTGTCATTAAAATAAGCAAAGTACCAACAAAAATATAATAGTAACTTATACTTTGGAAACTCACCAAACAAGATATGATCTATTTTTTAATTTTAAAATAATTAACAATGAAAAATATTTAGATGCAAAGAAATATGGGGTTTTGTTTGTTTGCTGGTTTGTTTCTACAAAACAACTATATCTATAGTTTTATAGTTTTAAATTTCTAATGCCTGCAAGTAGAAATTTTCTTTTTTTCAGTTCTTGAGAATGAGAAAAGGTAAGTTATAATGATTATAATTAAAGAAAATAAGCATAATATACAGATGATATCATTATGTGAAAAACATAAATGGAAAGCATGAAGTAAAGACAGAGAAAAGTCAATCCACAAATTGTTCTTTACATAGTTGTTCTAGATTGTTGCTGCAAGAATCACGCCCCCCAACCCCACTCCCATTCTCACCTGTCCCCATTCCCCATTTCGATGAGCCAAGGCACTTTAATCTTCAGAGATTTATAGTCTGCAGCTCTTGACAACAGAGGATAAATCCTGTAATTTTATTAATTCCCATTGAATTGTTGAGATTATTGTCATTTGACCCTTAATGTAAAAACTAAGCAACAAAAATATTTTCACTCAGGGTAGCCGGAGAATTATTTCAATGAAACTGTTAACTATGGTTTTTGTTGTAAAAAAATTTCAAATACAAGAACACAACAGCCTCCATAAACTGATATTCAACTAATGTTCCATTATAAAGTCAGAAGGTGCTATGAGTTTGGGTATAAATTAAAAGAAAGGGGGCTTAAATTGGTTTATGTTTTCCAGCAAAAATTTTAGCTTTAACCTAAGCATTACATTACAATGTAGGCACTGAGTTTTATATTGTTTACTTGTCACTAACAAGCAAAGAGTAATAAGATCTCATTATATTATGCACTGAAAGATTCTTATTTCAGTTCAAAAGGAAGAGAAGTTCTGTCAACATATCCCGTTTTATAGAATATATTAGGAATAAAGAATTTTCATCACTGACTGTTAGTTTTTAACACCTTCAATTATTCATTTCATCACTCCATATTACAGAAATTTAGCAACTTCCTAAGGCCATGTGGCAAATCTATGGAAAGAAAGAATTCACAAATTATTGATTTTTACTTCATAACTCAAAATGATAGGCCACCTACTGTCTGAAAATTTATGAACATTATGAGAAGCAATTAAACTATCAGAAACCAAAAAATAATAATAAATAAAATCATTATAAGTTCATGAAGGAGGCAGTCTTCCATTCCCAAAACCATTATTTATTTACAAATAATTTCCTTTTAGTTGACTTTGGGGTGCCCTTACAGCCAAATTCTGATGACTGAAAGTAACCATAGAGGTCACTCTATTCCCCAGCTCCATAAGCTGGCACTTAACCAATCCTGTCCGATGTTTGCATTTTGAGTGACTGCCAGAGAAGGAGATTTCTAATCTCTCAGTTGAAAATTCAAACCTGTACACAGGGAGTTCTTATCTATAACCTAAACTATTCTTAAGTCTTCAGAATTAGGAAAGAATTGGTCAGGATCCAAGTGTTTTCACAATGGCATTAATATTTTCAAAGTGAATCTCTGTCTTTGATCTTCCATACTCTAAGAAAGCCGGCAGTGTTTTCCAGTACTAGGCTTACCACTTGTCTGTCTAGTTTCTATTTTAAGATTGATGTCGGGTGATGTACATTGAGCATTGTCTTTTTTTAAGTCTTTCCTCAGCATCATAGCATGGAAATGAAATATCATTCAGGAGGATTAAGTTACAGGTCAGGGTACTGGTGGGTATTGCCACTCCTACCTGCCAGGAACCAGCTATCTGCAATGTCTACACATCATTGCCTTAGAAACTAGACACCTGTAATTGATCTATTATCTAATTGATGCTGTAAGATAAAAATAAATATGAGGACAGATAAACAGCTCTGTGTTTCTGCTACAAAAATATTAGCATCTTGTCTTGTGGCTTTAAACCTGTAAAAATTCCAAGGAAGCTTTATTTTTTCCTTATCTAGCAAACTAAAGCTTAAGCTCTTACAAAAATTTACCCCAGGACAAAGTCTGGCTCAATTTCTTGTATTTCTTTCAGTGGGAGGAAGCCAGAAAATGTGCTAGTTTGGTTCAGGTTGTTGGATTTGCTACAGGAAAAATCAGACCACATTATAAAGATTTATCAGATAATTATGTTTTATTTAACCACAAACTAACAACTGAGGACTTAAAAAGGATTTAGGACATTCGGTGAAAAAAAAAAAAAAAAAAAAAAAAAAAATCCTGAAATTCTGAATCTGTTTTTTTTTTCCTTCAAAATCATATTCACATTTCCAACCAAATAAATGTTTTCTTCATTCCTGAATCTCCAAGTCTCAGTGAAATATGCAATGGGCCAAGGAAGAGGCATTACTTCAAAGAAGGGGCTACAATTATAATTCTGCTACAGATTTACTAAGGAAAATCACTTACATTTTATTTGTCTTGGTTTACTTAGCTACAAATTAGGATTAGCTGATTTTCTTCCCTGATATTTAAACATAACTTCTATAAATTGCGAAAAAATATTTAAAAAAAAACAAAGGCAAATATTTTATCAACTGATAACATTTTTTTCAAAGAAATTTTTTTTCAAACTTTTTTCTGCCAAAAGTACATTTTTTGGTTAAAAAAACAGAGTTTACTCTTGCGTAGTTAAACATTTTCGTATTGGCAAATGTACCATTTGGTTTCATATATGAATGTGAGTGCCTATCACAGCTTACATTTATGCATGGTGACATGTAATTGGAGTATTTTTGTTCATTGTCATTTCTTTGTTATTTGATTGGAGATAAGACTCACTGAAGCAATAGACAGATATATTTATGTTTATATCTACCTCTATGTATCCATGTATCTATGGATCTATATATCTATCTATCTTCCAGTTTCTTGAACAATGATTTCTTGTTCATGGGGAAATATTGCTGAAAATACTTGGGATATGTGTGAGTGTGCTTGTGTATGTTTGTGTGATTTTAGAACAAAAATAATTGTAGATAAGCTAATTTACAACAATTACCTGATACATGATGATAATCTTTTCCACTTAAGTCATAATGATTCATTTTTATGTGTGACCCTAACTTGGCAATAATAGAATACCCTTTATATGGTCTCTGATGTCCAAAAGTTTACAATTTTGAATTTTGAATTTTGAATTTTTTACATCATTAGATCAGTACTTCCATATATATTAGAGCAAATACTTCTTATTTTCATCCATATTCTGTTTTATGATTAAACTTGAAAGAAAATCACAAAGCCAAGTCGGTGGTTGTATGGATAACTTTGGTCATGCTGCTACTTCAGCGATGCTTCTGTTAGAAAGGTTTGAAATATTCATCCTTGTTTCTGGTATATGTAAATTTCTTTAAAATCTCTGTTAATTGAAACCTTCTATTTAAGATTAATTCTGTCAGCCTCTATGACCTATACAACTGTCATACTCTGATCTACCCAGATGAATAATCCAGGTAATGATCTTGTAAATATTATTTACAGGTTAGTAAATGTAGTTGATTGAATTAAAAAACAAATCATGAAACATTAATCAGAGTAAAATATTAATTGTCAAGAATTATATACTTTTTAGAACCTTTACTCTAACAGAAGTATTTTCACAAAGTATATCCTCAAATTAACATGTCTCCCTTTGTGGGCATAAAGAATAAGTATGATTGGTAGCAATATTGATTTGATCAACATATCTCAATGTCGAACCCCCAAAATATGTTTAATCAATCTTGATTCAATAAAAATTTAAAAAGAAAAAAAAAAAAGTTGTCTCTTCGTGAGCAAAATTAGCAACTTGAATCAGGTATAAATTTCTAGTATTTATTCTCCAGTTTCTGCTTTTGGACTAAATGCTGTTTTTAATGTGAAAGAATAGTGGGATGAATGGCATCCTTATAAGGAAGAAAAACATCATTATAGCTTCTCTGTATGTAACAGGCAGAATTCTTTGAACGTCTTGAAAGCATTATGGTGAGGCTGGTTGTCCCTGAGCTGTACTCTTGACTTATTGGTCACTGGCTCATGGTCATGTCTCTTTTTCTGATTTCAAGATGGACTTTCTGCTCTACATTGCTACTTAAACCACCAGACTGCACCCTCAATCATATTTTGGAATGTTTCCTGAAATGTGGTTTTTGCAGTTAGGTTTTGTTTTGTTTTGTTTTTTTCTCATCTGGCAGGCAGTTCAATCCCAGCTAATCTTACCTCCTCTTTTTTCTGTGTGTTAGAATAGATTTTTTGGATTCAGCTCTCCCTTTTGCTCCTGGTTTGTTTAAATTTAAATATAGCTGGTATTTATCAAGGGGGAAGTACTGAACAAATTTTGCTTAAGTTTCCAAAATAATTCTTAAGATGCTCTCTTATTTTGACTTAACTGTAATTCAGATGAAAGTAGGTTAAGTATAATATTTTGGTTAGATGATTTTTCTCATCATTCGTTGCTATTGTAAATTTTTTCTTCTTTAGAAGGTACAAAAGATTATTTCTATGAGGATTTAACTTTTATGAAGAAAATATATAAAGGTCAATGTTAAAAAGAATACCTTTTAAAGTTCTTATTGTATTTGCATAAGCTTTTTACATAATGTTGTCATGTTTTGCCAAAATTTCTTTTTGTGTATATATTTGTTTAATTAATTGACAAATAAAAAATGTATATATTTGTCATGCAACATGTTTTGAAATATGTATACATTGTGGAATGGCTAAACTGAGCTAATTAACATATATATTGCCTCACATACTTATTTTTTCTTTTACTTGTGGTGAGAACACATAAAATCTAATCTCTTAGCAATATTCAAGAATACAATACATTGCTACTGCCTATAGCCCCATATTGTACAATAGACCCCTTGAACTTATCCATCCTGTCTAGCTGAAATTTTGAATCCTTGGCCAACACCTCCCTAACCCCCTTTTCTTTTTGCACCTCTCCCTGGCCTCCCAGCTTCTGGTAACCACCATTTTCCTCTCTACCTCTGAGTTCAACTTTTTTAGATTCCACATACTAGTGACATCGTATGGTATTTGCCTTTCTGCACCTATCTTATTTCATTTAACATAATGACTTCTAGGGTCTTCCATGTTGTCATAAATGACAGGACTTCCTTATCTTTAAAGACTGAATAGTATGACACTTTACCTTTATCCATTTATCCGTTGATGGGCAGTTAGGTTGATTCCATTTCTTGGCTGTTGTGAATAGTACTGCACTAATCACAGGAGTGCAGAAATCTCTTTAACATACTGATTTCATTGCCTTTGGGGAGATACCCACTAGTGGGTATCTATCCAAAGGAAATCATAGGGTAGTTCTATTTTAATCATATGGTAGTTCTATTTTTAATTTTTTGAGGATCCTCCATACTGTTTTTTATAATGGCTGTACTAATATTCTCACCAACAGTGTGTAAGGGTTCCATTTTCTCCACACCTTCTCCACATGTTGTTCTTATTTTCTGTCTTTTTGATAATAGCCTTTCTAACTGGTGTGAGGTGATACCTTCTTGTAGTTTTTATTTATATTTCTCTGATCAATATCAATGTTGACCATTTTTTATATACCTATTGGCCATTTGCATGTCTTTTATTTTTAAGAAGTGTCTATTCAGATTCCTTTTTTTAAATTGGGTTATTTGTTTTCTTACTTTTGAGTTGATTGAGGTTGTTATATACTTTGGATATTAACCTCTTATCAGATGTATGGTTTGCAAATATTTTCTCCTATTTTATAGGTTGTGTCTTCACTCTGTTGATCATTTCTTTTACTGTGCAGAAGCTTTTTATTTTGATGCAATCCCATTTGGCTATTATTGCTATTGTTGTCTGTGCCTTTGGATTCATATCCAAAAAAATCTTTGCCTAGAGCAATGTCATGGAGTTTTTTCCTTATGTTTTCTTCCAGTAGTTTTACAGGTTTATGTTTTATATTTAAGTCTTTAATCCATTTTGAGTTTACTTTTGCATATAGTGCGAGATGAGGGTTTAATTGCATTCTTCTGCATGTGGATATCCATTTGTCCCAACACCATTTATTGAAGAGACTATTCTTTCCCCATTGTGTGTTCTTGGCACCTTTACCAAAAATCAATTGAACATAAATGCATGGATTTATTTCTGGGCTCTTTATTCTGCTCCATTGCTCTATGTGTCTGTTTTTATGTCAGTACCAAGCTGTTTTGATTACTATCACCTTGTAGTATATTTTGAAGTCAGGTAGTGCTATGCCTCCAGCTTTGTCTTTTTTTGCTCAAGATTGCTTTGCTTATTCAGGGTCTTTTGTGGTTGCATACAAATTTTATCTTTTTTTTTTTCTATTTTTATCAAAAATGTCATTGAATATTTTTTATTTTTTGTCATTGGAATTATGATAGGGATTGCATTGAATCTGTAGATTGTACTAGGGAATATGACAATTTTAACAATATTAATTCTTCCAGTCAATGAACACAGCATAACTTTTCATTTACTTGTGTCTGATTCAAAATTTTATCGGCATTTCATAGTTTTCATTGTACAAGTCTTTTACCTCCTTAGTTAAACTTATTCCTAAGTGTTTTATTTTCTTGGTAGCTATCATAAATACAGGATTGTTTTCTTGATTTCTTTTGTAGATAGTTCACTGTTAGTGTATAAAAATACTACTGGTTTTTGTATATTGATTTTATTTTTTTATTTTTGGACAGCTTTTTTATTGACACATAATTGATTATGTATATTTGTGGGGTACCAGACTAATGACTAGGGCTGTAGGAGCCAGTCCTCGAGGTACTGCCCTTAAGGCCAGCACCTGTGGCCCCATGCTCCACCAGGTCCTTCAGGCAAGGAAATAGTGGTTTGCTTCTACTGGCAAAGGAAACTCAATAGAATTTCAGGCTTTAAGATCTTCAACTTCATTGGAATATGTACGCATGTCATCACCTCCCATTTTAGAGTGCTACTTCTTCCAAATAAGTGACTTAACTTTAAGACAATGTATGTTCGAGAATTCAATTTACATTTTAATTTAGCTATTCACAGAATTAAACTTTGGATTTGGTTTTCAGAAATGTCAGCTCTGTCACTGTAGAAGATAAGACTTGTAGGGAAATTCTGGGAAGCCTGATATATCAAGCTGATGGAGTGGAACTAAGTTACTATTGCCTTTGATAAAATGGATAAAGGACAAAGTAGAGAAGACTGCAATCAAAACTCGCATTTTGGTAGAAGGAAGCAGAGAAACAGCACACAGTGATCACTGGTCCAAATCTCATAACATATCCTGCAGAGCAAAAACAGCCAGATTTTCCTCTCTGGCAGTGGAATGAGTTCTATGCTTAGCTGATCTTGTTCTGCTTTCTAGGAAGATCTCCTGTTCCTTATACTTCAGAGTCACATCTGAAGAGACTTAAGAAGGAGGGAGCCATTTCTGAAAAATGCTCATCTTTATTGCTCATGTCCTCAGAGTGCAGATTTGGGAGCCCAGAGACTGTCTAAGGAATGAGTGGAGCTACCCCAGGTCTAATAGCCTCCTTTAGGGGTTCTCAGGAAAATACACCCCTCGAAATATTACCAAGATTTCAATTTATTTCTTCTGTCAAATTCCAAAGGCTAATAAGCGAAGTCAAAGATCAATGAAAAATCATAGACCATTCAAAACTATAACCTGGGAATTTCCATCTATTACAAAAAGTCTGCTCTTCCTCACCCTCAGGTAATGACTTGGGCTTCTTTCTCAACGAATTTCGAATTAATAGCCACAGACAAAGAAGATGCAGAACTAATTGGCCTTTGCACAAAGGTTGTGGTTTTAGTGGACAATGCAAAACAGGGGGAGCAGTTCTTACCTCTGTCTGGCTGAGAGGTTATGGCAGGCAGGTGTCTGGAGAGGCCTGGGGGCAGGGATCACCTCCTGAGTCTCCATATTACTTCCAGCTTTGTTTCCATCCTTTATGTTTTGCTGAACAAACTTTAGCTTGAAGAAAAAAAAAACATAGCTATTTCAAACCTGTGAGGATGAAAGTTATCTAATTCTTATTCAATTTGGATTTCTCCTGTCAAGAAGAAAGTGATTTTCTTGACAAAGTGGTGTTTATTTTTCTTTATGTTCTTTATATAGTCCTGTTTCAACATCACTGGAAATAGGACTCTAATGAAGACCATGGAAATAAATTTGTAAAACAATCTGATATTTTTCCTATTTCTAGACTTTGCAGTTGATAGTTTGAGATCCAATGTGCAGTAGATGCAGTTCAAACACAGCTATTTTGCATCTATTTTAAGATAATTACCTTTGTAGCTAAGGAAGACGAACCTTCATTTCCTTCCACCCAATTCTAGATTTTAGAGTTTGATCTTTATGTTACCCCTATTTTACCCTTTTTCCAGTATTCTCCACTTGGCTTTCACTCCCGCCTTTGTTTTTACAAACACTTTATGGGTGTAAGATGATAGCACTTCATGTGCAACAGTCCTCACATCTCTAGTTTTTGCCATGGGTTGCTTTGGTAAAAACCATCTTGCAATCAAACTGTGAAACCTGGAAACATAAAGGAGTTAAAACATACTGGAAGAAACTCGTGACCAATAGAGATAAGAACTGGTGGATAAATGTGCCCCTTTTTGTCCTTTGAACAGACAATTGTGTGTGTTTACTTCAGTGTTTCTCAGAAGATGCTGGTAGGATTGAGTTAATGTTGTCACCATGATGACCAACTCAAGAAAGCATCCTTTGTTAGTTTTTCCTTTCTTGGTTCACTCTTCCCAGTCCCTGATTCTGATTCTGGGTATAAGTTCCCCAAATATTCTACCTTCTCTCAAATACAAATTCCAAGCAATTCCTTCTGGAAGAGAACTCAGAATGAGGCACTTCCATGTCTACATAAAGTCATTATTTTATTTGGAAAATTGACAAGCCCCTGGATGCTTCAGGCTAGCTGAATTTACTGGCTCAGATAATTTCATGAGAATTTTAGGATTTTTTTTTTTTTTTCCTATTTCTTTGAAGAATGTCATTGGTATTTTTTGATGGGGATTGTGCTGAATCTGTAGATCACTTCGGGTAGTATAGACATTTTCACAATGTTAATTGTTATGATCCGTGAAAATGGAATATCTTTCTATCTTTTGGTGTCCTCCTTAATTTCTTTCAGCAGTGTTTTGTAGTTCTCATTGTAGATATCTTTTACCTCTTTGGTTAAAATTATTCCTAGGCATTTTATTCTTTTGGTAGCTATTGTAAATGGGCTTGCTTTCTTCATTTCTTTTTCTACTTGCTCATTGGTGGTATATAAGAAAGCTACTGATTTTTCTGTACTGATTTTGTATCCTGAAACTTTACTGAATTTGTTTATGAGCCCTAGGAGTTTTTTTGGTAGAGGTTATGGGTTTTTCTATATATAGGATCATGTCATCTGCGAACAGTGACAATTTGACTTCATCTTTTCCAATCTGAATGCTCTTTATTTCTTTCTCTTGCTTGATTAGTCTGGCTAATACTTCCAATTCTATGTTGAATAGGAGTGGTAAGTGTGGGCATCCTTGTCTTTTTCCTGTTCTTAAAGGAAAAGCTTTCAGTTTTTTTCTAAGTCAGGATGATGTTGGTGGTGGGTTTGTCATATATGGCTTATATTGTGTTGAGATATTTTTCTTCTATACCTAATTTGTTGAGAGTCTTTATCATGAAGAGATGCTGAATTTTGTCAAATACTTTTTCTGCATCTATTGAGACAATCATATGGATTTTGTCCATGCTTTTGTTGATGTGGTATATTACATTTATTGATTTGTGTATGTTGAACCATACTTGCATCCCTGGGATGAATTCCACTTGATCTTGGTGTATAAACTTTTCGATGTGCTTTTGTATTATGTATGTTAATATCTTGTTGAGAATTTTTTTGTCTGTGTTCCTAAAGGATATTGGCCTATAGCTTTTTTTTTTTTTTTGCCCAAATAGCCAAAATGATCATGAGCAAATAGATTAGTTAATTAACTAATTAGTAATAAATACAACTGGAGGCATTACACTACCTGATTTTAAACTATACTACAAAGCTATAGTAACAAAAACAGCATGGTACTGGCATAAAAGCAGATACATGGACCAATGAAAAGGAATAGAGAATTCAGAAATCAACCCAGGTACTTACATTCAACTAATCTTTGACAAAGGCACCAGGAACATACATTGGGGAAAGGACAGCTTCTGCAGTAAGTGATGTTGGGAGAAATGGATATCCATATGTAGAAGAATAAAACTACACCATACCTCTCACCATATGCCAAAATCACCTCAAAATGGATCAAAAACTTATAAGACCTAAAACTATAAAGGCCCTAGAAGAAAACAGAGGAAATACTTCAGGATGCAGGACTGGGCAAAGGCTTTATGAATAAGACCCCAAAAGCACAAACAACAAAAGAAAAAGTAAACAAATGGGATTACATCTAACCAAAAAGCTTTTTTTTTTTTTCTGCACAGCAAAGAACAATCAACAGATTGAAAAAGGCAACCTACAGCATGGGAGAAAATATTTGCAAACTATACATCCAATAAGGGATCAATATCCAGAATATAAAAAAAGAACTTAAACAACTTCACTGTAAAAAACAATCAAATTGAAAAAATGGGCAAAGGAGCTTAACAGACATTTTTCAATGGAAGCCATACAAATGGCCAACAGGTCATGAAAATGTTCACCATCACTAAACATCAGGGAAATGCAAATCAAAACCACATTGGATATCATCTCACCCCAGTTAGACTATTATCAAAAGACATAGAATAAGAAATTTTGGTGAGGATGTGGAAATAAGAGAAAACTTTCACACTGTTTGTTGGACTGTAAATTAGTACAGCCATGTGGAAAACAGTATGGAGGTTTCTGAAACAAGTACATATAGATTTACCATACGATCCACCAATCTCCTTCTGGGTATAGACCCAAAGTAATGGAAATCATCGTGTTGAAGGGATACCTGCATTCCTATGTTCATCACAGCTCTATTCACAATAGCCAAGATATGGAATCAACCTAAATGTCCAACAATGAATGACTGGATAAGGAAAATGTGGTATATTTCCACAGTGGAATACTGCTCAACCACAAAAAGAATGAAATTCTGCCATTTGCAGAGACATGTATGAGCTTGGAGAAAATTATGTTAAGTGAAATCAACCAGGGACAGAAACAGAAATACCATGTTCTCACTCTTAAGTGGGAGCTGAGAGAGAGAGAGAGAGACGGAGGGAGTGAGGGAGGAAGGAAGGAAAAAAGAAAGACCACAATAAAACATTGAACTTTCAGAAGAAGAGAAAAGACCTATAGTTACTAGAAGTGGGAAGAGGGGTGGTTTGGTGAGTAATTGGGTAAGGGACACAAAGAATAATTATGATTTGTAGTGATGAACATGCTAATAACATTGATTTGATCATTACATCTGTACAAAAATATTGATAGTGAACTCTGTACCACATAAACATATATAAATATAAATAAATAAATAAAAAGTTGATTAAAAACAAACAACCAAATAGTTCCATGAGGATTTTACCTCCATGTCTCATCTTCACTCCCATCTAAATAATTTTAATCAGGCAGACAATTCCCACACAGTGACATGGTTACCACCAGCAGCTCCTGGTTCATATCTTCTACTCAAAGGAACCTCATTAGAAAGAAAATACATGCTTCTTTTCCAGGAGTGTCAACAAAAAATCCCAGTATTATGTGTCCGGTTGGCCTGGTTTACATGACTACACAGGCTCAGTTCATGACTGGCCAGGGTATGGAAGGCTTTAACCCTCAAGGAAAAATCAAAGAAAAATGATTGCCTCAAAGAAAAATCACTCCAAAATAACGAATATTTAATATTCATTGTTTCTTTTTATCCTCTTTTTCTTCTTGCTCTCTCTGCTATTTTAGCAATACACATTTTTGTAATTGATTGTTACTGCTACACAGTAAATTGTCTTCTTTGTTTCTTATGCTTTACCTTATTTCCTGAAAGAAAAAGAAGCATTTTTAAAAAGAAAAAAAAATAAGTTATATAAAATAAATGAGAAAAATAAAAGTAAAGTAGAAAATAATTATGAAATCAGAATTAGAATAGAATCCTCCAACTCATATTAAAGGGCATATATAAATGTCACTCTACGCTTTTTAGTGGTTGCTATGATCAAGGAAATGCAATTAACGGTGAAAATTGTGGTTTGCACAAGATTGAAACAAAAGAATCGTTCAGGAAAGGGAAGATATTTCTCATATGGAGATCAGGAATTCCTCCAGTGGACCTCATCAAGAAAATTCTGTACCATTTGCAAGATACACATTCAGCCACTTCTTTATAGTAAATATATCAAAGTGCTTCATAGAGCTGATCCTTCTGCAGGCCTTTAGTATAATCTCAGGAAATTATACCGAACTATAATTTAGAATAAACAGTTACATAGATGCCAATATACTGGAATCTGAGTATAGGCGTACCTCGAAGATACTGCAGGTTCAGTTCCAGACCATAGCAATAAAGCATATATTGCAATAAAGCAAGTCACAAGAACATTTTGGTTTCCCAGTGCATATAAAAGTTATGTTTACACTGTAGTGTAGCCTATTAAGTATTCAATAGCATTCTGTGTAAAAATGTGTGCCTGCCTTAATTATAAAATACTGTATTGACAAAAAATGCTAATGATCATCTGAGTCTTCAGAGAGTTGTAATCTTTTTCTGGTGGAGGGTCTTGTTTCGATATCGATGGCTGCTGCTGGATCAGAGTGGTGTTTGCTGAAGGTTGGGACGGGTGTGGCAATTTATTAAAATAAGACAACATTGTAGTTTGCAGTATTGATTGACTCTTCCTTTCATGAAAGATTTCTCTGTAGCATGAAATGCTGTTTGATAGCATTTTATCAACAATAGAACTTCTTTCAAAATTGGAGTCAATCTTCTCAAACCCTGCTGCTGCTTTATCAGAAAGTTTATGTAATATTCGAAAATCTTTTGTTGTCAACTCAACAAAATTTTTATGATATCTTCATTTAGAATAGATTCCATCTCAACAAAAGACTTTGTTTGCTCCTCAAAAAGAAGCAACTCTTCATTCATTAAAGTTTTATCATGAAATTGAAACAATTCAGTCACATTTCCAGGCTCCACTTCTAATTCTAGTTCTCTTGCTATTTCTGCCATATATGCAGTTTATTCCTCCATTGAAGTCTTGAACCCCTCAAAGTCATCCATGGAGGATGGAATAAACTTTTTCCAAACTCTGCTGATAATTGATTTTTTTTTTTTTTTTTTTGGACTGGTAAGGGGATCGTAACCCTTGGCTTGGTGTCATTTGCACCACGCTCAGCCAGTGAGCGCACCGGCCATCCCTATGTAGGATCTGAACCTGCGGCCTCGGCGCTCCCAGTGCCACTGTGCTCCCAGCACCGCACTCTCCCAAGTGAGCCACGGGTTTGGCCCTGATAATTGATATTTTGACCTCCTTCCATAAATCACAAATGTTCTTAAAGGCATCTAGAATGGTGAATACTTTCCAGAAGGTTTTCGACTTACTATGCCCAGATCCATTAGAAATTTCACTATCTGTGGCAGACATAACCTTACAAAATGTATTTCTTAAATAAGAAGACTTGAAATTTGAAACTAGTCTTTATTCCATGTGTTGCAGAATGCATGTTGTGTTGGCAGGCATGAAAACATTAATCTTCTTGTACATCTCTGTCAGAGCTCTTGGGTGACTAAGTACATTGTCAATGAGCAGTAATATTTTGAAAGAAATCTTTTTTTCTGAGCAATAGGTCTCAATAGTGGGTTTTAAATATTCAGTAAAACATACTGTAAACAGATGCATTGACATACAGGTTTTGTTATTCCATTTAGAGAGCACAGGCAGACTGGATTTAGAATAATTCTTAGGGACCCTAGAATTTTTGGAATGGTAAGTGAGTATTGGCTTTAATTTAAAGCCACCAGCTACATTCGCCCCTAACAAGAGAGTCAGCCTGTCCTTTGAAACTTTGAAGCTTAGCATTGACTTCTCTCTAGCAATGGAAGTCCTAGATGGCATACTCTTCCAATATAAGGCTGCTTTGTCTACATTGAAAATCTGTTGTTTCATGTAGCTAAACATCAATTATCTCAGCTAGATCTTCTGGATAACTGACAACTTGCTGCAGCTTCTACATCAGCACTTGCTGCTTAACCTTGCACTTTTATGTTACGGAGTCAGCTTTTTTTCCTAAAACTTCATGAACTAACCTCTGCTAACTTTGAATTTTTCTTCTGCAGCTTCCTCACTTTCTCAGCCTTCACAGAACTGAAAAGGGGTTAGGACCTTGCCCTGAATTAGGCTTTGGCTTAAAGGAATGTTGTGGTTGGTTTGATCTTCTGTCCAGACCACTAAAACTTTCTCCATATCAGTATGAAGCCTGTTTTGCTTCCTTATAATTCATGTGTTCACTGGAGTATCACTTTTAATTTCCTTTAAGAACTTTTTCTTTGCATTTGGAACTTGGCTAACTGTTTGGTGCTAGAGGCCTAGCTTTTGGCCTGTCTTGGTTTTTGACATACCTTTCTCATTAAGCTTAATTCTATCTTTGGGTTTCAAGTGAGAGACATATTAGTCTTCCTTTCAGTTGAACACTTAGAAGCTATTGTAGGGTTATTCACTGGCCTCATTTCAATATTTTTTTGTCTCTGCAAGTAGGGAGGTCTCAGGAGAGGGAGAGAGATAAGGGAGTGACCAGTTGGTAGAGTAGTCAGAACACTCACAACATTTATTGGTTAAGTTTACCATCTTAGGGCCGGCCCGGTGGCGCACTGCTATAGTGCGCCGCTTGGGAAGCGCGGCGGCACTCCCGCTGGGGGTTCGGATCCCACATACAGACCGGTTCCCGCTCACTGGCTGAGCGAGGCGCGGGAGCAACACCGAGGGTTGCGATCCCATTGCCGATCCCGGTCCGGTGCGGGGACGACACTGAGGGTTGCGATCCGTTGCCGGACACGGAAAAAGACAAAAAGGAAAAAAAAAAAAAAAAGTTTACTATCTTATATGGGTGTGGTTCAAAACAATTACAATGGTAAAATCAAAGATCACTGATTGCAGATCACCATAACATATACAATAATAATGCAAAAGTTTGAAATACTGTCAGAA
The DNA here is from genome assembly GCF_000696425.1 of Galeopterus variegatus. NCBI lineage: Eukaryota > Metazoa > Chordata > Mammalia > Dermoptera > Cynocephalidae > Galeopterus > Galeopterus variegatus. The sequence goes on along the minus strand of NW_007726223.1, from coordinate 675,559 downwards.
CTACCAAAATGTGACACAGACAGGAAGGGTGCACATGCTGTTAGAAAAATAGCACTGCTCAATGCATGGTTGCCACAAGCCTTCAATTTATAAAAAATGCAATATCTGTGAAGTACAATAAAGTGATGTGCAATAAAATGAGGTATGCCTGGATGTGGTTCTCTAAGAGCCTGACTTAATTTAGAAACAAAATGCCAAATACAGAGAGCAGATTTCTCCAAGGAATGGAACAGTAGGCATTAGTCCTTAACAGCCCTCCACTGAAACAAGACAAAACAAAAGGTTTAAAACCTGGAAATATAAATGTGGAAAACATTAGATATTCTCTTAGCATTTATAAAATAATTAAAAAACATTGGTATATTTAATATTTTGAGAAAATTTACAGTAAATAAACATTTTCATTTATTATTTATTTCATTCATTCATTTATTCAACAAATAGTATCTACTTTGTTCCGGAATATGTACTAAGTGTTAGGAATATGATGATGACCAAGTCTAAATAAAGTGAATGCTCTCATGAAGCCAAGAGTCTAATGGAAGAGAATGACACCAAAAATCACACTTAAATAGATGTAATTATAAACTGGTGTAAGTGTTCTGAAGACAATAACCTGGCCCTGGTGTCTGCCAGGACTTTTAAAAATGTTTTTTGTACGCTAATCCATTTAATCCATTTAATAACCCAGTGAATTGGGTACTATGACTATCCCCAATTTACAGGTGAGAAATCTAAGGCACAGAAAACAAAGTCACATAGCCACTAAACAATAATGCTGGAAAATGAGCACAGGAAAATCTAACTCCAGAGTCAGCTATTTTGTTTCTCCAACACAGATGATGGTTTTACAGGATGTCTTCCCCCACTCCCCCACACACAAAGAATTGTTAAGAGACCAAACTATTCTTATTTGCAGGTGATTTATTGTGGAAAAATATAGTTGGGTATAATTAATAAGTCATTCCTAGGATAATGATATTTGGCAAAATGTTAACACCTGCCAGGGCATCGGCCCCCCTCACTTTTGCTAAGTCGCCTGGGCATGTGCTTCTGAAGGCAGCGGCCCTGCTTCCTGCTCCCTCACTTCCCCAACCAAGGGCTAGAAATCAGTCCATCCACAGCATTATTCAAAATTATACAGGTACTCAGGAATAGGCTTCTTCTCCCTGCCTCAAAGTCAGAGCCATCTCTTTCCAGTGGTCCCCCTGCCGGCGATTTGCCTATGCCAGAGTGAGTAATTAACCTTCAAATTGTTTACTGTTGTCTTCAGTGGTACGTTGGACATACCAGCACCATAAATGCAAGGAAATGATGGACCAAGCAACAGGTCGGGCTACACCCTAACATGTGAATAACAAATTACCTACTGACTCCAATAAAAGAAATTAGAACTATTTTACATAATAACAACTTAAAATAATAAATGGTGTTCTTTTACCCTATCAGTAGCCAACAAGAAAGTAAACTAAGATTGATATTCTAAATAGTGAAAGAAAATAACAAATAAACAAGGAAACAAAGAAACAAATAAAAAAGAAAGCAGGCAAACAACGACAACCTATAGAATATCTAGTTATTACCTGTAAGCAATTTAGAAGACTGTCATAAGACAGATCATAAACAAGACTTAAATAAATGGAAAGAGATATCATATTCCTCAATAAGATGAATTAACATTGTAAAGATGTTAATGCCTTTCATATTTATCTATAATTTCAAAATAATTCTAATAAGATTCAAACAAGATTTTGGGGAAACATGAAAAAGCTATTCTAAAAATTTGTATAAAAGTCTAAAACTTCATAACTGACTATAATGGTTTTTAAAAGAGAAAAACAGAAAGAAGACCTCCTGCTACTAGATATTAATCTGTGTTACAGAGCCATCATCATGAAAGCCTGCATTACTTATATAGGAAGAGAAAGACATGCTTACAGAGTCTATTACACAAAAACACTGGGCATAGGAATAAGTAGGCAACAAAGTTCAGGGGAGAAAGGACAGATTATTTAATAGATGGCCTTGGGAAATCTTGGCTCATTTTCATAGAGAAAACTAAATTGTACCTCAAGTTATACAAAAGGTAAATTTTAGATGGAATAAAGACCCATATGTGAAAGGTAAAATATAAAACCCAAGCACAAAAACTAAGAAAAGAAAATTAATAATAAAAGGTACACTTAAAAGCATCATAATATAGGCTTTTTTTGTTAAAAAAAATTTATTAGAGACTAGGAAGAAATATTTGCAATGCTTAAAACAAAGAATTAATATCTAGAAAATATAAAAAACTTTTCAAATTAAAAGGAAAATCTAGGAAACCTAAGTGAAAATGGGCAAAAAGCATAAATAGGTATTTCACAACAATGCTGAAAAGGTGCTATATATTATATTACAAATCTGTAAATTTAAACTGATTCTATAAGATATAAATGTGTACAAAATGGAAACTCTTGTGCTGTGTGCACTGCTGTTAGAAGTTTAGACTGCTGCAGATGTCTAATGGCATTTAGGGAAATTAAATTTGTCCATTTTTTTATGAATATACCTATGTACCAGTAATTTCACTCCTGTGGTTTACTTCTTGTTATACATACACTAGTTCATACTGAAGTATTGTTTTAGGAGGACGGGAATTGGGATTAACCACGGTATTCAGCCCAGAACAACTCGATAAGAAAACTGGGATGAATGCACACCACAGAGTAGCACAAAGCACTTAGTAGCAGTGAACTTGAGATGCATATACCAGCCTAGAATGACTGTGAAACAGTGTGAAGTGGAAATGTTAGGGAGAAAATCAGGACAGCATCATTTATTTCAATGAAAAATAGATACACATAAAAAATAACTGTTAATATTTTTTATAGCTACATACCTATCCAAAGACACATATTAAAACACAGTTGTGGAAACAACGCCAGTGGAAGGAGAAAGGGAAATAGAAGTCAAAATTATGGCTCAATGAGTAAAATTAATGAATAATAAAATAAAACAAAACTTGTCTTTGTCTTGATTGTTATTATTATGTAACAAATCCTTCCAAAATTCAGTGATCTAAAACAACAGCATTTATTACACTCACATATCTGTGAGTTAGAAATTCACAAAGGCTATGCTCTGTTTGACTCCTCACCTTAGAAGATTCAAATGGCTGGAGACAAACATCTGGGGCTGGGTGATCTATTCCAAGATGATATCTTCACTCACATGTTTGGAACCTATGACGGGATCATTTACAGACTGACCCTCTAGGACTGTTCACCAGGACACTAACAAGTGGCCTCTCTATGTGGCTGAGGCTTCTCATAGACCAATGGCTGGGTTCTGACAGAGGGCATCCTCAGAAAGGCCTGCAGTGAATGGGTGTTCCCAGAGGACCAAGTGGAGATTCCACAGCCTTTAATGACCTAACCTCAGAAGTCACATAGTGTCAATGCTACTATACTCCATTGGTAGAAAAAGTCACAGCCCCACTTTGATGTAAGTGGGGAATATAGCTCCCACTTCTCAATAAGAGAAGTGGCAAGAAAAACATGAGGGATTAGAAATATTGTTGAGGTCATCCTTGAAAAATACAACTTGCCACAACTGTGCACAAAAGGATGATAATGTTTCATGAACTAATATATTTAATCAAATCTGAACCTTAAGTCCACTCCTCATATTATAAAAAAGAAAGAAAGAAGGAAAAAAAAAGAAAGAAAAGAAGAGAGAGAGAAACAAAAGCAAAAGAAAAGATATCTGACCTAAATGGTGGGGTGGGGTAGGGTCAGTGAACACTACAGCCCTTGAAAGAGCTAAAATTTGTATAAGAGTTATATAGAAAACAGGGAAGAGTATTGCAAGAAGAGGGAACAGAATGTGCTAAGTCCTTGTAGCAGGAGAGAGCCAGGGTCACGGCTCGCTCTAGGAAGTGGAACTATGTCAGTATGATTGAGGCATTACTTTAGTCCATTTGTGATGCTATAACAAAATACCCGAGACTGGGTAATTTATATATGATAGAAATTTAATTCTCACAGTTCTGAAGGCAGAGAATCTAAGGTCAAGGTCTGGGCATTTGGTGTCTGGAGAGGGCCTTCTGGCTGCATCCTCTAGAGGGGAGGAATGCTGTGTCCTCACATGGCAGAAGGCAAAAGGGTAAAAGGGACCAATGCTAGTTCCCTCCAGCTCTTTTATACAGTCACTAATCCCATTCAGAAGAGATGACTTAATCACCTTCTAAAGGCCCTACTTCTTAATACTGTCACATTGTAAGTGTTAACATTTAATTTTTGCAGGGCACATTCAGATCACAGTAGGCACCAAGAGAGAAATAAAGTGGAGAGGTAGTTAGAGCCCAGATAATTTAGGTCACATGAAGAATGTTGCTTCTCATTCTAAAGGAAAACAGAAGCAATGAAAGATTTTTAAAAATAATATGACTGAATGTTGTTTTGAAAAGAATCCTGGCAAAAGAACAGGAGGAAGCCCAGAGTACATCTAGGAAAACCACTTAGTAGAGCAATCAGACGGAGAGACAGAGATTGCCCGAAATACAATGGAAACAGTGAAAGTAGGATGTAGGATGTACACTTGTTCTGGGCAGTAATATCAGTGGGAATGATAATGAATTGGATATGGGGAAAGAGAAAGGAAGAATCATCAAGGATAACTCCTAAACTGAAAAACTGCACAGGCCCATTTGTTCCTGGGGAAGGGAAAGTTGGTTAAGAGTACGTTTATAAATTCAGGCTTGATCGTGGATTTTGAATATCTAGAGTTCGGAGTAGAAGTTTCAGCTAAAGTAAGCTTTTGTTGACCTTTGCATAAGTGTACTTTGCTATGAGTATAGAAAAAAACTGCCTATGAAGATAATAAAGTTTAATCAAACCAATGTTTCTTAAAAATATTTGATCAGAGTCTCCCTTTTTTGTATCATCTGTAAAAACCATATGGAATAATTAAAATAAACAAATATACTTTTAAAAATTGTCTTAAGATGGATAGATATATCTTTGAGGTAACTTACCATAGTTTCTTTTGGCCCATTTTTAAAATTGCTTGGAAAGGTAAATAGATCTGAGATTGAAAATCATTACAGGTACATGGCATACAATTAATATACAGTAGCTGGTAAATTTGGGGTCACAGTTTAACAAACCAGCCAATCTGGGAGAAAGAGTGGCATCATCTTTAAAAAACTGAGCTACCTGATGTTAATAATATTTATAGCTAAACATTATTAAGAATTTTTATGTGCTTAGTGTTTTACATGAATCAATGTACTTATTCATAACAAACTGATGAGTTAAATAATAGTATTATTTTCACTTCAAAGATTAAGAAACAGACTCAGGAGAGTAATATTTTTTTATGAAAGTTTACCAGCAAGTGCAAAAGCTAGGATATAAATTCATGTGTTTCCTATCCATCTCAAGGACAACACTACATCTTCATGAAGGGAAGACACAAAAGTATTCATGGAAAATACTACCTTGCATTTTATGTTACTCTTCTAAAAAAAAATAGATGTGTATAATAAAATTTAATAAAGTTTTAAAAATTAGAAAATTGCAAAGTCTAATCACTTTGGATTAGACTTCTGAAATTAATCAAGCAGAGAATTTCAGATGATTTTCCTTTATCTCATTTGTAATGAGATGTGGAGGGTTGGCAAATTGTGAATTATTTCGCTATGACACTGGGAGTAATATCTGTGAAGATATCTGGACATGAGACCCTAGAATGTGCTGCTTAATCAATTTTGGCAGAATTAGAGCTTCTCATCTGTCTGCTAGCTAAGACTGTTAAGATTAGGTAGGGCATCATTATGTACTAGACAACCTTGTTGTTAGTGTATTTCTTGGAAGAAATTTTTGGAAGGCCTTACATCTTAGCAAATGGAAAAATAAAACATTTCAAACATTAAAAAAATCAAAGTAAAGTTTCATTTTTTTTACAAATGCTATTCAAGGAGAAAATATTTTATATTCTTTGCAAACACGTAAATGGCATTTTATAATGTTTACAGATAGATTTTTGTTTAATGTATTAAAAAGTAAGATTAAAATACTAAATGGTAGATATTATTAGGATAGAAAATAATGCATAGGTTCCACAAACATGAGTTTGTTTTGATGCTATAAAAGAAAATATATTTAAATGCTTTAATTTGATTAACTGGCATAATTAAGGAAAAGCTCAACTTTAATTTTCTGATTGAATGGGAATGATCGTGGGTAGAAAGCTGGTCTATAATTACTTGTGTCTTCTTTGCCTCTAGTACTTTTATTTTTTGACTTGTACATTATTAGTCACATTTTTTAGCCTCCAGGGAAATCATCCAACACTTTTCTAGTAAGGGAAAAAAGCTCTGAAAGAGTCCTGATATTCAAAGGCTCTGATATAGAGTACTCAGGACATCCTATGAGATCCCTAGTCCACATAATTGAGGTTCTAGGGAGAATAATAGAATTACAAATAAAAATGGACAATGAATACACTTTCTTCCTTGGCTGTCTTCTGTGTGATATATATTTTGTATCTCATTCTCCTATGAGGTTTATATGGGAAAATAAAGTCTGAGCTTTTTGCTGTTGTTTTTAATAACTTAAGCATTCACCTATCTTCTTAAATTCTCAAGCAAATACAGAGTTGAGTCCGACCATGAAAAACTGGAGGTGAGAGTGGTTGGCTTAGGGATTCTCTGCCTTTTTCCACCTTACATGCTGTTATTCTATTCCTCATTTCTTAACAGAGTTTGTATGTTCCAGAAGAAAAAAATTGCAGTATAGTCCCAAGGAAAACGCACTTAGAAACAACCACGGTATCTGCCTCCAGTTAGTACCTCAAGGTGAAAATCCATAAAAGGCCCTGGAGGAATATATATATGATTTGGCCCCTCTCACCAATGTAGAAGCCCAAGTGGAATTTGAAATCAAGTGCTGGATGGCAATAAATAGTACATTCGCCTTGAGCATTGTCTTCAATAAAAATGCAAATAAAATTTGGATTTTCATACTTTTAGTTAGTGGGATAAGTCTAAAACAATGGATAATTCAAGATATCGGATTATAAATCTCAGACTCACATTCCACAAATACATTTTCCTCTCCAAACAAAATTCCATGAATCTATATTAAAACATTAAGATTCAGACATTTTTGAAAATTCATAAGTAAGTAAAAACAACCATAGTGCTTTATTTGACTTCCAGTCCTTACATTCCTTAAATTATACCATGGACAAACTTATAAATTCTCAATTTATTTTGTGAGGTGGAAAAAATTCAGCTTCAGTAACTAAGGTGTCTCAGTGTCCAGTCTCTTTGCAGATAATCCTGCTTTGTTCAACCAACTGACTAGCTGGGTCCTATGACAAAATTCCTGCCGTAAATCTCCCTTTCTTGGTTTCATGCTACTTGTTTTGTGTCAGTCCTTGTCTTTACTCTACTTTACTTGAACAACTGACTGGTTCCTATAAGACTTGAATCTCACTCTGTCCTTACCAGTATTTCTTAGAACCTTGGAACTGTGCCCTCAAAATCCTGTCCGACCATTGGGATCTTGTTACCTTCTGTCCGACCCACTTGACACTATTCACTTGTCTGTCTGGATCTTCAAAGCTTGCTGGTCCCATGTCAAGTTTCCCAGCTCACCTGTTAAAATGCTCACAAGTTGTTTCTGGCTGAATTTCTCCCTATTATTACCAGTTAGTATTCTATCCAAATTTGGGTTCTGTTTGTCCAGCTGGACTGCCTGTGGTGTAATGAAATTACAGGTCTGGGTTCAATGCTTAGTTCTAATACCTAACAAATGTTTGACCTATCCAAATAAGTTTTCATCAACTTTTATTTTTTTTTCATCTTCAAAATAAGGATAGAGTAAAACATTTATGTTTTGATATCTAATTAATATACAGAGAAGTACTTATAGAGATATAGAAATTATGTAGATAAACACATAATATTGAGTACTTATTTTATGAATAGGCCTTTATAGGATGCTATAAACAAGCTCTTTATAGAAATGATAATGATCTATGGATTACCATGATTTCCACTTAAGTGACTCGCTAAGGTCTCAGATGTCATTCTGATGCCAGAGATATAATGACTACTATAACTTACTCTATACCACTATTGTAAGAAATAGTGATAAAGCCCTTAGCATAACCACTTGAATTTAAGTGGTAATTCCACCTTTCTTTGTAGCTGAGTTAAAGACAGGCAAGAGTCCGATCATGCTGCAAGTGCCTAATATCCAAGCCTAGTCTCTCTTTGGACTAAGTTAACAAAGCACATGCTGTAGTACTATTACCAACTAATATTGCTTTTTTTGTGCTGTGTCTGTGCCTTGCTTGTGCTTTATTTGGATCCCAACTGATTCCTTTCTATTTGATACCACCAAATTGTGATATTTACCAAAATACAACAATAAGTATACTGCAAATGCATTATATTTTGGGAACAATACTACTTACAAAATTTTAACCTGAAGTAAAATTAATGTGAACTGTATGGTTGATATAAATTACATGAATTCAATATATTTCATAAGAGATACATGGCTTTCCATAGGATATCTGTCATAAAGGAATGGTCTTGTTACCTACAACTAGTATGAAGTCTTTTAAATTGCTCTTGACAAACAATATATTTGTCTAAGGATCTTGGGGCACAATGAAATATTATTGACTGACCACCCAAGTCGATGCTTTTGGAACTTAATTCTACCACGCCACTAGATGTAGAGGATGCAATTTGCTCTAATTCTTAATAAACGTAAATTGGTTTCAAGAACGGTGGAGTGTCTGTGCATTTACCCTATCTCATAGCTAACAAGTTAGCGGTTTCACGGATGTTGGCAGAATACACAAGACTCTGGGTCATATATTACTCATGGCACAGCAAGCAGTATGAGCTTCATGTTTGTGTTGGCCCCCGTCATCCCTCCTGTCCTACAGGGGTGACACAAATGGGTGCAGGTTGATGCTTCACATGTAGTAGGTGTCTGTCACTGCTGAGGAAAGACAAGCTTAGGGAACCTGAGTCTTTTATAATGAACTGCAAACCTGACTGACCATAGCTCTGGAAGGATGGAAGGGGAAATTATCTTTATTATGCTTGACAATACAAAAGAAAGAAAGGAAAGAAACCTGTTCTCTGCTAAAGAGAAAGATACTATCTCTTTCTTCCAAAGCTGGTAAACATCCTTGATTAGATACTCTAGAACACAAGCTATCTGTGCTTCTCTTAGAAAGATGTACAGAAATGCAAAAGATTCATGTAGAATTGTATTCCAAAAGTTGGTCAACTGGAGCTTTCTTTGATTTAATTCTAAGTTATACTTTAATTATAATTCAACAGTTCTAGTTGGTAACACCCAACGTGAAGAAATTTATTCATCTTGGTTTTGGGGGCTCAATTCATATGGCTATCCCCCTGTATCCCCAGTAATTTTCTACACTATTCTGAATTAATAATTTAAAAAAATATAATTCTGATTTGGCATTTCGAGGACACCATTCCATTTACAAAATAGTAGTGACAGTGCGGCCTGATAAGGGCTGTGGTGATGAATACACCAGCAATACTTAGAGGTAAAATCTGTAGAACAAGATAAAATTTCAGTTTGTGTTAGCGTCCTTAGCACTAGTTAATCCATCCAATCTATATGTCTGTTATACTTTGAAGATGTGTCCAGCACAATTGTGCATATACTAGAAAAACTTCGGTGAATAAAACAAAAATTTTTCCATCTTACAGAATTTTGAATCTAGAGGCACAAAAGTAAATGTTACCATCTTTGACACCCACAGAAATGAAAATGTTGACTTTTTTGTCTTATCTACTTACTCCCTTTATCCCTTTCTGCTTTATTTTTCCCTATAGTTGCTAATACCATATATGTGTGTATCTTATATATAAGATATATTTACTTTCTAATAATTTATTTTTTCCTACTAGAATATAAGATTCATTAGGGCAGGGATTTCAGTCTATTTTAAATGCTATATACACAGAGTGTAAAAAGATTGTGACACAGAGTAAGGACTCAACAGATATTTGTTGAATAAGTTAAATGGATTAATGAAGTAGATTCTCAGGGAGCAAAGGCTTCCATAGATCTTCCCAAGGATAACTGAAATTGAAGAAGAAAATGTTTCTATTTTGTATCGGATGTAACATATCCATGTTTTAAAAGAAAAAAAAAAAAAACCTCTATGTGTGAACTTTGTTGGAAGCTGTAACACCTCTGACCCTGAATATGTATGAAAATAGGGCAGTATAGTTCACTACTTTTAATGGAATCATGTTTATACCCTTCATTCTGGTGTGGCCTAGAGAAAAATGGTTTCATATGTAAAAGTGTTTGTGAAACTTCTTTTGGACAGAAAACAGATCTGAAATTCAGTCCGACTTATAGAAACTAGATATATTTTTAAAATATGTCTTGATATACATAGATCAGGGCAATTCCTCCATATTTAGTTTTAAATCTCAATGGAAGGAAATTAATTTAAAGGTGTATAAAAGAATACTTCTGTACATGTATAATTAAGACTTTCCTATGCTAAGAATGATTATTATGCCAATTGAAAATGATAGATTTAAGGTTTTGGCTTTCACTCACATATGCCAGCTGGCCCGGAATAGAAGACCTTGACTTAAAATACCTTTTGACATGGTACCAAAAATCTACATTTAACTGGATCTTTAGGGTTGAAAGGCCTGAAAAAAATACTTGTAATGCATACCTTTAGAGATAGTCTAGAGAGTTGCAAAGTAGGACAGAAGAGATGACCCTTTAAAAACCATCTAAAGAATTTTTGACTTTTCTATAACATGACAAAATCCAGTATAAAGGAAAGATTTAAGAAGCTAGATGTCTTATTTATTTTTATTTTATAAATGATAGTATCTATGCTCTTTTAGTTTAAAAATCCACATCTGCAATGAACATCTTTCAGACTGCTTTTGCCTAAAGAGGAAAACAAATTCTCATCCTGTTTTATCTTTTTTTTTTTTTGTCTTTTTTCGTGCCTGGCAATGGATCGCAACCCTCAGTGTCACGCCCGCACCGGACTGGGACCGGCTACGGGATCGCAACCCTCGGTGTTGCTCCCGCACCTCGCTCGGCCAGTGAGCGGCTGGTCTGTATGTGGGATCCGAACCCTCGGCGGGAGCGCCACCGCGCTTCCCAAGTGGCGCACTGTAGCAGTGCGCCACCGGGCCGGCCCTGTTTTATCTTTGATTTCAAGAGATTTTAATTCAGAAAAATCAATTTTTTACAGCCTTGTTTATGTCTTGTGAATATCCCAAAATACTGATGAGGTAGCAGCTGTGATGACATAAAAAATGAATATAAGGAACTAGCTAAAGAAAAATTCATATTCATAAGCAATGAGAGTCTTTCTATGATGATACTAAGAATTTCTCAAACTCTAGAAAAAATGAGCTAAATCATTTCAGGGTGTCATAGGTTTTAGATTTAGAAATAACATCATGTATTATAGAAGTATAAGTCAATTAATGAAAAGTTAAATATCTAAGACCACTAACTGTTTTTAGGCAATATTTTTATCTCAATCTGTAAAATAGTGGGGCCATGTTTTAATATTCAGCAGGCACAAGAACCAATGACCTAGTGGGACTTCTCTCTATAATTTTAAGCACTTTAATTCATAACGGACACAGTTGTGTTTCTAAGGTAGTTCGATTTATTATAAATGAATAATGTGAAACAGCCTAGATTGCTTTTACTAACTTACACACACACACACACACACACACACACAACCTGGCAGAGAAAAAGATGCACAAGCCAAGATATTTTGCAATGTATTTTTAATGAAAGGAAGATTAAAATACCTAAATAACAATGGCCTTTCAGACTCTCTTTTATTCATTGGAAGATTATGCCCATTAATAGCCATCATAGTTTTCTTGTTTAGTCCCTGATACTGCTTTCTAGAATTCTAGTTACTTAATAGTATTTACCTAATGGTTAAAAACACACAGAAACAAACACATCTTGTTCTTTAATTTGGTGAGACATTCATAAAAGCACACACATGCTGCTGGAGAAGGTAATCTTTCTAAGAGCATGCTGTTTGATTGAATCCATCTTTACCAGGTAAATTATGACTCTCCAAGTACAATGAGCAACTTCCAGAATCTACATCTAATTGTATGTCCCCATTACTATGCATATAATCACTACCTCCTACCAATGGATAAGGTTCTCATTTTTAATTTGAGATAATGCTAGGAAATGGGAATGGAAAAAGGAGAAGAAAGAATTTAGGCTTTGGAGAGATTTGACCCTAAAACTATGCTCATGCTTAACAAAATTTTTAAAGTATGTATTTAATGGTAGAAGACCCAACTATCATGCCATGACAATTACCAGAATAAGCACTAAAATTTTGGCAACCACTTACAACATCTGTTCCATAAATGATATTTAATTCCCATAGAGCTCTTCGAGGCAGGTACTGTATTATCACTATTTTAAATATACAAGGGGGTTATTTATTTTCACTTTGCTTCACATATTTTAGCCAAAATATGCCAGCTCAAGATGAGAGAGTCCAGCGATTCTCAGTTTGGGAAATAGTAGGAAGGACACGTCACCCCCACTCCATTACAGGTCAGATTGCACTTGGGCTACTTTAAGTAACATATACCATAATTCTGCCCAGAATTTGACAGAGAGGCAACTTCATCTGATCGTACATTACTTATGTTGAAATCTCCCCCTGCCTCCTTCAGTAAGATTGTTTTATACATTTGTTATACAGTTAGTTTTATACAGTTAGTTTTGGTAATTCACTTTATTATTATTATTATTATTATTTTGTCACAGTCTACATTCTTTTCTGGGATTTCCTGACTGTCTGAATTTTTTAACATTTATATATGTTAAGGTTCACTTTTTGTCTTGTAAAATTCTATGGATTTTGAATAATGCATAATGCCATGTATCCACATTTACATTATTATACATATGAGTTTCACCACTTAAACCTTTCCTGTGCTTCACTTTTTAATCCCTCCTTCCCCAAGAACACCTGAACCCACTGATCTTTTACAGTCTATAGTTTTGCGTTTTCCAGAATGTCATATAATTGGAATCATACAATATGTAGTCTTTCACACCAGCTTCTTTCTCTTACCAATATATATTTAAGGTTCCTTCACGTCTTTTCATGACTTGATAACTCATTTCACTTTATTGCTGAATAATTTTCTATTGTTTGAAGTACTATAGTTTATCTGTTCTTGGTTAAAGACATCTTGGTTGCTTTCGATTTGGCAGTGGTTATGAGTAAAGCTGCTATAAACATTCCTATGCAAGTTTTTGTGTGGACATAGTTTTTATACTTTTTAATTCAATTACAAAAATACCTAGAAGTGTGATTGCTACATCATGTGGCAAAACTGCATTTTGCTATGTAATAAATGGCCAAATTCTCCTCCACAGTGGCTGTACAATTTTGCATTCCCATCAGCAATAAATGAGAATTTCTATTGTTCCACATTCTCGTCAGTATTTGGTATTCTTACTATTCTAGATTTTAGCAATTCTAACAAGTGTGTAGTGGGATCTGTTTGTTACATTTACAATTCCCTGATCACAAGTGATGTTGAGCATCTTTTCATATGCTTATCTGCAATTAGCCTGTCTTCCATAGTAAGATGTCTATTGTGATCCTTTACCCATTTTCATGGGTTGTTTATTTTCTTATTGTTGATTTTTATTATTTATAGCATTCATTTCTATACATTTCTTTCTAAGCACTGCTTTCACTACATTCCATACATTTTGGTAAGTTGTATTTTTACTCACATTTAGCTCAAAATATTTGTTAATTTCTCTTGAGACTTATTTCTTGACCCATGTGTTATTTAGACTTGCATAGTTTAATCTCTAAACATTTTTAGATTTTCCAGGTGCATTTCTGTTATTAGTTTCTACTTTAATTCTTTGTGGTCTGAGAATGTACTTTGTATGATTTCTATTCTTTAATTTTTTTAAGGTGTGTTTTATGGCCCAGAATGTAGTTTATCTCAGTGCATGTTCCAAGTGAATTGGAGAGGAAGGTACCATGCTGTGCTGCAAGTATTCTATAATGTCAATTAGATTCTCTTGATTGATAGTTGTGTTTAGTTTAACTATGTCTTACTAATTTTCTGCCTGCTTTACCTGTTCATTACTGAAAAAGGAGTATGGAAGTCTCCACCTATAATAGTGAATTTATCTATTTCTCCTTATTAGTTCATCTCTGTTGCTTATAATAGAATACCTGAAATTGTGTAATTTATTTAAAAATATAATTTATTCCTTACAGTTTCTGAGGACAGGAAGTCCAAAGTCCAGGGAATATATCTGGTGAGACCTTTGTTGGGGGATGATGAGTCTTCACAGTGACATAGGGAATCACATGGCAAAATGGCTGAGCAGAAGAGAGCTAAGCTCCTCAGTTGCTTTTCTTTTAAAGCCATTAGAACCACACCCATTATTCCATGAATAGGTCAATCTGTTCACAAGAGCACAGTCCTCACAATCTGATCACCTCTTTAAGACTGCACCACTCAATTACCATAGTACATTTTCCCACCTTCTTAACACTATTACAGTGGGAATTAAGTTCCAGTACATGAAACTTGGGGGAACACATTTACCCATAGCACTCCTTATAGTTCTATCAGTTTTGCCACATATATTTTGACACTCTGTTGTTAGGTGCTTACACATTACGTTTTGTTATGTACTTTTGAAGAATTGACCCCTTTGTCACTATGTAATGCCCATCTTTATTCCTCATGATTTTCCTTGCTCTAAAGTTTATGTTGTGTAAAATTAATATAGCCATTCCAGCTTTCTTTTGATTAGGGTTAGCATAATATATCTTTTTCTATCCCTTTTCTTTTAACCTATGTGTGACTTTATATTTAAAGCAAGTTTTTTGAAAACAATACATAGGTGGGTCTTGTTTTTATAATCCACTCTGATAGTCTGCATCTTTTAATTAGCATATTTAGACCATTCAGAGTGGTTATTGCCATTATTTAAAGTGATTATTGAATTAACTGGAAAAGAGCTACTGTTATATTTGGTTATTGTAAAAAAGTGGTTATTTATTGGAATAAAGTAAAATAAAGTATAAGATAAAGTGGTTATTAACATAGCTGTCTTTTAATTGTTATATTGGGACCAATTATAATGGTTATTAACTATTATGCAAATATAACTGGAATAATATCTACTATATTCATAACTATTCTTTATTTGCTGCACTTTTCCTTGTTTCTTTTAAAATCTTCACCTCTTTTTCTTCCTTTCTTAGTTTCATTGAGCATTTTATATAATTTAATTTTCTCTTCTCTCTCTACATATAAATTATATTTACTAAAAAAAAATTACAGTGATTACCCTAGAGCTTGCAATACACATTTTACAACTAATCTCAGTTCACTTTCAAATAACCCTATATTGCTGCAGGGTAGTATAGGTAACTTATAACAAAATAGCCCTAATTTCCTCCTTTTATCTTTTATAACATTGCTGTCATTTATTTCACTTATCCTTATGCTGTAACAATCTAACACAGTGTTGCTATTATTACATTGGATGAATAATTACCTATTAGATCAATTAAGAATAAGAAAAAAAAATATATATATATATATATTTTTTTTTTCTTCACTCATTCTCAGATACTCTTCTATTATAGAGATCCAAGTTTCTGGACCATATTATTTTCCTTCTCCCTGAAGAACTTCTTGTAACATTTCTTGCAGGTAGTTTTCACTGTACTTACTAGTGAAAAATTTTCTCAATTTGTGTCCATCTGAGAAAATATTTATTTATCTTTCACTGTTAAAGAATAATTTTGATGGATAAATTATTCTAAGTTGAAGGATTTTTTTTTCAGCATTAAATATTTTACACTAATCTTCTTGCTTGTATGGTTTCCAAAAAAAGTCTGGCATAATTCTTATCCTTATTTTGTGATTGCTAAGTTGGTTTGTTTTTTTTCTTCCCCTCTGTCTTGTTTCAAGAACCCTTTTGTTCTTTGTTTTTTGTTTGTTTGTTCATTGTTTTTGGTTTGTTTTTGTTTTTTTTTTTTTCACTTTGAATATGACAGCTTTCTGCATCTGTGGTTTAGTGTCTGTCAACAATTTTGAAATATTCTCATTCATTATTATTTCAAGTATTTCTTGTGCTCCTTTTACTCTCTTTTTTATCCCTTCTAGTATTTGGATTACACATATTCTATCCCTTTGTAACTATTTCACAGTGCTTGGATATTCAGTTCTGTCTTTAATTGTTTTTTCCCTTTGCATTTCAGTTTAGGAAGTTTCTACTAACATTACTTCAAGCTTATTGCCTCTTTAGACATGTCCATTCTACTGATAAACCCACCAAAAAATTATTCTACATTCCTGTTACAGTGCTCTTGATTATTTCCTAAGGTTTCCATTTCTCTGCTTATATTACCCATATCTTCTCAAACATGTTGTCCACTTTTTGCAATAGAATTCTTAACATATTAATCAATGTTATTTAAATATTCCTATAGAATAATTATATAATAATTCTAAAGTCTGTGTTATATTCAAATATGGTTCTGATGCTTGCTTTTTCTCTTCAGACTCTTTTTATGTGTATATGTGTGGTTTGTCATTTGTTTTTGCCTTTTAGCATAACTTTGTAATTTTTTTTTGTTGAAAGCTATGCATAATGTATCAGTTAGGAGGAACTTAGGAAAACAGGCCTTAACTGTGAGTTTTAGAATAATCTTGCTAAGTGGTGGTTTGTATCTAATGTTTGCTCTATTTTTTGATGCTGGTACTAGAGGCTTCAGTTTCCTGTAATGTCCCTGTCATCCCTTACCCCCCTGTTGTTTTTGCTTTTCCCTAAAACTCTTTCTTAAATAGATGAGTTTCATCTCTTGCAGTTATCTATTGTTGTTATACTGCATCCCTGTTGATTTGGTGGTAAGGTGTGGGGGGGAAGTGTTCTATAAACTTGTGATTAAATCTTGCTCTTTCAGTGGGACTGGGCACTTGGATTGTGACCTTTACAAATATTTATCTGTTTATTTATTTATATATTTAGGTTTTTTCTTTCTCCCACTAAGGAGAAAGAGGAAAAAGAGACTGGAAAGTTAGAGGAGGCTGCAGTCAGCTAAATGCCTTCCTCTAGGTCAGATAAGGGACTGGTAAAATAGGGTTTTTTTTGTTTTTTTGTTTAGTTTTGGTTTTTTGTGGTGCTGTTTTTTGTTATGGAGAATACTGTGGGTGTATTTCAGAAGGGTTAATTTCTCTCTCCTTGCACAAAATGTAAGGGAATTTTCTCTGATCTTCATGAGAACCTGGTTGGAGCTCCTGGAACCCACAAAGCACACCTATTTCTCTCCCTTTTAAATCCTAAAACTGGATATCCAGAAGTTTCTCACCCTCAAGCTAGCCAACAATTAGCTTCCAGCAGCTCATCAAAATTACTGTTTGAGTGTCCCCATCATTGTATGGTTATGGCAGCTTCTGCTCTGACTTCAGCTGTCATTATTTCATTCACCTGTCTCCAGCTATTTTAGGGTGGGGTTTTCACTATGACCTCAGTTCTCTGATGAGTCTCAAAAGTCATTGATTTTCAATTTTTTTTCAGCTTTTTCCTTGTTGTAAGGATGGGTTGCAATCTCTTTACATGTCAGAGCTGAAACCAAAAGACTCCAGGCAATGTATTTTTAATCTCCAATTTCACAGTGCCTAGAACAGTCAAAATGTGTTTGTTGGTAAGTTAATTAATATAGTACATAAACACTCTCTTCTATGAGATACAAGAGGATAGGCATAGTTTTGGTACTTTAAAAATCTTTTTTTTTTTTTTTTACCACTTTCTCTTGAAATTGTTTTCTTCTTTAATATCAATAATATACCATAAAAATAATTTTACTCCTGGCTTTCTAATTTTCAGTAATTAAATGGTACTCGTGCATGTTTTACTATTAAGTTATAATAAACCCCAAATAAATAAGCCCTTGGTTTATTCTCTACCCCCCTATATGCTCATTTAACCAACTCTCCCTAGAAAGCTCATTCATGCCACTGTCTGAAATTGTCACCTATAGTATTATGCCATAGAACCCTCATCTCTGGTCTAGACATCCTCCAAAGCTCTAGATGTGTGTGTCCATCTATTTACTGAACATCCTGACACTGAGACATAAATTACTGAAAACTGAATATTGGGGAATTCTCTCAGGAGAAAAGTGGTTAAATATGCATCTCACCCAGTGTTCTTCCCCTTTTTCAAGGGTAATATCCTCTCCAGTTTGTTCCTGCTTTTGTTGTTATCCAGTGCCTTTAAGTTATTTATTATTACTGTTATTAGAGTTTATGATAGTTATTGGCAAAGCATTAATCTGACATAATATTCTCTGCCATTATCAGAGCTAGAACTATTCTGAATGCTATTAACCCCTCAAAATGAATTCAAAACCCATCTCTGTGGCTCTATACATAGAACATTGTAAAACTGACGCTGAACACAATACATTTATCATCTATAGAACACCTTCCTGAATAGGCCCTTTCTTTTTGACAACAGCATATATAATTGAATAAGGCAACAAACGCACATAATTGCTGAGGAGGTAAATTACTTTCTAAAATGTACTCTTGAGCTTATAACTCACTCTGAGTCAAACAAAATTAAAAAATACAGATGCCAATATGCACATTTAGTAGATTTATAGAAGAAAAGAGAAAAAAAGTATGAATAAATACAATTATACTTAATTGTGTATTAAAATTATTTTAAATTATTTAATGTTTGAAACGATTTAAGTGGATTCCAAAGAAACCAGTTTAAGAAAACACAAACAAATACCTGAATACCTATAAATAAAATTGTTAAGCATCATATTCTGAATATTTGATTTCATTTTAAGTGGGCTGTATTGCAGATGGATAAAAATAATAGATAAGTCATTGATTTAAATTCACAATATATACATTAACGACCTTAATGTCTTAAAAGCAGGTCATGTTAAAATAGAAAGAAACAAAGGTACTAGGAACCTAAATTTTTTTTAAAAAATCTGAGTTCAATTAATACTATACTTAAAACAGAATAGAGATAACATTTTTGGCTACATTATTTTATTTAATCCTTACAGCAATAACAAAAGATAGGATCTCATTTTCTCATTTTACATACAAGAATATGAAGACCTACAAAAGTTAAGAATTATTCCCAAGGCAGTGAAGCCAAGGCTGAACCTGTTGCAGTGGGTTTCTGTGAACTCGCAGGGAGAAGCAGGAAACTCTGAGGCTTAACGAAGGAAACAGAGTTTATTGATATGCCAGCATTGGCCCAGCAGACTCCTGTCCAAAGGCTGAGCCCCAAACGCAGCAAGGCTGTTATTTTTATATCATAGCATTTCTGGGTTTTTGCAACAAGGCAAGAGGGATGATCTTATGATCTTATGTGGTTATGACTCTCTCTCAGGGTGGAAAATTACAGCAAGAGAAGGAGAAGAGAAAATTCCGTTACAGCAGTGTGTGTCAACCACAGTGTATAATAAGGCGGGGCTGCAGCTGCAGCTAGGTCTGTATGACATCTGGGTGAGGGTCTTGGGTACAGCATAGCAGGGCACAACATGAATGCCTAACTGCCGGGCGGGACACAGCCAGGTAAGTATGAGAGCCTCAAATCCAGACCTATAGATTCTGAAGTTCATGCTCTTTCCATGATATATTTTGAGGCCAGAACTGCCTGGCTTCTAGTATAGTTTGTATTAACCAAAGATTAAATATCTTTAATTATAGAGATTATTCCACTAGGATAATAATTATTAAAAATATTTATAGTGACTTTGATAAGGTCTGAAACTATTAAGTTTATACTTATACTGTGTTTATTTACAGTTTTTGCAATGCTGGTGCATATCATTACCATACATCGGTTACTATCATTCTTTTTTAATGGAGTTTTTATTTGAGAAGAATTTTAGATTTAGATTCACAGAAATGCTGCAGAGACAGTACAAAAAACTTGCATATACCCTACATGTAGTTTTCTGTATTGTTAACATCTGGCATTAATATGGTACATTTGTCAAAACTATTGAGCCAATATTGACACATTATGATTAACTATAGTGATACTTTATTTGTATTTCTGTAGTTTTAAGTTAATGCCTTCCTTTGCAATTCTAAGATCCCACCCATGATACCATACTATATTTAATTGTCTCCATAAGCACTCTTTTGCTGTAACAGTTTCTCATCCGTTTTTTTTTTTTTTTTTTTGATTATTTAAGCAGTTTTGAGGAGTACTAACCAGGTATTTTGTAAATGTCCCTCCATTTGTGATTGTCTAATTCTTTTCTCATTAACAGACTGGAGTTATATGAGTTTTAGGGAGAAAGACTACAGAGATAAGTGCCATTTTTATCCCATCATATCAAGGGTACATGCTGTCAACATGGCTTATCCAATTGATGTGAACTTTGATCACCTGGCTGAGGTAGTGTCTGTCTGATTTCTGCACCATGAAGTTTCTCTGCTGTGCTTTCCACACTGCACTGATTGGAAAAAAGTCACTATTCACAGTTAACACTTAAGTGGTAGAGAATTGTGCTTAACCTCTTTTAGGGTATAGTATCTACATAAATTATTTGGCAATCTTCTGTACAGGACATTTTTTCCATTTTCCCTTATTTATTTTTCAATCATTTTTTATATCAGTATGGATTCATAGGTATTTATTGTATATTGGATTATAATTTAGTACTATAATTTTGTTGCTCATATTATCCCAGGTTTGGCCATTGGGAGGTCTTTCAGTAGGCCCCTGTGTCTCTTTGACATACCGCCATTGTTGTGTCCTTTATGTTTGTGCTTTTCTTGCTTTGTGGCACTACAAGGTGCTCCACATTTATATTTATATTTCCTGCCCCAGTCCTAGAAAAAACTATTTCTCCAAAGATAGTGGCATTAGAATCTAATACCATGGTAGCTCAACTATTTCTCCATTTAATGGAGAATGTTGTTAGAAGATAAGATCTGGTTTAAAACCAATACCTAGTTCTTTGTTACATGAGGTGTTACTTTGAGGTGTAGCATTAGGTTGTTTATTTGGAATCTTTCTATTTTTTTGATGAAAGTATTAATTGCAATAAATTTCTCTCTTACTACTGCTTTTGCAGTGTCCCATAGTTTTGGTATGATGTGTCTTTATTTTCAAGAAATTTTTGATTTCCTTTTAAATTTCTTCTTGGACCCATATGTCATTCAGGAGCCCATTGTTTAATTTCCATGTATTTGTATATTGTTCTGAGTTTCACTTGTTATTAATTTTTAGTTTTAATCTGTTGTGATCTGAAAAGATACTTCAGATGATTTCAATTTTTTAAAAATTTGTTGAGACATGATTTATGACCTAACATGTAGTCCATCCTGCAGAATATTCCATGTGATGATGAGAAGAATGTATATTCTGTAGTTGTTGGATGAAATGTTCTGTAGATACCTGCCAGGTCCAATTGGTCTACAGCGTGGTTTAAATCCTGTGTTTCTCTGTTGATATATTGCCTGGATGATCTATCCAATGCTGAGAGAGGGGTGTGTTGGTCCCCAGCTATTAATCCTGTTTGGGTCTATCTCTTTCTTTAGGTCCAATAGTGTTTGCTTCATATAGCTGGGTACTCTGGTGTTGGGTGCATATATATTAAAGATTGTTATGTCTTTTGGCTGGATAGATCCCTTTCTCATTATATAGTGGCCTTCTTTGTCTCTTTTTATGGTTTTTGGTATAAACTCTATTTTATCTGATATAGGAAAAGCTACTTCTGCTTTTTTTTGGTTTTGTGAGCTGAATAGATATTTTTTGAAGGAAGTCATACAAATGGCCAACAGGTACTTGAAAAAAATGCTCAACATCACTAATCATCAGAGAAATGCAAATTAAAACCACACTGAGATACCATCTCACCCCAGTTAGACTTGCTATAATCAAAAAACCTGAGAATAACAAATGCTGGTGAGGATGTGGAGATAGGGGAGCTCTTCTACACTGTTGGTGGGACTCTAAATTAGTACAGCCATTATAGAAAACAGTGTGTCAACTTCTCAAACAACTACAGATAGATCTACCATACAATCCAGCAATCCCGCTTCTAGGTATATACCCAAAGGAACAGAAATCATCATATTGAAGGGATACCTGCACTCCCATGTTCATTGCAGCTCTATTTACAATAGCGAAGATATAGAACCAACCTAAATGTCCATTGACAGATGACTGGATAGGGAAAATATGGTATACATACATGATGTAATACTACTTAGCCATAAAAAAGAATGAAATTCTGCCATTTGCAGCAAAATGGACGAGGCTGGACAAAATTATGTTAAATGAAATAAGCCAGACATGGAAGAAAAAAAAAAATACCGCATGTTGTCACTCATAAGTGGGAACAAAGAGAGAAAGAAGGAGGGAAGGAAAGACCATAGTGGTGTGGTGGACTTGCAGAGGGAAAGAAGAGAAGTAAAGTTGCCTGGGGTAGAGAGGGGTAGAGGGGAGAGGGACTGGGGAGTGGTAGAGTGGGAAACACGGGGAGTAATTGCAATTTGAGGTGGTGGGCATGCTGAAAGTGTTGATCCAGTCATCACATCTTGTGCACTGGTGTTGATGGTCAGCTTGGTTCTTCATAAATTTGTATAATCAATAAAAACTAAAAAAAAAAAAAAGTATGTAAAAAGAAAAAAAACAGGATTTGGTATAAACAAACACTGACAGCTTTCAAATAGAAAAATAATGAAAAGCAAAATAAAAAAATAATTTGTATATGAAATATGCTAGAATCGTTAAAGAATAATTTAAAAATTATTATGTGGTTGAAAGCAAATATTTAAATTCCAAAAGCCTTTAACAATATTATTAGCATGAAGTAACAAGCATTCATATTATTAAGTTTTTCTAAAGGGACTTAGATTGAACATATTTGTTAACCAAAAATAGCTACATGTTGAGTACTATTTGATATGTTTGGATTTCTCTCTCCCCCCATGTCTCTCTCTGTCTCTGTCTTTTCTGTCTTTCTTTCTCTTTCTCTCACACACACTCACACATACAAAAAACATGTTAAAAACATAGTGATTGTCTAAAAAGCTTTTATAATCTATTCAAGGAAGTAAACAATAGAAAAGTGATTTTTAAATATTTATCAGCCAACAAGTAAATAAGGTGGCGACACTACTTACACTGTGTGAAGAAAAGGGTCACGATGGTGGCAGAAAGAACACTAGCTGGCAGGAGCATGTACATCAGCACCTCTGTCTTGAAAAAGCAGTATCCATAAGTATACTTGAAGGTGTCTGTAGCCAAAATATTAGTTTATAATATTTGAATTGACTCATGATGATATATGTTCTTTTTCTAAAACATGAGTTAATTTTCTTAAATGAACTAATTAGAGGAAAATGCTTATGGTAAAGTGGACTGCACATTCCACATAAAAAGAATTGTGTGAACTTGATCCAAATCCTGCATTTGTTTTTAATTACTAAAATAACATGGAATGGTATATTAATCTCTCTGTAACACAGATAACTCATCTAAAGTGGATCTTTCTTAAATTGTGGAGATTTAATGATCAAATATTGGTCATGAAAATATTTTAAAGTATAAAATTGTCAAAGTCTACCTGAATTTCTTACTTCTCACATTTTAATACACAACACTTTTTTTTCCCCTAAAATTTAATATGCTATTATTTTTGGAGTTATGCTAGAAGAAAATAAATGTAATTAATAAAATGATCTTTATAAAATGTGTATTTTTGGAATGTCCTCAGTTTTACAGAAGGAAATAATTACAATATTAAAATTGATGATTTAAAAGAATCTAAAACTAGGTTTTATTATATATTCTTTAAGTATAAAAAGAAAGCTAAGATAAACTTACCACATTTGTAATTCAAATTTAGAAAAACACAATGACCATAAAAAGAAATGATAAAAATCTTTGAGCAAAGAGTTACTAATCTCTTTATAAACTTATATTTTTCATACTGTGGTCCTGGATTATTGTTACTGGGTATACAGTAATTTCCATTTTTCTGTTTGCTTCTGTGTTAGCCAATGGTAATAAAATACTCGACAATATTTGTCATTTCTTCCTGTTTCAGATGAAAATATTATTATATAGAGACCTCATGTAGCCAACTAATTTTTAAAAATCTATATTATTTCTTCCTTATGTTGTTTTTATACCAGCATTTAAAATAAAACTGTTCAGTTTGCTGCCATCCACAAATTATTTTATTAAAAGAAATGAGTGTAAAAAACATAAGATTTTACTGTATAGTACATGATGTCTACTTTAGTTACAGAGAATGTATACATGTGAGATCTAAAGGTGTGAGAGAAATGTCTGATAAAATAGAGATTATATTTAATGTGTAAATTGATTGTAAAGCCAGTTTAAAGGAAACATAGAAATCATTGTTAGGGGAGTCGGTAATGCAAAATGGAATTGAGATTATTCCTATTTTAAACTTTATTTAGACAATTATTAATTAAAGAAATGTTAAAGCTGTGAGGATATCAGGTGTTACTTAGTTCAATCTTCACTGTACAAATGAGAAAAGTAAAGCGAAGTTTCTTCATTTACAGAAAGACACATAACCAGTAAGTGACAGATCTAACATGGGGCCCAGGCCTCTTGACTTTTTGGCAAATGTAGTTTTCATTGAAATATACTGCATTCCCAGTTGTTTTACATGAGTGCAAGGCATGGGGTGTGCCAAATGTTTTATTTATGTAATGTTTGTAAGGTATTCAGTCCTGTACAATGTTAGTTGATTGAATTGGATTGTAGTATAAAACATGTGTCCTTGACTAGACATTATAACAGTTTGGTGCTTGGAGCCAGGCAAAACTATAGCTCATTCTGAGTTTGTTACTAGCCAGCTATACATCTCTATCAAAACTCTTAGCTTCTACTCACACTTTGCAAGGTGGCTGTAGGAATTATGTAAGTCACCTAATTTATTTCCTAGCATGTTGTAAGTCATTAATAAATACACATCATAATAATAAGTAGCAGTCATATCATTTTTGAAAATTAAAAATTTTATCTTTGAGTTTTAAGTCCATTTGCAAACTATAGTAGGAGAATAATTATTTTAAATTTAAAAAATTAGATAAATGAGGAGTAATTAAAAATAATTGGTCTAAGAGGCAGGTATTTAAGTCTAGGCTTAGATCTAATAATAACTATACCTTCTTCCACAAAGTAGTTAGTCTCATCTGTAAACTAAACAAATGTATGATTACCAAGACTTTCATCTCTAAAAACCCATAATCCCATAAATAAGTTTAAACATATCCCATTAAATGAGCAAAAATAGCCAGAATACATGAAATAAATGGTACACTTTGGAGAAGTAATAATTTAAATTAGATGTGTATAAAAAGTAAAGGATTTCAAACTAATTGTGAAAAAAACTATTTTAATATTTTAATATTTTTGGTTTCAATTTTTTAAATTATCATACATTATTTTCTCTCTTTAACAAACAATTTAATTAGTTGGTGAGAAAACTAAAATTCATATTTAAAATGAAGAATAGATGAATTATCCTAACTTATTTGAAGTCATTCCCAAACCCTTTTCTACTTGCTCCTTTTACTTTGGATCTTTGGAATCATCCAAAAGTTCATTCTCAGGCTTCCTTGCATTTAGAGGTGTCCATTGATCTACAGGGGGCTTTAGGAAATCACTTGTCTGAAAGGGACAGTTGACATTAGCACTGCCATTCTCTCTCCCCTTCTATCAACCTATAAAGTGATCGCATGGGCTGGAGCTGGAGCAGGAAAACGTAGAGACAACAACACAATCCTCAGTCCTAACATCTGTAAGTTGCTAAGCCAACAATAGCAAATACTTATTTCTGAATAAGAAAAATAAGTCACGATTTATTGGAGACATGGCCAGGTAAATCATAACATATGTACAGGTACAACTGCTGCAAATAATACCACTACTTTCTAAAATGCTATGTTAGGGCTTATGAATGCCAAGCACTCTGCTATACATTTCAAACATGTTACATCTAAATCTTATAAGACCCGTTGGAATGGGTATTAGTGTGCCATTTCACACAAATGTATGAAATATGAAATGGCACACTAATACCCATTCCAACGATAATGAAATTGAGGTTTAGGGAGATTACATAAAATTATCATAGTTGTGCAATTAGTAAGTGGGGGAATAGGGATTTGAACTGAAGTTTGCCTGAGTTTGCCAAGCTCTTAACAATTATGCTGTTCAGCTGCTCTACGGACACAGGAAGCAACTTAGGTGCAGGGAAGGAGAGCATATGAAATCACTTTCATAAAATTAAATAGTAAAGAGTTCAGCAATTAAGAAAAAAAAGATATTTTGCTTAAATTATTTGTATAGGTATCTAAATTGATCAAATTCAGTGACATTTATTCAACTTTCAAATTCTCTCTCTTTTCCCATAGTGAAAAAGGAAAAAAAAAATGTTTAGTTTCTAAGTTGTGCATTCAGTTTTTAGTAGGAGAAACCAATAGTTTGTGTCTGAAGGCATTTTATGTAGCATTTGTGAATGGGTTAGTGGTTGAAATCCACTTCCTAATTGTCATGTGTCCACCCACCACTATTGTGTACAGACTTAGTGGTAATTCTAAGGTCTGTTATGCTAAGAAGAGACACTATTTTCTAAGGCTTGGTGTTTAGGCTTTCAGTAAAAACAGGATGGATACAGATTAATTCCACATAACAGGATCTATTTCCATCACTGCACATGTCAAACATTCTACCTTATTTTGTGAATAGGCCCACAAGATATGACCTTCAGAGGATATAACCTTCTTAAAAGTAGTCTGAAACTTGAAGAGATCTGTAAACATTTATGTAGGAATCATAACCACAACCCCAAATAAACAAACATAGGAAACCATTGGGGCAGCTGGTGAAGTTTAAAACAATAATAAATATGCTCACTTTGCTAGTAGGAGATAAAATAATAGCAAAACCAACTAACAATTAAATATGATATTTCTTTACATGATTACATTTTCTCTGGAAATAAATTTAACTCTTTTTTGTTAAGATATCTAGACATTTTTGAACCGAAAAGCAAAAAACATTGTGAAAATGAAAATGACGATGTGAACAGATATTATACGTTGAGATCTTGGACAATATAGGTCATAATAATGATCTCGGTCAGTTTAGTTTTGTTCCTTTGGAAGATTTAAGCATTGATGTATTTTCAACACATAGAAATAAATAAAAATGCAAAAGGCACACACATTTCTGCTCATTTGTTCTACATTTTTCTCATTTCTTTTAGTCATTCATCCTACAATTGCTTCTATGGCCCTTTTTCTTATAGGGATTGAGGGAACTGAAAAGCCACAATCGAAACATTCTTTCCATGAGGTTTACAAACTAGGATGAAAAATGAGATATAAAAACTAAGAAATATAACACATAATGGTGTGTTAAATATCATAAGAATAATGCAAATAATAGCTTCAGTGTTTCAAGAAATTATAAGTGTAATGAGAAAATGGAGGCAAAGAAATAAGGATGATTATGTAGAGCAGGTAAAATTTGAGATGAGATTGAATTCTGACTAAGATTTTGCAGGGAAATATGAAGCACTCCCAATTTGGGGGAATCAACTTCTAAACTTCTGAATGTCTTTCTTCTCTCTGATGCTTTGGAGCCGCCCCTATCTTAGCAGCTATGAAGCAAAGACTTATCACAGGCCTGAGGCGTTTATCTATAGAAGGCCTGCTTGTTGCTTTGGTCTTTGACTGGCATCTGGAAACTCAGCCTTTGAAAAGTTTGATCTACTCATAAGGTTGTTTTGCCTGCCTGAGTCACTGAACACCTGCTTTTTTTCTGGAAGTCTGGAATTTCATTAGTTAGGACTGATCATTTCTGCTTATGTGACTATTCTTCAAGAAAAATTTGAACTCTGAATCCAAACAGGGTTCCCTGGACAGACACATTGCTCATGTGTAGTTATCTCACACTGCTGAAGGTAGGGCTTTCTTGGCACAGCCTCTCCCAGAAGGGAGAAATTACGTAGCTTAGACATGGACCCTCAGATCCTGCCTGTGTCCTTTCCCCTTAATGATACTGCTGTGTATGTTTGCTGTGTTGTGGTGAGTACAAGTTCTGTGAGTCCTTCTTGTGAATCATTGTATTTCACAATTTTTTTTATATACCTAGAATGGATGCTATATTGAATCATTCCAGTACAACTCCTTCATCACTATAAAGTGAAAAGGATATTAGGGGTTATGTCCTACCCTACTTAAAATGACACCTATTATCTTCTTACCCTACTGACATTTTTCAGATGTCTTGTATACATCTCTCCTTTGATTTCCATGCCCCAATCACACTTACCTCTTTCCAATATCTCAAAAATACCAAGATTTTAATTCCTTATTTGGGGTCTTTGCATCTTTGCTCATGCAATCAACTCTGTCTGAATGATTCTTCACCAGCATCTTCTCCCCAACTACCCATCATGCACATGTTTAAATGGGTGGATTGTTTTCACCCCTGAGATCTTCATTGAAATGTAATCTTCTCAAATAAAGCAGTTTTTACTACCTAAACTTAAATAGTACCTTCTCCTCTCAGTTATTTGCTTTTAGAACACTCTTATTATTTGTTCCTCTTGTCATTTATCAGTTTCTAATTATACAAACATATATTATTTTTTCACTTTTTATTTTGTCTTTGCCATTAGTCTGTGAGATCCATTAAGACAGGGGCCAGTTTAATTTGTTAATCAATGTATAGTTAGTCCTTAATCTAGTAGCCTAGCACAAAGAGGGCACTTAATAGATAGATATTAAATGAAAATTTTTATTAAACTGTAAGAACTAGATGTAGCCAATATTACTGAAAGCAAAAAGACTGCAGGATGGAGAATATCCTGGGTAAACCTTTAGATAGAAAAAAGTACATTAGATTATTTGCTATATTCTATCTGGTAATTTTGGGATTATATCAACTGTACTCTCTAAAGTAGAATATGTGCAATCTGTTCTTGGGTAAAAGGAATAATAGTTAAGGATTTGTTGTAGTATTAGATGAGTATTAGAAGAGCTAAATGTTAGTTTAAACTTCCCTCTATGGAGATGTCCAAATCATCTTAACCTAAAAAAGCTTGAAAATCAGTTGATCTGATTTATTTATGTACTTGTATAAAAATGTACCCAGAACCATGTGTTTTGATTTTAAAAACTGGCCCCAAACTAAGTAGCTTTATCTACAGTTCATTTCCATCAAAGACAAGTTTCAGAAAAACCTTACATCTGAAAATAGCTGGTTCTGTGAAATATTTTGAATTTCAAAAACTTCAATATTTATACCCTATTATAATAAAGAATGTTTGAAGTTATGTTTTCCATTGATAGTAGCTATTACCAAAATCTTTCCAAATATATAAATACATATAATATGCTCATGTATATTCTAATAAAATATATTCAAAGAACAACCTTTTATGATTTCAAAGTTCAAGTGCAAGTATGGTCAAATCTAGCAACCTTGACTCACTTTGCTGATTTTTAGCCAAGGTAAGATAAACTACATCAAGCCAATATTCAGAAAACTCTATTTAAATATTTAGTTTAAAATAGTTGGTTTTGATAGGCATACCAACTCTATCAGAGGATCTGTGTCAAAAAATAGTTTTAAAAAGTTGAAAGTAAGTTGCTGTCTCCACTAAAGACATGCTTTGAAAAGAATATTATTTATGTAGTATGCACCATACATATATTACATGACTCACTAGACATAAAGTGGGCATTCACATACTTGCTGATTCTTTAATTTATCTAACATAACCAAAAATGTATTTTGGAAAGACATAGGATTCTTTCTCTTTTTTTTAAGGGAATGAAAAGTTCCTCTTCTGTGTTTGAAATTAAGGAAAATGAAATCAGAACTCCAGAATATTTCATATTTATTTTGACACCTTGTTGTCTCTCTCAAAGTCCAAGGTTCTGACCACAACCCCAGAAATCCTGCCCAGGTTTACCCATTTAAGCTGAAGAGCTGCAGAGCACCACAGTGCACCTCTCAGGGGCACAGGATTCTGGCCCGGGTGCCAGTTAGCTTGCCTAGGGTTGCCCACTCCAGCTGAGTTGCTGCAGAGCACTCCAACAACTCTCCCAAGAGATTGAGACTTCATCCACAATCCCTGTGACCCAGCTTGCTGTTGTCCATTACAGGAAAGAGCTGTCAAGCACCCCAGCACCTAGGCCGAGAAGACACTCATAGACAACACAATGAAATGATAAAACAATTCAGCACCTGAAGGAGAAATTCAACAATAAGATAGATATCATAAAAAATAACCAAGCAGAAATCTAGAAAATGAATCCATTCAGTGAAATAAAAAATACAACCAAGAGCTTAAGTAACAAGCTAAATCAAGCAAAAGAAAAAATTTCTGAACTTGAAGACAGGTTTTTTTAAAACAACCCAGTCAGACAATAGAAAAAGAAAAAAAATAATTTAAAAAAAGAAAGAAAGCCTCTGAGATCTATGGGACAACTTTAAGTGTACAAACATCCCTGTTATGTGTCTTCTGGAAGGGGAAGAGAAGGGTAAAGGCATTAAAAAGTTACTTAATGAAACAATAGCTGAAAATGTCCCAAGTATTGGGAGAGAGATGAGCTTTCAGATGCAAGAGGCTCAAAGATCTCCAAACAGATTTGACCCAAAAAGCCTTCTCTGAAACACATCATAGTCAAATTGTCAAAAATCAAAGACAAAAAGGAATTCAAAAACAGACATAAAAGAGTATCAACTCACTGTAAGGGAATCTTCACTAGACTAACAGCAGATTTCTCAGCTGAAACCTTACAGGCTAGAAGAGTGGGAACTCACTGTAAGGGAATCTTCACTAGACTAACAGCAGATTTTTCAGCTGAAACCTTACAGGCCAGGAGAGAGTGGGACTGATGATATAGCAGGTGCTCACTTTCCCTGGGCTCAGGTTTCAGGACATGCCTCAGGTTTCCAGCCACTCCCTGAGGTCTTAGTCCCCTCCTCTGAGCTCTCTTCTGGAGGAAAGTTACTGTTGCATGTTGGACTTATTTTTAGCACCACCATGGGGAAAATGAGACCACAAAGGGCTGGCTTATGTAAATCTAGTGGCCGGGCATGCTCAATAGAGAACACAGAATATTCTTAAATATGCCTGGTGCATATAATGGGGAACCACCTTAATTGAATATTCATTAGATAGAGAAATTATAAAGCTGAATTTGAGCTGAAGGTGGGGTTGTTGCTCACTTTCCCATGGCAACATACACTTAGATGGCTGAGGTGTGTATACTTTACTTTATGTTGAACTTATTTTCAGCAAGTAGCTGCTCATTCTCTTGAGCTAGCCTGCACTTTGTACTGAACTTTAAGTATGTTTTTGTTGCTTTTGTGTTAGACTTGATGTCTGCCCTAAACTTGCCTTTTTGTTAGACTTGGTGTATGCCCTGCTCAGTATCTAGCTATGCTGCACTCTCTCTGTGGAACCTGTATCTCTTATCTGTTATATTAAACTTGTTCTCACTTTCTACTGTGACTCTGCTCTTGAATTCTTTCCCATGGCTGAGTCAAGAACCTGGTAGGAGGACTGGGTGGGTTGAGGCTGATTATTGGGCCTCCCAGACCTTACCTCCAATATCAGGATGATAAATTAAAAGTGTTGATCGAAAAAAACTGCCAGCTATCCTTCAGAATTTTTTTTTTAAATAAATGTCTTTCCCAGGAAAACAACAACTGTGGGAATTCTCGATTACAAGACCATCCTACAAGAAACTTGTAAGGGAGTCCTACATCTGGAAGCAAAACAACAACTACCATCATAATGACATACAAAAGAATAAAACTCATTGATAGAGCAGGTATCTAAACGAAAAAGAGAAAGAAAGTATATCTTAACACTGGATAAAACCACCAAACAGCAAAGACAAGAAATAAAAGACAAAGAAAGGAAGAAAGATATTTAAAACAACCATAGAAAACTTAGGAATAAGGCTGTACTTTTCAATAGTAAATGGTGCTGGGATAACTGGATAGTCATATGCAAAAGAATGAAACTAGACCCCTATCGCTCACCATTTACCAAAATCAACTCGAAATGAACTAAAAAGACTTAAATGTAAAACCTGAAACTATGAAAATACTGGAAGAAAAAATAGAGAAAACACTCTACGACACTGGTTTGGGCAAAAATTATATGGAGAAGACTTCTAAAGCACAGGCAACAGGGCCGGCCCGTAGCTCAGTCGGGAGAATGCGGTGCTGATGACACCAAGACCACAGGTTCGGATCCTACATAGGGATGGCTGGTTTGCTCACTGGCTGAGTGTAGTGTTGACAACACCAAGCCAAGGGTTGAGATCCCCTTATGGGTCATCTTTTTAAAATAAATAAATAAATAAATAAAATAAAGCACAGGCAACAAAAGCAATTATAGACAAATGGGATTACATCAAACTAAAAAGCTTCTACCCAGCAAAAGAAACAATTAACAGAGAGAAGAGGCAACCAGAAGAACAGGAAAAAATATTTGGAAACTATTCATCCAACAAAGGATTAATACCCAAACTATACAAGGAACTTAAAGAATGCAATAGCAAAAAGACAGATAATTTGATTTAAAAAATGGGCAAATGAACTTAATAGACATTTCTCAAAAGAGGACATGCAAACAGCCAACAGATGTATGCAAAAGTGCTCAGCATCACTTATCATCAGAGAAATGCAAATCAAAGTCATAATGATATCTCATTTCACCCTAGTTAGAATAGCTATTATCAAAAAGACAAAAAATAACAAATGCTGGTGAGGATGCAATTTCTCTTATACACTGTTTGTGGAAATGTAAATTAGTATAGCCATTATGGACAACTGTATGGACATTCCTTGAAAACTAAAATAGAACTACCATATGATCTAGCAATCCAACTACTGGGTATATACCCAAAGGAAAAGAAATCAGTATGTTAAAGAGATATCAGTATCCCCATGCTTATTGCAGCATTATTCATAATAGCCAATATATGGAATCAAACTAGGCGTTCATTGATGGATGAATAAAGAGAATATGGTATATGTATACAATGAAATATTACTCAGCCATGAAAAAGAATGAAATACTGTTATTTGTGGAAACATGGATGAGCCTGTAAGACATTATGTTAAGTGAAATAAGTCAAGTATAGGTAGGAAGATAAATAGTGCGTGTTCTTGTCACAAAAAAAAGATACTTTTTTGTGATGATGAGTTTGCTAACTACCCTGGTTTGATCACTGCACATTGTATACATATATTGAAATACAAATCTGTACCCCATAAATATGTACAGTCCCTATGTTTCAATTAAAAATAAATTAGAAAATACTTCCCTAAGTATTAAATGGGATAAAACAGTACGTATCAGAACATCAGGCTTAAACAAAAGTCAGCTTCTCTCCTTCAGTTCCAAATAAGTCAATGGGCTAGGAAGTTTTGCAAAAACTTATCAGTTTTTACTCTGAAATAAGCTTGTCCCTTAGCGTTAAGTTTTACATGTTCCTTCCTTCTTTTTTTCTTTCCTTCCTTACTTCCTATAAAAAGGGTTGGAAAGTCAGTTTAAAAAGGAGTGAGTGGATATAAAGTATTCTTACCACAAAAATAATAACTATGTGAGATAATGCATATGGCAATTAGCTAGAATTAGTCATTCCACAATTTATATACTTCAAAATATCATGGTGTACACAATAAATACATATAATTTTATCTTTTCATTTAAAAATAAAAATTTTGCAGTCCCATCAACAGTGTAGGAGGTTCCTTTTTCTCTGCATCCTTGCCAGCATTTATCATTCTTAGTCTCTCAGATATTAGCCATCCTAACTAGAGTGAGATGGTATCTCAAAGTGGTTTTGATTTGCATTTCCTGAATGCTAAGTGATACTGAATATTTTTCCATGTGTCTGTTGGACATTTGTATATCTTCCTTCAAAAAATGCTTATGCAGCAACTTTGCCCATTTTTAAATTGGGTTGCATGTTTTTTTGCTGTTAAGTTGTTTGAGTTCCTTATATATTCTGGCTATTAATTCTTTGTCAGATGTATATTTTGCAAATATTTTCTCCTACTCTGTTGGTTGTCTTTTCACTCTGTTGATTGTTTTTATTTTTGCTGATCAGAAGCTTAGTTTGATATAATCCCATTGATTTTTTTCTTTGGTTGCCTGTGCATTTGGGGTCATATTCATAAAGTATATGCCCAATCCTACTTCCTGAAGGGTGTCCGCTATGTTTTCTTTAAGGAGTTTTATTGTTTCAGGATCTATATTTAATTCTTTAATCCATTTTGAGTTGATTTTGGCATAGGGTGAGAGGTATGGGCCTAGTTTCATTCTCCTACATATGAATGTCCAGTTTTCCCAGCTCCATCTACTGATGAGTCAGTCTCTTTCCCAGTGTGTAGACTCGGTGCCTTTGTCAAAGATCAGGTGACCATAGGTGTATGGGTTGATTTTGGATTCTGTATTCTGTTCCTTTGTGCCATGTGTATGTTTTTATGCCAGTACCATGCTGTTTTGGTTACTGTAGCTTTGCAGTATAGTTTAAAGTCAGGTAGTGTTATGCCTCCTTTTTATTTATTTATTTATTAATTTTTTTGCTTAGGACTGCTTTGTCTATTTGTGGTCATTTGTTATTCCATATGAATGTTAGAATTGTTTCTTTTATTTCTGAGAAGAATATCATTGGAATTTTGATGGGGATTGCATTGAATCTGCAGAACACTTTGGGTAGTATGGACATTTTTACAATGTTGATTCTTGCAATCCAAGAGAATGGGATATCTTTCCATCTTCAAAATGGTGCAGCTTTTATCAAAAATAGTCTGGAGATTCCTCAAACAATTACAGATAGATCTACCATATGACCCAGCTATCCCACTGCCGGGTGTACACCCAAAGGGATGGAAATCATCATGTCAAAGGGATACCTGTACTCTCATGTTTATTGCAGCACTGTTTGTAATACCAAGAGTTGGAACCAGCCTAAGTGCCCATTATTGGATGAGCTGATAAGGAAAATGTGGTATATCTGCACAGTGGAATACTGCTCTACTATATGTAAAAAAAATTGAAATGCTACCATTCCCAGCAACATGGATGGATTTAAAGAAAATTATATTAAGTGAAATAAGCCAGGCACAGAAGGAGAAATACTGCATGTTTTCACTTATTTGCAGGAACTAATACAAATAAATAAATATACAAACAAATAAATATGGGGGAAGAAGACACAACAATCACAATTCCTTGAACCTGTTAAGACAAGTGAGCAGATATGATGTTGATGGGGGCTGTGTGGGAGGGGGGAAGGAGGACTTGGTAAAAGGACACGAAAATCAACTACATTGTACATTGATAAATTAAAATAAAAAATGTAAAAAATAAAAAAATTTTTAAAAGAGAAAAAACATAGTAAACATAGCTATTTTAAAACTTTATATGTATTGTAGGGGGAGGGGAGAGAGGGGGGAGGGGAAAGGAACAGGTAAAGGGTCACAAAAATCAACTAGAATGTATATTGAGAAGTTAAAGTAAAAAATAAAAATAAAAATAAAAAAATAAATGTTAGCATTGATTTTGATGAAACTTGAAGTTAATTAATTAAATTAATTGTTCAGAAAAAAAATATGTGCATTATTTTAACATAATCGTTGGTACATTTATATCCACTTATTCAAACAGTGAACATAATGTTAATGTCTCTTAACTATAAAATTGTGTATCTACTTTCTCAGTAACTCTGAATGGGTATCCAAAAGACATCTATAAGTTCATATATTCAAAACCGAACCTCAAAACATGGTCTTCCCACTCCTTCTCATGTCAATAAAAAACATCATCATCTACACATTTGCTAAAGCCAAAGTCTAGGAGTTATCCTTCTTTTTCCTTATCACTTCTCAACCTAAACATCCAAACAAGTATCATCAAATTCACCTTCAAAATATATCCTAAATCTGTCCACTTTGGTCCAGCTCATTAAGAATCTCCAAAGCCATCATTATCTCATCCTAATTTCACTGTCTTAATTTCATCATTTTATTATCATTTTTTCCTAGTCTACTAAAGAAACCTCTTAACAGACTTTCTTTCTGTCAAATCCATTCTCTGAGTGATAATTTGAAAATATAAATTATGGCACTCACCTACTTAAATATCTCTAATGGCTTTTCGTAGTATTTAAAATACATCCCAAATATTTTATATGTACAAATCTGTACCATATCTGTCCCCTGCTTATTTCCTTGACCTCAACTCATATCACAAGAACAGTGATCATTTAACTATTTCTCTGGCAGGCTAAGCACTTCTAAAAATTTTGGTTCCTTGCAAAGATTTTGCTCTCTCAAATGCTCTCTTCTTGATCTTCAAAATGTTTCTCTCTTGACATTCAATCTGAGCTTAAATGATACTTCTTTAGTAGGGCTTTGCTTGACCAGCCAATATA
The DNA here is from genome assembly GCF_000696425.1 of Galeopterus variegatus. Taxonomy (NCBI): domain Eukaryota; kingdom Metazoa; phylum Chordata; class Mammalia; order Dermoptera; family Cynocephalidae; genus Galeopterus; species Galeopterus variegatus. The sequence goes on along the minus strand of NW_007726223.1, from coordinate 638,952 downwards.
AAAAAATCACTCCGAAACTATTGATCACATCACTGAGTCTGGATTTTCTGTCTAGCATTTGTCACAGTTGGCTTATTTCTGTGTTCTGTTCTTTGCCTGCTCCCACTAAAATGCAAGCTCCATGGACAATAGTAAATAATAAATTAGTAAACGTTGAATGAATAAATGGAGGGAGAAGGAGAAATGAATGAATATTTGTTTTATTGTTTTTATCAATTTTTAAGCCCTTTGAAGGCTAGACTGTATGCTGTTTGCTGTGGCACTCAGCAAAATATTTTGCGCAGATTTGCACAGATTTGGCAATTGATAAATATTTTTTACTGAAGTAAAATGTTCCACCTCTCTTTTTTTCCCAGGGAAGGAATTTCAGTGTAGCACTGTTTTTTTTCCACCGTGTAACAGGTGTGTTGTTTCCAATTTACCATGTGTGCTACTGGATTAAGAACAGGTGTGCCATTTCAGACATTTATACGGTTGTATATTTAGTAGTAAAATAATTACAATAAGATGAGAATTTTACAGTAATGTAAAAACTAGTTTTTTGTTAAATGGCATGTGAATATATCTGCAGTGATTTAGAAACATTGTGAATTATTTCACTGCACTCTCACCTTCTGAATGAAATCCAGCAGTTTGCAGGCATCTAAAGAATAATTTTAAAATGTGGAGGAAATGATAATTATTTCTTTAGCCAGAAGTCATAGAATTTTAAACCTAGATAATAACTTAGAGATCATTAAGATCCATTATTTATTTCTTAAGTCAAAAAAATTAGTGCAAAAAATTTACTGGTTTTCCCAATTTCTTACCAATATTTTTAGTAATCTCTACTGCTATTGATAGTTACATTTCTAAAAATGCTGTGGTTATCAAAATCATGATTAGAAAAATAAAGTTAATTTAAAAAGAGAAAGCTAGATAAAAATAAGAAAATTGCACAATTCACAGCAGTTTATGTCTTCATTTAAAAATCAGTTAGATTTCGGGTATAAGAAATCCACTCTAACAGTTACCTTTTCTCTAGCATTACCTCCTTTGGCTGTTCACAAAGCACCATGATCTTCTGAAGCAGATTCCAACACAAGTTTTTAGGTAACAGTTTAACCAATTTGCAAAGTTTGCAAACCAGATCTGATTTGCTTGCTATTAATAACTTTTGGATTTGCATAGCCTTGTTTTTCTGTTTGTTTGTTTGTTTCTTCTAATCTGGACAGATTTCATGTGTAGTCCCTTGGTCATTAAATAGTATTGGCATATAAAGTTGATATATATAAGTGTGTATTCTTTTCTGGATCTCAACTTTTATCATATAAGAGAGGAGGTCTTCTGTTCTTTTGAAATTGCAAAAATATACCTACATAGCAAAAGGAGCAAAAATTATCATTGTGGTTTACTAGTAAGGGAACTGGAGAAAATCACTGTAAAAAGACCATATATTTTTGCATTATGGTAAATGGGTATAAAACCAGGTTTTCTCAAAACTTCTATTGAAGCACTACATGGACAAGTAGGTTATAGCATACAGTTTTTCAGAAACTCAGTCCAATGTTCTTCCCAACTTGTGCCTCTACATTCTAGCTTATCAAAGTGTTTAAAGTGGATACTAGATTCTCAAATTGGAGGAGATGATCTCTGGTTCTCTCTCTCTCTCTCTCTCTCTCGCTCTCACTCGCGCTCTTTCTTGTTGTTTGGTACAGCAAAAGATTGGACCAAAATGATTTGCTAAGGCGTTTATTAATGTGCAGTGTTATTTAACCCAAGTAGGGCTTTCTTGGAGCCTGACTGGAAGAAAATAGGTATTAGTAAATGTGTGCTAAATAAATCAATTAATGTGAAAAGATTAGACAGCAAATCGGTTGGTGTTTAGATAATCATTGGAAAGCATAATCAGAAATTGGCTTTACACTAATAAAATGAAAAGCATTTTTTGATCTCAGTTTCCACGAAAGGTGGATCAAAGCTAGTATTGTAAATCACCCTATGTACTTCTTGTGAATGGCTGCTAAGGGGGGCTCTCAAGCTCTCGTCATGTACTACCTCAGGCAACAATGTGGAGTCATGATGGAGGCCAAAGAGTGGTATGAAAATACTACTTATTTTTAAACCTGTAGAAATAGTTAATTTGTAAGTATTGGTAAAGTATGGAGAATTGAACTGGGTTAAAACTAGGTAATGTCTCCAATTTAACAAAAATCATCTAATAATTGTAACTATTTCAGAACTTCTCTGTGTTAAACATTACTAAAATGAATTTTTAGATTTTTTTTTTTTTTTTTTTCATTGCTTGAATAAGAGCTGGTCAGGGCCTTTCTGGCTATTTGGTATAATCTTATCATTAAGGCTCAATTTTATCCTACGAGATTGAGCTTCTTAAGATTTCCATTACAAAAGAAAAAACCTGTTTTTCAAGCATTGGAGTAAACTTTTATTTTTTGTCATGAGCCACAGCCAACTGCCGAAGCATTTATTTATGTTCTTAAAAATATAAATGTATTGCACTTATTTAGGGAAAACTAAACTTTTATATCTTGGTTTGAAATAGTTTCCATAATTTAAACTCACATACATACACACACATCTTCTCAGACTGAAAATGAAAAGAGTTGGAAAGAGGAGCCATGTGTCACTGCAGTAGGCTATATCCACATATATTTTATTTTATTCTTGAAAATGTAGAACTAGAAAAACCAAAAAAGGAAGCTTAGCACTCACTATTGACTTTTATTTTATAGCTGAGGAATCAGGTTAAAGCCAGGTTGTTGATGTCAGAGAGGAACCAGTGGCTAGTGACCTACAGATCTACATTATTTATAGCACACTTTCCTGCCTCTACTGATATATTTGGAAATAAAAGATGCAAAGAATCAATTATCAACTATACTGTGTACGTCACTGTGGTGTCTTGAGATGGTAGAGCCAGGATTGAATAATTGCCTCATTGTCTTTCTACAGTTTTGACTTAAAAAAAATTGTAAAGTCAAAGTAAATCTGTAATTTGAAGAAAATGTCCTTACATATTATATTTTAACAACACCCAAGTATAACAATGAAAAAAAATAAATTAAATGGCATAGAAATAAAAATGGCTTAAAAAATAAAATTAAATGAAATTAATTGAAATGGCTTAGTCACTACTCGATGTTGTCACTGTTCAATAATTGTCACATTCAATAATTTTATTTTAGTGTTATGGACCAACTTCTTAAATACTATTTACCTAAGGAAATTTAAGCAGAGATTTACAGATCACTAACTCATTGTCAAGGAGTTTCAGGAGAAGAAATTGATTAGAATCTATTGCCAGTTATGTCCAAAAGAAATCAGGTAAAACCTCCTAAAATTTTATGTCAACTCAAGAGCAAGATTAGATTTCAATAAAATTTTAAACAACACATCTATTAAACACAGTTAAATATATCTGATGGCATTTAACTATCAATTCTTTTGTGTGAACCATGATTGTGTTTATTCTAATGTTATTTTCAATTACATTTTTTAAAAAAGAAAAGATGGTTTATATCTTTAAAAAGAAAAAAGTTTGTCAAGACTAAGATGTTGCAAAAGTGTAGAGGTAGGACTACGACAAACAAAGATCTCTTCCTAAATGGATAATGTCCTCATTTTAGAAATTAGGAAAGTAAATTTTTAAAAAAGCAACCAAAACATTTTGTGTGTTAGAAAGAAGTTAGGGCCAGCCCGGTGGCGCACTGGAGAGTGCGCGGCTTGAGAGCGCGGCGGCGCTCCCGCCGAGGGTTCGGATCCCATGTGGAGACCGGTTCCCGCTCACTGGCTGAGCGTGGTGTGGGCGCGACACCGAGGGTTGCGATCCCGTTACCGGTCAGTAAAAAAAAAAAGACAAAAAGGAAAAAAAAAAAAAAGAAAGAAGTTAGAATGTAGAATTTAATAGAGTGAGTATAAGCTTATGCAGCATTATATTTTAGGCTCCCCCCCCCCCTTTTATTTTTGTCTTTTTGGTATCTTTTAGAAGCAGGTCTATGAATAAGTATCAGTTTTGTACGAGAAAGCAATACTACAGATAGTAATTAAGGTAGTTCATAGCTAAAAACCAAATAAGACCTTTTTTTCAGTCTATCAGAAGCATTTCATAAAGCTATTAATGATTCAGCAGCTAAAAGATTTTAACATCTTCCAATACTATATATGGAAGAGAGTAAATTATGTTCTGAAAGTATAAATGGAAACCTAAAATAAATAACTGATAACGAAGAATGTCAGTGGCACTGAGTTCCCTGTATTTCCTTAGATCTTCAACTACAACAGACATTGAAAGATGAAGGTGCAAATTATGAATCTTAACAATTCACAGTATTATTAAAAAGCATAATATAATTTACTGAAAACAAATAAGATTATACTGTGAATTGTAGTCAGATTTATGCTGGTGAATGTTTAAAAGCTTTTTTTTTCATTGAAAGAGCATCCCTGATCATTTGATGATTTCCCTGGTGTAAATACTCCCAACAGAGCCACTTTTAGATGGTCAGTATGGCGTCTCTAAATGCAGAATTGGAAGGAAATGTGCACCACACAATGGGCTCTTGAAAGCAGGTGAGTTTACTCCAGCAACCACTGGTTTTAGCTCACCCTTTTTGCTTTTCTGTATATGGAATATCTTAATATTAGGTCTGGCCACAAAAACCTAATACATCAGTATAATTTCTGCACAATTTTGTGAATTACATTTTGCTTAGGATAAAATGATTAGTACCTATAGCACTAGTTTTCACTTCACAAAGTTATTAAGACAGCAAATTTTACAGATGATTGAGACCCAGAGTGATCTCCTGAAATCCTAATATAATGAACTCATTTGCTTGAGAAAATTTTGTGATAAGACTTCATCTTGCATAAGTCAGAAAAGTGGTACATAGTAAGGAAGCGAAAAGCTCCTTTTGGTGCAATTGGCTTCATTTGGATATTCTCTTTTTACCTGTCACTTCCATATTAGTGTTTTCAAGACTCTGTGCTTGACTCTTAATTTATATTATTCTACACATTTGGAACCTCAAAGCCAGATTTGGGACCTGTATTTAATAACCATGAAATCCTGTGGTATGAATGTGTTGTTTTTTTTCTCCCTAGCCTTATATCTTTTGCCTTTTATATTTTTCCTGATTTATGATTTTATATATTTTATTGAAAACTTCCTAAAACCACTATGTATAATAAGGACAGGTATAAATATGCAAATAAGTTAAAAACCTTTTCCACACAGTTGATCCTCATTATCTGCAGATTCTGCATTTGCAAAATTTGCCTATTTGCTGAAAGTTATTTGTAACCCTTAAATTAATCCTCACCCTTTCATAGTCATTTGTGACATGCTCAAAGTGGCAAAAAACTTGAGTGGCCAGAGGCAAATGTTCTTAAACGACAGCAAACAAGGTGACACTCTGCCTTCTTGTTTCCCCTTTCATAGTGAGCTCTGTTTAGTGCCATGTTTTCCACATTTTTATGCTTTTCGGTGGTGATTTTTGCCTCTTAAAATGGCCAGCAAGAGTAGTGCTGATGTGCTGTCTCGTGTTCGTAAGTGTAAGAATACTGTGATGTGTGTTACTGAGTAAACACGTGTATTAGATAAGCTTTGTTCAGGCATGAGTTACAGTGTTGGTAGCTATGAGTTCAATGTTAATGAAACAATAATAGAGTGCATATAACAATGAATAACACAGTCCTTGTCCCCTGTACTCACAAAGTTTGTAATCTATTTGTTGAACTTCTATTTAACTGTGATACTCAGGGTTATCTCGGGTTATACCCTCACTATTGCTTCAGTTGCTCTTTTTACAATGGTAATCTTACCATTTGGGAAAATGGAAATTAGAACAAAAGTTGATATGAACAATAGAAAATGTCTTCATTTCATTTCTGCAACATCATACACAAGAATGGGCCCAAATGATTTCTAGCAAATGCAGTTATCAATGGCTTAGATTTCTTTCTCCATTGAAATATACAATCCCTGCAAGACTGAAACCATTCCATTTGTTTCTTGTTTTTGTCAACACACTGTAACTATCCTGAAGAACTGTGTCTTTAATTATTGTGCTTTGTACCCGGGAGAGACTGCAAGGAAGTAGACACCACCAGGACAAAGCCAATAGAGGAGGAATGTTTTTGAATTTGAAGTTCAATCACATTGTTGTTTTAATCATAAGATTAAAGATGTGGACAAATAAGATCTAATGTGGGGCCTGGAGACAATGAGAATGGGGTGTTTTGCAGATGTTTAAAAAGTACTGAGAATAACACGGGTCGCTTTAGTTATGAAACTATGCCTATTATCTCTATGTGAATACCTCCAAAGTAGCATTACCCAGACATATGGAACAGGTTTTTCTCTTTCCAGAAAGAAATTAAAATTTACGGAGAGGAAGTAGAACAAGCAGACAGAGAATTCATTTATTATATGGCTCCTGTGGACCATATTGCTCAGGGAATGACACTGGGCAAAACCCCCACACTGAAGTGGCTTTTATAACTAACCAACTCAACCATATGTTTAAAGCATTTTAAATTTCCCTAGAGTTGAACTCTCAGAAATGCAACTGAGATCTCTTTAGTTAGTCCAAAGAGGTTTAGTATTACTTTGAACAGACTTCTTACAGTCAAACATTTTTAAGGAGCCCAACTATCCACTAAAAAGTTTAGTTTACATTGTATACACTGTAAGTCCCAAATCGGCAGAAATTATTATGCTTCTTTTTTTTTTTTTAAATATCAACTAGCATTCTTGAGGAGAATTCTGGGTTAGTTTCAAAGGTTAGAAGGTGAGGATCAGAAAGCCTTTCCAATGGAGTGTTTTTTGTTTCCAAAGAGAAAGTACACACACACACACACACAGAGATCAATTCCTTTTCATGTGTGACTCAAGAGCAATATAAAAAAGAAGAGTACGATATAAAGAAGGAATGTATCAAGTATTGCTTCAGAATGAAAGAAAAATGAAAATTATTTAGTACTCATTTCAGTTCTCTGAAAGACTGAACCACATCTATGTTTTAGTTGTTATGTTTCCCCCACTCCATATATTCACCCTTGATTATCTCCTTCAAAATTTTCCTTTTTGGCAAACTTCATCTTCAGCAGCAGGAGGCAAATTAGATATTTAAAGAAGTCTCAAAGCAAAGCAGGGTAGAATGTCTTTGAATTCAAATTCACATTGTTGTTTTAATCATGACATTAAAGATGTACACAGATAAAAGCTAGCATGGGGCCTGGAGATAGTGAGAAGGGAGTATTTTGCAGATGTTTAAAAGTTACTGAGAATAACTAGTAGATATATCAACAAACTGTGGCTATTATCTTGAATAGAATAGACATAGAGTAGAAAACTAACCTATTAGCAACCATATCTATTACAAATGGATTGGACTTGTAGTATACTTTTTGCTGAAATGAAATAAAGACAATTTTTAACTTGTTATGTCAACTATTTTCCTGATTTTTATTTTCTCCAAAAAGAAGATAACCCTCCCCATGGAGGAGGAGGAAAAGTGAAAACATTATTTAGAATAAAATTGTCTGGAGTTGTTTCTGCCTTTAAAAGTGATAACATAGTTTATATTAGTGGAAAATGACATCTATAGCCTTTTCTTACAGTTACAGAAACTGTTGGGGAATGAAGAAAGGAAAGAGTGATTTTAAAGACTTTACTGTTACTTTAGTGTTGCAAAAACAAAGCGGTTATCTACTCAATAGCTCTAACATTAGAAGAAATGAAAATCTGGAGTGGATGGTCTTTTATTTTAGGGAAGGTGTCAATGAGTACACTTATCTTATACTCCCTCATTTTTAAGGCAATAAAAATAATAATTTTTGTCAGAGAACTTTTGTGAGAAATAAATGAGATAACATGTGATGAGCCCTTTTTGTAAATTAAACAAGTTATCCACTTGCTTATTGTCAATAGAAATTGAAATAATTTTAGCAGAGTCCCTTGAGAATTGTTGCCTTAATGACACTTATCCAAAATTTACATAACAGATGCATGAAGGAACTATTCAGTGATTTTTCTCTTTTATTTTTTCTTTTAGGTTTGAGGTTGACATATTTTGAGGGGGTTATAAATGGGGTTAAACCACAGAGTACTTCATAAAGTTATGAACAGAAAGCTAAAAGAAATATGTTGATATGGGTAAGTGTCCCACATATATAGACAGAAAATTAATACTAAACATATCAATGAAAAACACTGGATATTATTTATGATGCGGATTTGAGATAGGAAGTGCTCAGTTTCTGTGAATTCAGGTTACAAGACACACACATTTGGGTTTCAAGCCACTGTCTAGTGTCTTAAGCCCCTCCTCTAGGCCCACACCTAGTGGAGAGTTACTGTTGCTTATTTCACCTATTTTCGGTACAAACATGGGGAGATTGAGACCACAAGGGGTGGACTTATGCAAATCCAGTGGCTGAGCATGCTCAGCAGAAAGGAGTTATATAATCCTAGAAGCCGAGTACGCTCAGTAAAGTGGAATTTATCCTTTGAATGCCCTTCTACCAGAGGCACTAAAGAGCTCAGCATATTCTTGAATATGTTTGTTGCATGTGATACAAATTTGACCAAAAAGCATGCCCTAAAAAGAGACCAACTGAGCATGTACAAACCTGTTACATATCTGGGAACCATCTCCCTTAGCTGACTATTCATTAGATAGCATGAATATGCATTAGATAGCAAAACTATAAAAGTAGAATCCCAGTAGGAGGCAGGGCTGTTGCTCACTCTCCTAGAGCCAGCCTGCACTTTTCCTGAGGTATGTATTTCTTTCTTTTTGTATCAAATTTGCCTTCTGCTGTTCACTCTAGAGCCAGCCTGCACTTTGTCTGTGAATGTATATTTCTTACTTTTGTGTTAAACTTGTTGTGGGCCCTGCTCAGTCTCCGGAGCTAGTCTGCTCTTTCTCTGTGACATCTGTATCTCCTTGCTACATTAAACCTGTTCTCACTTTCTACTGTGACTCTGCTCTTGAATTCTGTCCTGTGGCAGAGTCAAGAACGTGGTAAGAAGATGGGGTGGGTTGAGGCTGGCTATCAGGCCTCCCCAGATCCTCTCCTATGGTAGCAGATTCAGGATTGGTAAACATTTTCTAAAAAGGGTCAAATAATAAATTGTTTCAGGCCTTGTGGGCCCTATGGTCTCTGTTGCAACTACTCAACTCTGCCATTATGAAACTAGCCATTGAGAATGTGTTAAATAATGACTGTGGCAGTTTTTAATAAAACTGTATTTATAAAAATGGGCAGCCATCTAGATTTGGCTCATGGGCCATAGCTTGTCAACCCCTGTATAGAGTAAAGATAATAGTAATAAGAGATGATAGTAATAATAATTCTGGATAGTTTCCTCACAACATTAGACCAATATAAGACAATGGGATCCATAAGACCATCATGAGCTGGTATAATCAGGAATTCTATTAGAAACTCGGTGTTTATTCATTTATTTAGGCAAAATATGTTGAAAACTGCTTAGTGGCAGATACTCTGCTATTACCTAGAAAAAAAAAAAAAAAAAAAAAAAAAGATTTACAGAGCATGGGCTCTGACTTCTGAGGAGCAAACATGGATTGCATCATCACTGGCTGTTATACATCAAAAAAGCTATAAAAGAGCAGAAGACAGGTTTTAATAGCCAATTTAGAATGATGAAAGGATTAAAAAGTTTTCTGCATGAAGATACAGTTAAATAATTAGGACCCTGTAATCTGGAAAGAATAAGAGGTGATAGTGTCTGAATTTATTACAAGTAACCTCATAGATGCTAATTGGTTACATGTGGTTATTTATATAGTAAAGATAGCTTGGGGAACCTCCTCATTTGCATTTTTTTTGTGAATGCCAAGAAAAAGACACAAATAATAATATAGCAGGAGCAGAAATGGAAATTCTAAAAGAGATTTCCTGGTATCCAACAATTTACATTTTTTTTTCTATTTTCCCGATTTTTTCTATATATGAATACTATTTGCATTGCTATTATCCTAGATGAGATGTAATCAACATCCCTACACCCTTCTTTTTTTGAGCGGGGGGTGGCTGGCCAGTAAAGGGTTTGAACTCTGGTGCTATTGTTCTCAGTACCATAATCTAACCAGCTGCCAGCCCAAGATGTAATCCTTTTCTCACTTAATATTATACCGTATACTTTCATGTTATCAGTCATCATAATTATAATTCCATTCAATTTTGGAATTCTTTTCTGATGCCTTTGACTTTTCACTGTAGAATGTATGTGACCCTTTGATGTCTTCCTAATCTAGCATATTTTTAAGCACAGAGTTCTATGTATTGGGCTCCAAATTTTTATCTGAACTGCCTACTGCATCTTCTCTTGATCAGCTCACAGATACCTCGAACTCAACATGTCCTGGAAATAAATGATTATTCTCTCTGCTCTAAGCTATTATCTCTCCTTTACTCCTCATCTCCGAATTGCATTATCATAAACCAAACCCTCAAGACAAGATCTGAGGGTTACTTTAGATTCATTCTTCTCTCTTTCCTCTGATTTCCCAAACGATTGTGTATTAATTCCTATCACTTTTACCCCTTTGAAATCAATGCCTTAGTCTAGCCGATCATATCGCTTACTGTGATTGCTGTGAAAAGCTTCTTGATAGATTCCCTGTCTGCAATTCATCTTTCTTCCTGCTGCATAATCGGTCATTCTAAATATACATCTCATTATATCATTCCTGATTAAAATTACTCATTGACCCCCAATAAACACCCAGACTCTTTCCAACACAGGTAATAGAAATCTTACTTAAGCTGGCTTAAAATAATTGAGCCTGGACTGGTTCAACAATTTAGAAGGGCGCTATGGGGCTGACAAGATCCCTGGCTTAAAGTATGGTTTTTGTTCTCTTATTTCTGTTTCTCTGTCATAGCTTTCTCTTCTCTGCTTCTCTCTCTCTTTCCCCTTTTCTATTTTTTCTCCCCCCAAAAACTTTCAAACACTTGATTTTTCTGTTAAGTAATTAAAATATTCAGTACACAGCCCAAAGTGACAAGGTTTAAGCATAATTGTTTGGAAAGTTACTGGAGAGGTCAGAATAGCACTTTTTCTTTCTTTCTCCCTCAATCTCTCTCATTCTGTCTTCTCTTTTTCTCCCTCTTCATTATTAATACATCTTAACCAAATCAATAAATGTGTATTATAAAGGTATGTATACATATAAGTACTTGGAACAAAAGTGCATACAAGAAAGAAAATAATATATGTAATGTTATAAAAAGAAGGTTACTGGTCTGAAGATTGCTCAAGCTAAATTCACACGTTAGTCTTGTTTAGTCTAGACTAAGCTAAATCCCACTTGAGGCTCAGGCATGTTATCGGGCACTCAAGTGATTTTGGTTATTTTGAGTTCTAATTTGTGTGAATGAATGCATATCATTTATTTTACCATTTGAGTTATTCTGGTTCATTTTAATTGTTTCTGATTTTTTGTTGAGCAAGTTAGTAAACATGCACCACAACTTTCTCCGATCACATCCTATTAAATAAGAATATGAGTTACAATGCATGGAAAGTGAGTTGGGTATCAAAAATGTATAGGCCAATATAAAAATTCAGAAAATGAAAGCTACACAAACACATATGCTGCACTTTATTTCATATATTTCAAACTGTGTATTAGTGTTAAATTCATAATTTGTAAATTAATATTCTTAAAAGCAGTATAGTTTGAGTGCTAATTAGTATTGGAATTCAATACATTGGTAATGAGGAAAATGATAGTTTTAATTATAAACTGCAATTCCAAAATGTTATTTGTTCGCTTATGTTTTGTACCTCACAGTGCATCCTGCAGACTTTTCTTATTCTGTATACAAATACACGTCACTATGGAAACCAATATAAGGAAGGGATTAGCTCCAGTCCTGGGGCAGTCTTCAGAGAGGGAAAAGAAGTATCAGTTTACATTTACAAAATGATGTTTCACAGCCTTTTTGTTGCGGTTTCCATCTGCAAGCTGATAGAAGATATTGAGCTACGTGTAAACACAGAGAAGAAGGGCTTGCACATGTCTCTGTGGTGGATTCTGCCCTGATTGATCCATGACATAAAGAAGAAATAGATACTGTGTTACTGGACAGCATTCATTGCTTCCCACAGTGATTCAAGTATTTATAGACATGTTTTTCCATTTTTCTTCTTACTGAATCTTGAATCACTTAAATCTAAACTATACCATTGTCAGTTATAGCCATCTGAAATGCAGGGTTCCTTGAAAATATTTTAAAGATTTTTTTAAAACTATCATATGGATAGTTCCCCAAAACCCCACAAATGAATTCTTCCATGTGAAAGTAATGTAAAAGACCCTATAATATTCCACCTCCTCTGTATACGGTACCATTATTACATTTATAAGGAAGAACACAATCTGTTATTTAAACCTCACTGTCTCTTTTTCAAAATGGTAATTTTAAAAGAGGATTCAGTCTGAATTGTTAATAAGTATCGAATGCTACATAAAGATTTTACCACATTAAGCACTTTAAGCATTTAGCTGTGACTACTATATTAGTGTTTTATCATCTTTTAACTGAAGAATTGAGAAAAGATAAAGAAACAAATTTATTTAATGTCTTAGTCTACATATTTGTCTGATTTTGTTTATTTTTAATATTATAATGTGGAGAGGTCATTGTAGAAATAATACACTAATATTTGCTAAGATTGGGTATGATAGAGGCATATTAACCTGGATCATATTGCTGTAAATAAAAAGAAAGATAAGGTTATGTTATCATCAGATTACTTGATTTGGAATTAATTAATTAATTCAGTAATTATTACATTTATTTTTAAAGTACATATATGATAAGAAATCATGGTATATACAAAGTGGGTCTGAAACATGGACTCTTAACTTGAGAAATTAAAAATTAATAGCAACAGAATTTTCAGAAACTTGAATAATGGTAGTATATCCAACACTACATTAGGGAAGCACACTGTTTTCAAGCCAAATTATTGGAAAACTATGATTCCTGGAAGCAATTCAGGGATTTTTGAAGACTTTAACTTTGAATTTTATTAAAAAAAAAAACATATACGTATAACACTTAAAATTATATTAAAATACTCAAATTAATAATTTACTCAATTTAAGTACATTAGAGAACACCAATAGATTAACATTTTGCTCTGAGGTTAATTGACATAGACCCTTTAACTCATTTTTGTGCAGACCTTAAAATAAATCTCTCCAACTACAAACCACATTAAAATGTATTTGAATTTCTTATAATGTGTCATGTGTTTTTATTTGAATTCACATCTACACATGGGCATGCATGTAAAATGTATGTCTGAGTACACAGCCTGAACACGTATATACCATATTCCATTAAATGCCCAACAAGTCTCAGCCATGTATATGTGGGGAGTATATTCTCTTCATGGGATAATAGTTTTTCAGTAAGAAGCAAGTGCTAACACACTGTACTATAATAAAATTTCCTCATTTTAACACTTAGAAATTCTAAATATTGTGGGGATTTTTAATATTTAAACATTTGAGAGCAATTGATTAAATTTGCACATAGAATTTATCATTTTATTTTAATGTTTTTACAGCAACTTAGTTGAACAGTAGAAAATATTGCAAAGAGGCCTTAAGATCTAGTTACTATGTTTAAGTACACAAAATATCTCTGGATGATATATAACAAACTGTCGACTGGGTTGCTCTATGTAAGAGTCCCCATTTCTGGGTAGCAGGGAAGCTTAATTTGCTTTTCCTTGTATTGTATTACATTGCATACTCATTGCTTAAAATTTTTACCAGGTACCTCTGTAACAAATTAGTTGTACAATAACATGTAGTAAATGTTATAATTAGAAAAAAATTTTGAAATGTCGTTTGCAACTGCTTCATTGTGAGAATCCAAATGGTCTTGATTCTATGTGACCAATATAAAGTAAATTTGAATCTAAAATATAAATGTTATTGTCAATAAGCTTTTTAATAAGTATATATAAACCCAGTAAATGCATTTATAAAAATGCATTTGGATATTATTTCCATATATTCTACCCGGGAAAAATGTTTTAATTGACATTTTTTTTTAAGCCATTAATATAAAACTTGACTTTATAACATTTTCACTTGTACTGGATCATTTAATTCTTCGAAAAAACATGTGAGGTGGAAATTTTAACCATTTTTAAAATTTATTTATTTATTTATGTGGCTGGCTAATACAGGGATTGAACCCTGGACCTTGGTGTAATCAGTACCATGCTCTAACTAACTGAGCTAACTGGCCGGCCACTATATCCACTTTAATGAAGACTGAGACTCAGAGAAGTTTAGAGCTTTCACTAAAACCAAAATACTAGTACGTGACAGAGCTGTGGCTTGATCCGAGTATTTTCAACTCTGTATCCATCATTTGTTCTATTTTCTTACAACATTTCTAGGAAGGTAAGATGTACATATGAGAAAGAAAGAACACATAGCTGAAAATATAAGACAAGCAAGTACAATAGTTTATTGTACTTTCTATATAAGAAATTGAGAATTCCAAAAATAATGAAGGAATGGAAATAATCCTCCAGGAGCACTGTAAGGAGGCTGTGTGGCCTCCACACTCTGACCATCAGCACTGATGACTCATAAACTCTGCCTTAGTGTTGATTACTAGACATTTGTTGGGTTCATCATGCCTACACCCCTGTCTTGGAACTCTTTCTGCTATCTGTGTTCTGCTAGGATCAAAATCTTTACTAATTAATTTTTACTAATCTTGACTGTCTTTACTAATAATACTTCCTGCAACATATATGTGCTCATTAATAAACATCTGTTGAGTAAATTCCTATTTATTGTCCTCCACCCAGAGACTGGTTTCATGTTCTTCAACCCAAAACTAATTACTGAGTTGTACTTACCTGATGCCATAATTATTCTAATGCTCACCACTTATTTGCCCTCAAATTATGAATTATCATCTCTTAATTTGTCCCCCATTCTCATGTTGACTGACTAGTCAGAATATAACCTATTACTTTATATATATTTAACTTTCCTCCCTTTTCCCCTCTCCCAGATGCACACCAGTTTTTACTTGCCTTATTATATATTATTAGTATATTATATTTTCTCTTCTGCTCATAACTTCCTGAAAAAGGTCAATGTACAAGGGCACTTCTCCAAAAAATATTTGGTAAGAGCACAATTATTATACCCAACATTTTTTAAGCCTTTAGTATTGATGATGGCACCTGACACTCTCAAGGATCACAAAGAAAAAATAATCAATAATTTATCTCTGAGTATAATTTTTTTCTGGAAGAAAAGACATCTTGTAACACAATAGAATAAATTAATAGAGACATTTTCTTGTAAAAGGATGTATTCTGATGACTGCTTTTCCTGTATTCTCCCTAAAATATAGAAACACGATGATCTGCTGTGAATGAAAGTTACTGCTTAAATTCCTCTGGAATATCTGTAATTATATGCTGTGCTTATATTGGTCTGAAGATGTATCTGAGCATAATTCAGCTTTATAAGGGGCAATTGACAAGGCTGTCCGTTTATTACAGTATGTTTATTATAACTCAGAAGAGGAATAGTAAAAACAGTAAATATAAACATAAGTATAAATATAAATCAGTAAACAAATAGTAAAAATAGTAAAATTAATTTGGTAGTGCTCTTTCTTCAGATTTTAGAGAATCGAAATTAAAATAAATATTAAGGCAAAGATGGAAACAGGTAAAATAGAGACGAAGATCATTTACTCTATTATGATACTATTAAGACATTGCCAGATGGAAGGCCATATGAAATCTTTTTGCATGACAATAAAAGAGCAAGGAACATATTGAGCCCTTTAATGGATCAAGTTAAATGTCCTAGGTTCCAAAACTAATTTTTATCATGGTGCCAGAAAGAAGTCATTGTTATCATCTGTGCTTCAATCACCTTATTAAATATTCTGTAGCCAGTAAACATTTTTAAATTATATATTTATTATTATTATTATTATTATTATTACTATTATTATTTTACGTTCTATGTTGTAGTTGTGGATTAGTGGGAGGGAGAAGAGGGAGGGTGGTAGCCAGGCCGGCACCATAGATGGCCTGTTTGCAGAAGGCGAGGGGAAGGAGGGTGGCTAAGACCCATGGTCTCCCATCAACTCTGGCTCAGGGAGCCCAGGGGGTTCCTGGCAGCTGGTCAGTCATCACCAAGCCCGATGCAGACTTCGGGGGTGGTGGCTGAGGCCCTTGCTCCCCCCCACCCCGGCTCGGGATCCTGAGGTGTAGCTAGTAAACATCAAATTAAGACTTTTGCTGTATTTAACCAGCGCCAACAAATGAAAGACAAACATGAGTCTGATTACCATTTTAGGTCCATCTTCAGATAGTCTGGAATAAGTAAACTGCATTTAAGACAGATGGCTTGCTTAATTCACTGGAATCAATGGTTCTGCCTTTCTGTAAAGCAACAATTCCAAAGTTGTATTTACTTAAGAATCTAAGGAAGGAACTTACTTAAATTATTTCTTCTTTTACCCTCCCTTAGTGAGTCTGATTTAGCAGATTTGGGGCCTAGCCCAGAAATCTGTAGTTTCAGTGTGAGTGTCAGAATAAGGCTTTATAAGCCACACTTTAAAAACCTTTTTGGGAAAGTGCTATAAGACTAGACTTACCTCCCTTGGTAGAATTCCTAACTAAAAACTTTGAAAATTCAGAGTTAAATAGAAATCAAAGAGTCATTCTTATATTTGAAAAGTGACCTTGTGATCCTGTGATCCTGTGATCCTGGGACAGTGCTCCAAATTGCTCTCTACATGTGCAAAGGGAACAGATATGTAAAACCCACTCTAGAATGTTTATTCTCAACAAGAAAACCAGCTTCATGAATGCCAAGATTTGTGCTGGTCCTACAGTTTGAAAGTCTCTGCTGGGGGCTCTCAATACATATTTGTTGGGAAAAAAAGAAGACAGAAAGAAAGAGAGGAAGGAAGGGAGGAAGAGAGAGGAGAGAGAGAGAAAAAAAGGAAGAAAGAAGAAAGGGAAAAGAGTTAATGAAGACTCAACGTACTTTTTAACTTTCAAATACATAGTCTTCTTTGTTTTTCCCCGGTAGACCCAGATAACTGATGTGACATAATGGGAAACTGAAATATGACTGTACTGCTCTTATGCTGCTGCCACCGAGAGAAATCTCAAACTCTTGAAAATTTGAACTCCTTCACTCTTTCTGCTTCGACCCTTAATAACTTTCTCCTCTCAGCCCACTAAACTTCAGTGACGCTTCAGGTGTGCAACTAAACTTTACTGTACAATAAATATAAAGCAAGAACAAGTCACTTAATTCAGGACTAAACATGTGAATTTTCCTTTCAGTAACTTCAATTTGATACTTTTTTTCTTGCCCGCCAATTTCTCCAGAGGATCTTGCCTAATAGGGTCATTATTCTGACTGGTGTATCTATCTTTTTTTTTTTTTTTTCCCATTTAAGCAATTTACTTTAGTTCTGTTCATTCATTTAGTTTCTTGAGTACTAATTTATATATATATATATATATATATATTTCTTAATATATATATTTCTTAATATATATATTTATTGATGTTTTCCTTCCAATCCTTGTAGCATATTGTGTTGAGTGAATCTGGACTATAAAAGTCAGTTCTGAGTTCTAGGATTGACTTCACTACACTTAAACATTAGGTAATTTGTTTCAACTCCAGGGACTTCAATTTCATTATGGAAAAACTGGGAGCATTGGTAAGGAAAATCTTTAGGATCTCTGCTACGTTATGCTTATGTGATTCTCTGCTGACAGGTGAGCATACTTGTAATGCTGACTCTGATTATTCAGATTGACCATCTTAAATTGCATCCTCTGCTATTTTCTTGTTCTCTATTATGTATAAGTGAATCTGCAAATTTGCAGAAGGTGAAAACAATTCTCTATTACTTTTGGGCAGGGAAGATATTTTGTCACAACTAAATGGGAAATAATTTAGGATTCAAATAGATTTTGACTTTATGAACTTCAGAATCTCATCTTGAACATGAAGGACTGTATATTCTCTGACTGCTCTTCAAGTTAAGATTTAAAATGTTTAGCAACAGGGCAATTGCTTACCCTTGCTGTTTGACAAAGTCTCAGAAAACAATCATCCACATTTTCGCCTGACAAATGGCTCACAGTCAGCCTCTTTCTTCTTTTGTCACTTCTTTTGGAGCAGATTAATCATGTGAAATAGTGATGCTACCCCCACCCACCCATAGTTTTGGATGTTTATGAACAATGTCACACTAACTCCTGTGAAAAAATACAGGAAAAAATACAGGAAAATTTAGGCAAATTCTCTCATGGATGAGATGAATATACAGTCATCCCTTGGTATCTGTGGGGAATTAGTTCCAGGCCCCCCTTCAGATACCCAAATCCAGGGATGCTGATGTCCTAATATAAAATTGTAAAGCTACAGCTAGGGCTAGGGCTCACAGTCCCCTCCAGCCTGTGGTCCCGACGGGGTCACAAAACCCTCCACACGCAGGTCTATGAGCTAGGTAATGGGAAAAGGTCTTGGGAGCCGTGGGTGAAGAAATAATAGGCTTTTTTCAGAGCTAGGAGCAGCCACCCTAGTGGCTTCCCGAGCTTCTCAAGACGCTTCGCTTATCAGAGCGTTTAGTGCGTTATACTCAAGTCCATAACCCAGAACACCTGGGCAGGGGCTGCAGCCCAGAGCAGAAGCGGTGGGAAGGGAAAGGCGGGGCCACAACAGGGCCGCCGGCCCTGCCCACACCAGTTACTCAGCAAGATTCGGAACATCCCAGGGGTCCTGACCAATGTTTTATATTTTCTCAACAAAAATGATATACTATTTGCATGTAATTCACTGCACATCCTCGCATATACTTTAAATCATCTCTAGATTACTTATAAACCTAATATGATGTAAATGCTATATAAATAGTTGTAATATTGGAATTTTTTATTTGTATTAGTATATTAGTATTTTTTTATTGCTGTGTTATTTTTTTCCTTGATATTTTTGATCCCAAATGGCTTGAATCAGAGGATTCAGAACCCATAGATCAGAGGACCCACTCTATTTATTCGTATATCTCAGCTTCCAGCTTCTTCCTGTCAGAGCTTAGATTTCCAGAATGAAAGGTCCTCATGTATTTTCTCTGTGCTTCAGGTCTCTCTCATCTCAAGGACTTTTGGCATGGTTTCTGTCTTCCTGTAATACGTGTGTCCTAGAGTTCTGTATTTCCCTGCTACATTTTCTTTTTAACATATAACTTACCTTCTCTGATTTGACAAATACTCATAAAGTAGGTATATATAAGAAGCAAATACTCAGAGAAAACTTAGATACAACTCCTACACTCTAGGAGCTCTGGTTAGAAAGAGAAAATGTATAAATGATTATAATAAATAATTAGTAGAATATCTGTGGAGATTCAAAGAAAAGATCAAGTTTGGCTAGGTTGTTACCGCTATTTTAATCAACTAATTTATTTTCAGGTGTGGAAAACTAGAAATGAAGTCACACGAAGATTTTAACAGTGGACTTATGCAGTGTGTTTTGCCTTCCCCCAAGGATCAGGGCTCTAATTTATTTATTTATTTATAATGTTTGATAGTGTGAAAGTGAGAAAATGTCTTGGTGGTAAAGTAGGCTTTTACATTAGTCCCTTAAATTACACTAAGTAGCAAGGGACAGCCTATTTTGTTGTGAAGTCAGCAGTGTTAAACGATAAGCGGTGGAAATGTTTTATATAAATGGTAACAAACTTACGGAACACTCATCACAGAGCAGTCACTATTAGTTTACTCACATAATCCTCACCACAGCCTCCAAAGTAGAGGCTGTTATAATAAACATTTTATAGATGAAGAAACAGCGAAGACACAAAAACGGAGTCGCTGAGCTAGGAACAATCACAGGAGGGTGTTTAGCTCATGGGTATATGTTAATCTCTACCTCTGTGTCTCTCTGGAGTAAGAACGCTGCTTGAGGAGCACTGGCTAGGCAGTCACAAGCATTGGAGCCAGGCTGGTCCTGATACTTTGTACTAACCATTCCACTAGCTTTGGATGCTTTAGAAAATGAATATAAGCTATTCGATATAAAATGCATAACTTGCTTCTCTGAGTGAGGACACTGGTGTGGTGTTCAGTCTCCTCCCCGTGGGCAAGAAGTACCAAGAATTGCATTTGTGAACTCCTATCTTTTGACGAACATATGAATCGTATTGGCTTCTTTTCAGTGTGCACATGTGGGGCGCATCACAACGAAAGATAAATGCATACCACAATGGCTGAAAAGTGGTTAGTAAAATAGTTGCTTTGAATGTTTGTTCTGCCTCTTACCATCATCTAACCATCAGAAATAGCTGGCATGATAACAATATCAGAACAGCTGGGCTATGTTAAAGTGTTTTGATTTCTAAACAACATCCCAGTATTACTCCCTATTAAGATTTGCTGTTTTTATCCACTTGTGCAAATGAGTTATTACTTGAACATGAAATAGACCAGAAGAAAATATGAAAGAAATATGCTCAAGTAGATATAGTTCCAGACCCAATAGTCATGGGTGCAGCTGATTTGCCAACTGCATTCAGTTTATACATTTTTAAAAATGAATCTGCTACCAGGAAGCCTGAGTTGAGAAAGTCCAGATTGGTTTATAACAATTTCCTGCTGGTTTTTTTTACATAACTTAACTCTGAGTCAACAAAAAAAGTTTTTTCTATATCATGTAGCTTGACAATATTAATTGAATACTTCCCCTCAGAATTTGAACCATTGACAAAGAAGACAAAATTCCATAATGTATCCAGAGGTCAAAGGTTAATTAACAGGCAATAGTTTTCTGTGCAGGTACAGTTATTCTGTTTAAAAAAGACTTTAATAAAATATGCTATCACTCAGTTTAATGATTACTTTTCTGGGCGAGAAAGAAAATGGATCTACTGGAGGGTGAACATAATGTCATGATAACTAAGGTCAGATTTGTTTTCCTAGGAATCCACTTTGAATTTTAGTTATTCTGCTGTATTTACTAATAAACTGTGCAAGTGTATAAACAAGCAGTCTTAGAGACACAATGACTACACTCTCTGTTTGCAAAATATTGGCCCAAACTACAAAGTCCATTCACAAAACTACACTTTTTTTGATTAAGCAAAGGAGCAAAGGATTGCTAAGCAAAGAAATGCAATTGTTCTAAATTTGTAATATTTTAATTGTGTATTATAAACTTTCAAGGTACATACTAGGTAATACTACAAAAACAACAAAAATAAAGTAAGAGAAAAATTTTAAATACGTATATACCAACACATAAAGCTTACGAATGAAAAAAAAAGAAAAGAAAAAAAAGGAGGTAAAGATGTTGTGGATTTCAGGCTTTGAAGTTTAAGGAAGGATATTCTGAAAGACTGTGACCAAATAACTCTGCCATTGCAAATAGTTCCTGGCCTGCCATTCCTCACAGCCCAAATTTTCCAGGTCAGAGGAATGGGTGAATTGTTTTGCAAACAGTCTTTAAGATTCTTTTTTTTATTCAGTCAGGTCACATAAATCAGATCTACCTGATTAAATACTTGACTTTTATCTGTTATACTATATATATATATATATATATATATATATTCATATAAACTGTACATATATGTCATTATTGAAAAATCTTGGAGCCTAATGTAATTTATGATTCAGATTCATTGACTCTTGGAATTTCAATTAAAGATACTTCTGAAGAGCTAATAAATCTCCCTTATTTAGTTTTTTCGTTTTTACATGAAAAAAAAGAAAAATGAATTTGAAAGATTAAGGCCAACTACATTCATGGGAACTATAATGAGTTGTTCAGAAACATTCAGAAAAATACTACTTTGCAAGAATTTTTTCTAGAGCAATAATGTAAATCCCTCATTTACAGTCAATATTATCTAAAATTTCTCAGACTCTGTATTTTGTTCCAAACATAAATATTCGGGGGGTAAAATTTTGCAAAACTTTTGGAGATTTTTGGCTCCCTCTTTTATATCCCCTTGTCCTCTTGAGGTAAATAGTTTTCAGCCTTGTGGTGACAGAATTCCACTGAAAGTGCTTTCATCTTTCTGATTCTGTATCTGAGGCTTCCTCTATCTCCAAAACCACAAGTGCACTGGACAGCACATGCTCAGGGTCAGCTCACAATTGGTGAGTGATTTGCTGGATGAACCCCCTGCCTTTCTGTTTTTGTGTGGGACAATTTGGAGGCATGCTCTCCAGGGTTTCTCAGAGGGGATCTTATAGAGTGGAGAGCAATTGTCTCCATCCATAACCCTCTCATTAACATGCTCTTAATTGTCTTTTCTCCCTTTGCGATCTCACTTATCTCACCCCTCCCCCACTTTCTTGTGAAGTCACACAGCTTGACTTCAATTTCTATAAAGAGATACTTAAGCGTTTTCCAGTACCAAAAAACAAAAAATCAGTGAGCCTCTTGAATAGCAAAAACTTAACAAAGCAATATTTTGATGAGTCAATGTATATGATTCAAAAACTTGAGTGTTCCGTTGCACTTGCTGCATGGAAAATCTAGATGTCAAAGGAAACCAAAGTTACCCCCAATTGTCCCCAATTTTTAGTTTTGATGGTGCATGAAACTTAGATGTTGCTATGTTGTTTAGTATTTGGCCAATAAAAAACTTGGCCAGTTCTCTTGTCATTAACCACATCATTGTTGCCAAGAATATGAAGATGAACCCTTCAGTGAAACACATGCCAAAACATTTCTGACTAATTTAAAATGATTTCTCAAAGTGAACATTTTTTTCCCAATTATATTTCTTTTTAAAAAGATCACAACTTCAACTGAATGAACTGTTTGCTTTCTGACGTTTTTCCTTCTTTTTTTGTTTTACATGTGGAATACTTCCTATACTTTTTAAAAAATTGTGTGTATTTAAGGTGTACAGTGTGGTATTTTGATATACATATACTTTGTGAAATGCATATTACCTTTAAAATATGAACAAAATAAGGCCATCATTCTATATTTGTTAAGAAACTATTTGAAACTGCTTTACATATAAATATTTTTAAGAAATGCTAGTAGTAAGAAATTAGAAAATTCTCAAATCCTGAATTTTACATTAGACTTTTTTTTTTCTGTACTGAAGATATATGAAATATAATGCATATGAAGCATTTTTTTCCAGTGAAAATCTTGTGGGGGTCAAATCAGTAAAAAAATTAAATTAGATTTTTGAGACTAATAAAATAAATATAATAAATAATAACAAAAAATAACTAATAATTGTTAAGTTATATTAGTTTAATATTTTATTTTATATACTTACAAAAGAAAATGAGATGGAGAGAAAGAAAGGAGAGGGGAGAAATAAATAGTCAGAAAGTTGATTTATTTTGTAAATTCCTTAAGTGATATAGACCTAATTTAATACAATTGCACTTACTGCTCATTCAGGGTAAAAACTTGTCACAATTTAAATTCTTATCTCATGGACAAATGAGATGTGTACTCTAGAAAACCTCTGTTTTCCCAATTTGTAATGTCCCTGTTTACACGTCACTTTACAGAGTCAAAATATCTGAGAGAAATTTGCCCATTTAAAATTTTCTCTTTTTTCTTACAAACAAAAATTATGTATTTTTCTATTAATATCTCATTCTAGAAAGCCATAAGTGACATTGAAAGCTTTATAGAACTCTCTCTATAGAATATATAGAGAGAACTCTATATATTGACATAAATATAATCCACTTTTCCTATTCGAGCAGATGAAAGTAAATCTTGCATCATATCTAGACAGAAGAGAAGAATTATTATCTCTTTTGTAAATACATTTCCTGTTGGGCAATATATTAATAAAAAAATTTAACATCAATGGATAATTGCCAGTATCCAATACTGTTATAGATAAAACCTTTTTTTAAAAAAGAAATTGTCAGTACATGTATAGATGTTCAAAGTCATCTCTAAAGAGTTTATTCTAAGTAATGAAGTTGCAGGGTGACCACAAGTCTCAATTGAAGCTAGAGCTTGAGCTGTTCAGCTTCCCCATCATATTTTCCTTTCTAAATTCTTTTCTACCATCCCTTCTGTGTTACAAAATTAAAGCATTATCTCTTGATCAAAAACATAGAATATGATCAAATCTAATAACAGTTGTCCTCTTTCATTTCAAAACTTCTGCATTTTTGGCCTGTACATTCCTTAGAGACAGGAAGCAATTAATTGTGTGCTTTGATTTTTTTGTGTCTGCCTTTCCATCTGTTACTCGACTGCATATTGTGTATATGAATGTGTGAACAGAGGATGATGACAATGTCAACAGGACTAACAGTTCTGCAATGTGCAAGTAAAGAAGATGATGAAAAACTATCAAGTCAAAAGCAGAATTGTGGAAATATGCAACTATAAGTAATTGGAACACTGGCTTTTTAAGTTTTAAAGCATCCTTAGTTTAAAGATTTGAATGAAAACCCATGCATAATGAATTTATCTTCATTGAATGAAATCAGGTAGATTGCTGAGTTTCCTCAAAAATTTTAAGACTGACATTTAAGTTAAGTATTTTTAAGCAAGAATTAATTATTAAAATGTATTAATTATTAAAATACAAAAATAGTTTATCATTTCTATTATATAATAATACTAATTCCATTTTAAAGGAAAGGAATCTAATAAATAAAAATCAAATGTTAGAGAAGGAAGGTGTAGTGTGTCAAATGGTAGACTCCAAAATGACATGTCCATGTTCTAACCTTTGGAACCTGTGAATGTGATCTTATCTGTGAAAAGAGAGAGAGAGAGAGAGAGAGAGAGAGGGAGGGAGGGAGGAGGAGATCTTTGAGGATGTAATTAAGGATCTCAAGATGCGAAAATCCTGGATTATCCTGGTGGGCCCTAAATTGAATGACAATTGTCAATAAGAGGCAGAAGAAGAAAAGACACAGAGGAGAAGGCCACATGAAGACTGAGGCAGACGCTGGAGTTATATAAGCAAAGGGACACCTGGAGTCACAGAAGCAAGAAAGAGGAGAATGATTCTTCCCTAGACCCTTCAGAGAGAATGCTGCATTTTTGGCACCTTGATTTCGAACTTCTGGCCTCCAGAACTGTGAGAGAATAAATTTCTCTTGCTTTAAGCCATCCAGGGCCGAGCCCGTGGCGCACTCGGGAGAGTGCGGTGCTGGGAGCCCGGTAGCGCTCCCGCCGCGGGTTCGGATCCTATATAGGGATGACCGGTGTGCTCACAGCGCTCACTGGCTGAGCGCGGTGCGGCCGGTCTCAAAAAGGACAAAAAAAAAAAAAAAGTTAAAACACCAACTGTATCATCCATAAAAACACCTTTAAAAAAAAAAAAAGCCATCCAGTTTTCAGCGATTTGTTATAATAGCCCTAGGAAACTCATACAGAAGATTACTGTATATTTATATAATTTATATGCAATAGTCTCCCCTTATTCACAGTTTAGCTTTTCCTGGCTTCAGTTACCCACGATCAACTGTGGTCTGAAAATATTAAATGGAAAATTCCAGAAATAAACAATTTATAGGGTTTCAATTGCTTGTTGTTCTGAATAGAGTGATGAAATCCTGTGCTGTCCGGTTTCATCCCATAACCCCTTTGTCCAGCGTTACCACTCTGTGCGCGCTACCCAACAGTAGCCTAATGCTGTGTCACAGAACCTGTGTCATTCACCTCACCTCATCTCATCACACAGGCACTGTATCATCTTACATCATCACGACAGGAAGGGTGAGTACAGGACAGCAAAATATTCTGAGAGACAGAGAGACCACATCCACATAACTATTATTATAGTATACTGTCACAAGTGTTCTAGTTTATATTAGTTATTGTTTTAATCCCGTAATGTGACTAATTTATAAATTAAAATTTATCATGGGTATGTATGTTTAGGAAAATACATTTAAATAAGTTTCGATACCACCTATGGTTTCAGGCAGCCACTGGGGTCTTGAAACATATCCCCTGCAGAAGAGAAGGGGCTTCTGTACTTCAGTTATTGTTCACATGTGTTCAGTATTGCTCATAGGGAATTAAAGCTTCAATTCTTCCTGAGGTATTAACTTAGTAGGTTAATAATAATAATAATAATAATAATAATAATAATAATAATAAATTATCAGTTAACATTCATTGAATGTTATCCATATAAAAAGCCACTGTTCCAACTGCTTTCGTATGATTATATAGGAGTGGAGTAATATAAGTAATTGTGGCATAGACTATGTCACTTGCTGAGGGTCCCATACTAAGCAAGTAGAGGAACTGGGATTTGTGACCCAGGATGCCTGGCTCCAGAGCTTATGTTTTAAATCATCATCAATTTGAATTGAGACAAAAACAGGTAACACACTTCAAACTGATACTGCACAAAAATGCTTTCATGATATTTTGGCTAAAAATGCTAACACAATATGAATCCTAGTCTTCGAAAATCAAATGGGGCACACAAGAGGATAAACAAATATACCATCAATGAATGGTGCTGATCCTATGGGTCTGTTCTCTACCTAGTACGGAGACTACCTGGCTTATCCTTAAAAAAGGAGCCATTTTTACAATTCTGTCTTTCAAATTTAAATGCAGTTGGAAATGTGC
The DNA here is from genome assembly GCF_000696425.1 of Galeopterus variegatus. NCBI lineage: Eukaryota > Metazoa > Chordata > Mammalia > Dermoptera > Cynocephalidae > Galeopterus > Galeopterus variegatus. The sequence goes on along the minus strand of NW_007726223.1, from coordinate 612,274 downwards.
AATGAATCTTTTCAACAGAAACAGCATGGAAAATTAAAAAAAAACACTTCTAGTTACATGGCTGTACCATTACTTTTGCAGATTAATTTGGCAGGTATAAAAAATTATCTGTGAATGCAAACAGAGCTGAAAAAAATTTTCCGATGATTTAAGGTTGTTGTATTCATTGTTTTTTTCCTGAATATCTGTAAAACTTCAATCAGTGTTAATACTCTTTTCTTGAAAACAGCAATTTATATTTTTGAGCCCAGTCTAATATACATATCTTCTCAAAATTTACTTTTTTCTTTATATAAAACTGTATAACATTGTTAATGTATAATGTTTTGAGTTGGTTCTGTGTGGTAAATAAAATAATGTAGTAGTCAATTCATGGAATGCAGGCAGATTGTTGGTAGATAATCCAGGTGAGCCCTAAAATCTATAACAATTGCCCTTATAAGAGACAGAAGGGGCATTTTGCATTATTCAGGCATTTTCAAAAAGTGGATTTTTAAGATGAAAATCAGAATGAATATAAATCTATTTATTTTAAACTAGAGAGGTATTTTCACACTCATGTTCAAAGCAGCACTATTCATAATAGCCAAGAGGTGGAAGCAACACAAAGTCTATCAGAAATGAATGGATAAATAAAGTGTGGTACATACAAGTACAATGGAAAATTATTCAGCTTTAAGGAAGGAAATCCTGTCACATGCTACAACATGGATGAATCTTGAAGACATTATGCCAAGGGAAATAAGCCAGCACAAAAAAGCAAATACCGAATGATTCCACCTACATGAGATATATAAATTCATCAAATTCAAAGAAACAAGAGAGCAGATTGATGGTTACCAGGGGCTGAAGGGAAGGGGAAAAGGTGAATTGTTGTTTAATGAGTATAAAGTTTTAGATTTGCAAGATGAAGTTCTGGAGATCTGTTTAATAACAATGTGAATATACTTCACACTACTGAGCTGTACACTTAAAAATGGTTAAGATTGTACATTTTATGTTTTGTGTTTTTTACCACAATTAAAGAAAACATATATAAGAAAACATCTGAAGCAGAAAAGTTGTTTTCTCAAGCTGATTATTCTTAGAATAAATTTCAAATTGCAAACTAATAATGTGAAAGTATATTTCTAAAAAATCTGCCAAAGAGACTTCATTTTGTTTCTTTAAACAGTGATTTCTTTAGAAGACTTTATTCTCTAGAATAAACTCTAGCTAGAAAGATTTTGATCTTGGCAGTAAATACTGAACTTTAAGAGGATGGCAAAAATCCTGAAGCTTATGAAAAAGAAACTTTATGAAAAAGAGAAAAAGAAACAATGTGAAAAAGCAGATGCAATTTGATTTGCTTTGATTGCATAATATTGATTAGCTATCAACATAGCATTTATGGTTTAGTTGAGTTGTTTGAAATAAAAAGGGTTTTATTGGTACAGTCTTGAGACTGTTTCTTATGAAAATATTATTCAAAATTGCTTTCTCAGCTATTTTTGAATTCGGCTTTTTTGCAGGGGAAAGAAGTGACTCAGATAATCTTTTTGGATGTTTTCCTATCCACTCACTATTTAAGTATATACTGCTTCCCAGGACCATTTAAGAAGTAGTAGGTGTCACTGAGAAACTAAAAATTTGTTTATACAGATCAACTGAAAGTCACTAAATGTGAGCATGGGTTAGTGTTGTTAATTGTTACAGCCTGTCTATTTAATAACAATCTTCGTATTTCAAATTACTTTTTTATTGTAGAAAAAGATTTTTTAAAAAAGAAGCACAAGGAAAAAAAATCTTTAACACACTGGACCCCTTTTAAAACATCAGTATACACATCCAGAAGTTTTCTTTACTCAATACATTATAAATTATATAGTACACACACACACAGTTTCTATGAATCCAAGCTGTTTTGCAATTCTTTTTACATAGTGTGTCATGGAGTTGATTATTCTATTAGTGTCTTTTCCTCTGATTTTTAATTGACAGAGTTGTCCGTTAATATGTTGTTACTTTTGCTCTGTCTTCATAGAACATGGGTACCAATCACCTTAGATAAGAGAGACTTAAAATTGTGGTCTCTAGAATCCTCTCTTGACATAGCCTATGATTCTAAATCCTATCCACAATCCCCAGCCAAGACCAGACGGCCTTCTTTGGTTCCTTGACCCATATTATTGTAATGGGCTGATTTCTCAGCATTCTTGTACTGAGGTTACTCATGCAAAGTGACTTTTCTTATCAACAATGTGATCCCTATGAAATTACAACGTATTTGAGGATCGACTGTGTCGTACCTCCTCATCCTCAACACAGAGCAGATGTTGAATAAACACCCATTTTCATTATCATCACAAAAATTACTTATATGTTGTATGAAAGAAAAAGAAAGTATCTGTCACTTGATTAAGTTTTTTATCTTTATCTTAGGTGAATTTTTAACAATTTTTTTTTTACAATTTTTACTCTGGACACCAATTTAAACCAAAAGAGAGGGTAAGAATCGCTCTTTTTGTTGTGTCACTTCTCCCTGAATATCCTGTCTTAAAAATATACTTTCCTCAGGGCCGGCCCGGTGGCGCACTGCTACAGTGCACCGCTTGGGAGTGCGGTGGCGCTCCTGCCGAGGGTTCGGATCCCACATACAGACCGGTTCCCGCTCACTGGCTGAGCAAGGTGCGGGCGCAACACCGAGGGTTGCGATTCTGTTGCTGGTCCCGGTCCGGTACGGGCGCGACACTGAGGGTTGCGATCCATTGCCGGACACGAAAAAAAAAATATATATATATATATACTTTCCTCACCAGAGAAATAGTGCATACCTGACAGTAAATGTTTAATTATGGTCTGGTAGGGGTTTTGCCTACACATAGGTTAACCATATAGTTTCTGGATTCATTGAAAAATAATATTTCTCAATATCTGAAAAGATATCAGATATATGTTTAGGACAGGCCTCAAAAACACTTGTTTGACTATAAGTGGATGGGTGGTCAGTGTGTCTAGAGTCAGGTAGACATTTGTTTGAAATACAAGGATGCTTCAGAAAGCTCGTGGAAAAATATTATTAAAAGATAATATGAATCTTTTCATGAACTCTTTGAAGGACCCTTGTATAGCTTTGCCATTTATTATGTGAGCTTAGAGAAACGAATTAATAATTCTTAGCTTCAGGTTCTTCTTTATAGCAAAATAGGAATAGTAGTAACTATCTTATATTTTTGTTGAAAAGATTTCTTAAGATGATATATAAAGAGAGAACCTCAATAAATAATTTTGTTAGTACTTATATTATGGTTTGGAAGGACTGATAGAATTCATTATTATTCACCTTTAACAACAGCTTGCTTGGGTTTGTCAGATTAATTTGTGAGAACATAAATGGAAGAGTTGTATAAAAAGTATAGAACCTGTTAAGTGTAAAATCATGGAACCACAGAATATTATAGCAGTAGACCCCTGAAAGATCAAACATTTCTTCCCACTCCCATCATACACAACACACAACAACACAACACACATACATTATACAGATGAGGAAATGGAGGGCCTGGGAGTTGGAATAGATTTCCTTTGATTGCACAGATAGGAAACTTGGGGGCTACTCCTGATTCTGTCTTTTGTTACTCAGTATTGTATTATTCACACAATTCAGTCTCCTCAGACAATGAGAAATAAACGTGAAGAAACTTGGAGAAAAGTAAGAAAACAAGACCTAGATTATGAGAGTGTATCTTTTATCCACTGACAGGGTAATGGCATGCAATAACCAAAATGTTCAGCAACATACAATGATAAACATTTATCTTTGCTGTAAATCCATGGATGGGTTACTTATGCTGGACTTAGCTGGCCAGGTTTTCTGATCTGATTGGGCACCCTCATGCATCTGTAATCTGGTTGGGTCAGTTAGGCAGCTCTGATGGCTGTTGGCTGATGCATCTCTGCTCTTCTCCTCATGACTTCTCATCCTCTAGCAAGATAGGTTGTGCTTGGTCTCATGGAATTGGTAGGAATCTAAGAGAAAGCCAAGGCATACGTATCTCTTGGGGCTTAGAATTATAACTGCCACAGTGCCATTTCTGCCACATTCTGCAGATCAAAGCAAGTCATAAGACCAACCTAGAATCAAGGAGTATGGAAATAGACTTCACTTCATGATGGGAAAAGCTGCATAGTCCTATTGCTAAGGTGCAAATACCAAGAGAGGTGAAGAGTTTAGGCTAGTTTTGTAATCAGTAAATCACAAGGTATTGTTCAATTATATAATAAAGTTAACAACATTGACATCCTCTGTCCTAGGATATTTCCCCCAGCTATTTGATACATTAGTGTCTAGTTGCTGTCCAATTGATATTATAAAAAAAGAGTAACATTTTATAAGAAAAAATGCTGAAATAAAATCTCTTAAATGTTAATGAATTTGGTTGAATTGAAAAGTGTAAATATCACTGTTACCTTTTTTTACAACATATGTGGGCACTTCAAAATGTTTGTGGAAAAATGGAATTCAAAGATATACAGATCTTTCCATGAACTTTTGAAGACCACTTATACAACTCTATATACCTTAGGCAGAGAGTGTGTGGGCTAATTCTTTATTGTAAATTAAGGCCAGAATGTGAAATCTCTTTGCCACTTTTTAAAACCAGGATTAGAATTAATTAGCATTAATGTTACTAACTGTATCAACCATCTGAGCACCACCATTTAGGCACTCACATAGAAGAAATTATAACCCTATTACAACACAACATATCAAAAGGTCTTGAAAATTATTGCTCTGATATATATGTATTTTATAAATGTTTATTTTATTTATATTTTATGTATAGATAAGAGCAATAACTATAATAGTTTATTTTATTCTTTCTAATGAAAAAATCAAGAAGATTGTAGGTGGAAAGATTTGCAAGCGGAAATCATCTTACTATCCTATGTATAAGGTGAAATTTGTGCCCTCTTTCTGAATTTTTATCTGTTTATTTCTGAGAAGTCAATCTGAGCGGCTGTTAAAACAACTTACAGTTAGTGCTTGAAATATTAGTAATTGTCCTTAAAGATATTAAGTTATCAAAACGTACTGAGAGTATAAATTTCTGAAGCTGACTTTCTATCATAACAGACAAACTTTTTAAAAAGTTTAATTCCTTACAATTAGCTTATCTCAAAATAATGGTATTAAAATAAAATTGCCTCCACTTCAAAAGTTAGTAATAATAAATGAACTACTTACAAACAATATATAGTATAGGAGAAGTGTTCAATTTTTCTATTCTGCTGTAAATAAAGATAAATTTTAAAATAAGATTATACTTCTGTAAATCGTGAGACAATTCTATATAAATAAAAAGAGCTGATCTCATCCTAATGGTGTAAAAGCACCTTAACTTCAAGGCACATTAGACCAAGAGGGAATAAAATATAGATAAGTGAGCTTTAATAAAGAATAATGATGCCAACTGAATTTTTTGAGGACTTGATGTTCTTTTACATTAACTCACATTATAGAAGATCCTATTAAAATTGGTACCAAATATTGTTGAATATTTAAGATTTGGGGAACTATAAATGCCATACTGTAGTTATAAATACTGCTGTACATCAAACTTACCTTTTCCTTATTCATTTACAAAAAAATAAGCAGTTATAAACATAATATAAATATTTTCTGGGTTTTTTTTTGTTTTTGAATGAATTTCAAATTCTTCTGTTGGCATAGGATTAAGAATGCTTCAAAATATATTTTTTGTTTTTTTTTTCTGACCATGTATATTGGCATTGTGCTGTGCTAGGTGAACTTCTAACACTTGGCTGATATTAAACCTTGGCTAATGTGCTATTTCTGCGGTATTTTCAAAAGTGCTATAGTGCAATATTTTTCCTTTGTTGATTTACCTGGTCAGACTGAATAGGTAACTAATCTAGAAAAGGTGGCTCTTGTTTATTGTTATTTTTATATTCATGTAAAATGTTCAGTATTTCATTTCGTGTCTTTTAAAATGCAGTCAGCTAAACTCCAACAACAACAATGAAAAAATTCCAGGGTATTCATGTGGAGTAGGGTGCAATAACCTTTGCTGTTTTTCCAATAATACGTTTGGCACTTACTACTTTTAATAAACAGCTCTCTTCCTGTGCTCTGAGCAAATCTGATATTTCACGGAGGTAAGTACTGCCCCAAGGGTCTAAAGAAGATGGAAAGAATTTAGAAACCTCAAAGTTGGCTTCTGTGAACACCTGGTCAGTTATTTGAGACAATAAACTGGAAGTATGGCAGCTTATAAAATACTTAATTTATTTCCAGACTACTGGTGTATGCATGTACTTGTTTTCCTGCCTCCCTATGTAGAATGACTTTATGGATGGTGACCCTCCAGAATCTGGCTTTTCTAATTCCACTTTAGAAAAAACAAGATTAGTCTCCAACCTTAAGACCAAATACCTGAAATGCTACCCTATCACTAGGACTGGAAATCAAAGTATTAGGTCAGTAAGGAAGAGTCTGTATTTATTTATTTATTTATTATTATTTTAAAATTTTATTTTCATACAATGTAAACATTTATTTATGGCTCTTTACCAGTTTCTCTCTGTCCTCCCTCCCCCTCCCTCTTTCTCACATCTGGTGGCCTCAGTTCCATTCTGTCCTTTTGAAAGTTCAAGGAATTATTGTGATTGTTGTACCTTTCTTTCATTTTGCTTAGTCTTCTGAATTCTTTTAAACTATAGGTATATTTTTGATATTTTATTTTATAGAAATATGTCTGGCATTGAGTCTCCTCTCAATCTCTGCATGTGCAGTTGACATTGTAGTTGTTTACGTTTAGTGAGAGATAAGAATAATTCTCCCATTATTTTCCAGAGTAAAATTAACAACTATAATAATATGGACAATAGCTAATAAAATAGCTATTATGTGACATGTGTTTCTCAAATCATGCTGATTTTATTTTTATTACTATTACAATTACTGATTAGAAAGAAGTTAAACACTTGGTTGCACAGGGTGACCCAGTTTGCAAGTAGCAAAACTATAATTCAAAGTCAGGTGTGATGATTCCAGATTTTGAGCTGTTATTCACTGCTACACTCTACACTGAATTATTTGGCTGTGATTGCAATATACACAGCCCAAAACACCCATTGGGAATAAATATGGGTATGACAGGAGGCTCTTTTTCTATCACATATTTTCTTTCCCCTATGCTTGTTAGAACTAACCTACGAAATAAAAGATCCATTTTTATGATAATGTTTTTAATATATGGAGACTTGCATATGTCATGTCATCACCAACAGAGAGCTCAGTGATGAGCATGACTTCACACATCAAGAACTGTTGTTGCCATTTGGTAAATGGCTCATAACTTATTTCCAAACACTTATGTGACTAAGTCCAAGATGGGTCTTACTAACTGGCAAAATAAGTAACTTCCTACATGTATGTGATTTTGGAGGGGCCAGGAGAGCTATTCTGCACTGCCCATCATCAAACACCTCGCTTGCACATGACTAAATTCTGAATTGCCAGGATGTGTTAAATATGGGAAGATGTCCAATAGGGCAAGAGTTGATAGTTGAAGGAAACTACAGGTTCGGGACATGAACTAATGTTCTCTTCACCCCTACCCCCAGAGGATGGGAGAAGGCTGTATCTTACTGAAGAAAAGTCATAACAGAAGGGAAAATAAAATTGCAATTCTCCTTTAAAATTCTAAATGATATCAGAAGTTAGAAAACAGTATCCCTTAATCAATACCATTATAGAAACCGAAAATATTAGCTGTATGGGACCTTAAAAATCTAATTTATCCCTCTTCCTTTTCAGACGAAAATACTAATTTAGGAGTGAGGTTCAACTTTCTATGTAAGATTTTGCTTGAACTCAAAAGAAATTTCAGAAAATATATTTTAACGCTCCTATCATAAATCCTGTACTTTTTTTTTTTTTGCTTTTGTTTCAAAAATTATACCCATGTAATTGCTTTGGTAAACTATAAAAATGGCCACAAATGTCACTCTCTTACACGCTTACCTTTGCAATGTGACTTTGCATCTCTTCCACCTTGCAACTCTTCCATCAAGAGGAAGAGTCTATTTTCCACCCCCTTGATTCTCAGCTTAATCATATGTCTTGCTTTAACCAATGAAATATTAGCAAGTGTGATGCTAATGGAGACTTAAAAACTGTTCATGAATTGGATCTTCCTCTCTTGTTGCTCTTTAGAACTCTGACATTACCATGAGCAGACACCCAGAGTAGCCCCAGAGGATGAGAAACCTTAAATGAGGACTCTCTAGAGACCAATCAACTTGCCAACTGCCAGACCGGTGAGAGCATTCTAGACAATCAAGCCTTGGCTGAGCCTGCCTTGACAGAAAGAACTGTCTAAGCAATCCAAAGAATTGTGAGATATAATAAATGCTTGTTGTTTTAAGCCAATATGTTTTAGGGTAGTTTGTTACACAACAAAAGATAATCGGTACATTCCCTACTATTCCTTTATTGTTGTTATTGTTTTTGTTATTGTTGATAACAGATTTTTTAAGAGAACTTGGCAAGCACTTCCTGGCATAAAGAAAATATCTAGGAATATAAAAATATGAATATTCACACTATTCAGTAATTCTAAGAGAAAATCAAATGGCTTTGTTCAGAAATAGACTGAATGCCACTGCTCAGGTCACATAGCACAAAGCTAGTTCTCATTGTGTTGCCAATAACATATGTGAGGAAAATGAGAAGTACAGTTATGTTTATGTTGACACGTCTTCATTGCAAGGTTAAGCATTTGATTTGTTTATATTTCCCACCATTTTCTTGGTTCAGCTGCACTGTCTGGGTTTTAGCAGGCTTCAGTTTTCCCTCATGCGGTGAGACAGTGTCTGAGTTAAGGATTAACATTTGTACAGTGAAATGTAAATGCTTGTGAATTGTATATAATATTTTAGCAAAAGCTTATTTAGTTTTACCACTTTTACAAATTTTTGGTTTAACAAGCAGCCTCTGTTATTCCTTTACAAGTTCAATTTGATGGATGCTGAGAATGCAGTAAGTGGAATTATTTTAATCTAAGGTCAGTCGGTATAATAGGTAGCTGCTCTCTCTATGTAGTTGTGGGTTAAAGAAAATAACTTTTAAATTTCACTTTGTCTTTCCCTGTTTCCCCCTATCTTCCATTCCATTATCTGTCTTAACAATTGAATCTAAAAAAAAATGTTTTAGGTTACATTGAAATAAGCTCATATCCTGATCAGATTAAGTAAAAACAATGCTTAAAAGTTTTTTAAAATACCGCATACAAACTTCTATGTTACTACAACATGTATTTTTTATTTTATGTATGTAGTGTATTTTCAAAATCATCTGGTTTCCTTGTTTTTGCCTTCTTCTAGTCTCCTGAAATAAGCTCTCCCTGTCCCCAGGAACCCAAGGATTTAAATATCTTAGTGCTGCAAGAAAACTTCAAGATTCTCTAGAGTCTATACTTAAAATATATTTTACTCCTGTTCAGAGTAAGAAATGCATTTATAGAAATACATATAAAATCAATGCAATAGTTTTATAAATTAACATTTATTCTCAATTTTGAATGCATGCTGATACTTTCGATTCAATTCCTTCCATTTCTATTCTCTTCTACTATGGTATCTGTTTGCTGTTGTTTTTGTTTGCCATTTTTTTAAATGTTGGTTACTACCTATTAAATTGATTTCACATTTTGAAATAAATTGGATGTTGACCTATGCATAGAAAAATATTAGCCTACACTAGAAAAAAGACAATAATTCACAGCTTAAGATGCCTATTGTTGTTGTACTCTTTTTTCCTCCTCATCTTTCACTGCTCTGCTCCTAGCAAAGTAGGTATCACTATCTACCCTCCCCTTGAAGCACAGGAGATTTTATCTTCATGAACCTCAGACCCATGTCCAGAGTCATCCCATGAGTCTTCCACCCTTGATTTCCTTTGATTTTCATTGATTTCCTGTTCATCACTATGACTCCTAAATTGACTTACAGTTTATTGTCATTCTGTTCCCAACCTTTTCCTCTACACACATGCATCTTGCTTCTAGCTACTTTGTTTTCTTTACTAGCTTCATTTTTTTTATCCAGTTGACCCTGCCCCAAGACTTATTCTTGGATACTACTCATTGTGATCACAGTCCTTATTATCATCATTTTGTTCAACCCCAAACACCAACAGGAATAATTTAAAATGGCTGGGTTTAAGTATAGATAGCAAAAAAACCCTTCCAAAGATGGAGAAATGAAAAAAATTATAATGAGAAATGAGTCCCTCTACTGGTCTAAGAAAAAAATAAAGATTTTATTAACTAATTTCTGTTCCCTGAATACCTTTTTGTCACTTTTCCAGATAAACATTGGACAGTTATAATAAGTAAATAACAAAGTTTGAGAATAGTGACAAGTCAGGTCATCTCTCATACATAACGTGAATCTCAGTCTCTTCCTACTTGCCAGAACCACCCAAAACTCAGGGAAGGGCAGCTTTTCTGCCTCTGATGTCTGCTCAAACTCAGAAACTGATGGAGTTTGGATGTGTTGTCCCCTCCAAAACTCATGTGGAAATTTGATCTCCAGTGTGGCAGTGCTCAAACTGATTGAGTCATGGGGGCGGATCCCTGATGAATGGATTAATGCTCTCCCTGGGGGAGGGGAGAATAATGAGTGAGTTCTCGCTCTATTAGTTCCCGAGAGAGCTGAGAGCTGATTGTTTAAAGGACCCTGGCACCTCCTCTCTCTCTCTCTCTCTCTCTCTCTCTCTCTCTCTTGCTTCCTCTCGCCATGTGATCTGCTTGTACCCACTGGCTGCTGCCACTTTCCACCCTGAGTAGAAGCAGCCTGAGGCCCATGCCAGATGCAGCTGTCCCAGAATCATAAGCCAAATAAACCTCTTTTCCTTATAAATTACCCAGTCTCAGGTATTTCTGTTATAGCAACACAAAACGGACTAAAACAGACAACTTTGTGGCTATAAACTACTCCAGCATCTACACTCCTTTATGGTTCCCACCCCATGCTTTTAAATCTATTCTTCCTCCCACCTATTACATCCATCTTTATAAGGAAGGAGTGTGTTACTTTCACACCAAAAGTTATTCATTCTTGGGAGGCACACACAATTAGAGTGGGGTAGGGGCTTTCTACCATGACTTACAGGACTTTTAGTTGTAAGATGTGGATGTATCTTTTTTTTGGATAGTATGAACTATCCAAAAAAAACCTCACTGTGATATTTGACCTATGTTCTTCTCTTGGGAGCCAAGAGAAAATGGCAATCATTTTCTCCATACCTTTTCTCTGTAAACTCACATCTCACAACTTGCATCACCAAGTCACTACTAAAACCTTATCTCATTTCCTCCCTTCCTGTCCCTAACTGAGAGAGGGAAGGAAATTGTTCACTTCTGGGGAAAAAGCAGGCAGGAAAACTGAGGAAAGTCTCCAGCCAGGACATAGATCTTACACTGAATGAGTAGAGATGACCTGTTGCTCTATAAGACGGCAGGTAAAGGAATGTTCTGATAACAATAAATTCTCTATCACTTGGGTCAGAAACAACAGAAATTTCCCATAGCAACTCACAAAAGTATGCTTTACTGATCTCTCTAATATATAAAAAGATCTAAATAACAAAAAATAAAAGATAAAAAACACATAGAAAAATGGGTGAGAGACATAGGTAGAATTTACACAGAAAAAAAATGTTGATAAAACAGGAAAATATGCACTATTTAGTCTTATTACAAGTGCAAAGTAAAAGTGTACCAATATTACTATTACTGTCTAATCACACTGGAAAACTTCAAAAGCTTGACAGCTTATTCTGTAGCTGAAGCTTTTGGAAAGCAGGCACTCTCACTTGTTGGCAATATGTAATAAAACCAAAATGTGCGTTTATCATTTGACCTACAATCCCACTCTTAGGAATTCCCCCTGAAGATAAGCCTTCCAAAATACAAAACAACATATGCTAAAGACTATTTATGATTTTATTTTGTAATAGCAAAATTTGAAAACATAAATGTGCATCTGTAAGAAACTGGTTTAATAAACCATGATAAAAACACAAAAATAAGTACTATGCAGCCATTAAAAAGAATGAAAAAATCTGTATAAATTGATGGAGGAGTAAATTTTGGAACATTTTTATGAAAAAAAAAAACAAGGTCAGAAATTTCATTTGATAACTTAATATGCTATTATTTGTGCAAAAACGGTATATATCTCCCCCCAAAAAAATCAGGGGAAGGATAAACCAGAAACTAGTGAAAATAGTTATTCATAGTGGATGGGAGAGAAAGGATGAAGCTGGATACAGTGGGAGTTGGATTTCCTTGAGTAAAATTTTTAACATAGTTAAAAATCTGAATAAAAATAAAAGAATCTAAAGCGTTTTTTTAAACAGATTTATTAGTAGTAGTATTGGCATATTTCTGATGTTATTTTATGGATATTCTAGAATAAAGCAAATAAACTTATGTTAATGCTAAAAGAAAGATTTTGACTGACAGAAGAGGTACAATATAAAATAAAAGAAGGTTATAAACAACCCTGTTAATGTTAAAATTTTATTAGAAATATTAGTTTGAACTCTTAATTAAAAACACTAAAGGGCATTTCATTTCCCATGTTTGCCCAGTAATAATGGTCTAGTAATAATCATAACTTAGTAACGGTAAGACATCCAGTGCCCCGACATGGTTTCTAAATACCATTACTGATTAAAAGAGATGAGTATCTACTATGCCAGAAGCAAAATGTGCTAAAACACTAAAAGAGTCATGAAAATAAGGGAGGGGGGCCAGCACCAACTTAAACAGAATCCCACAAGTTTAGATATTTTGAGAATCTAATAGAATAATGACAAGATTAGGTGATAATCCCTTAAAAATGTTTGAGCCCAAAAAACATTTAAAAAAAAAAAAAAAAAGGGAAGAAAGGGGAAGTTCTCATTTAACTAAAGAAAGCCAAAAAAAGTATAGAAGAAATGATGAAATCAGAGAATTAACCAGTTTATAGCTCCCAGTATAAGAACTGATTTAGGGAATTACAAATATGGATGTTAAAACCATTGGGTTAAAGACTATTGAGGAAAAGGATCTTTGCACGGTTGTAAATTTTCACCTCACAGACTATTACATAGTTACAAAGGGAAAAAATGAAAAGAAAGAGATGTGACAATCATCATCCATAAACATGTGATCAATACATCTCACACATAGTGGGACAACCTGATATTGTGACTTCCTGAATGTGACATTGCAGAGTACACAGCATTACCGTGTGGTAGTGTTGCTACACAGATTTTACCTGAATGTAACTATGAGGAAATAAAAGGCAAATTCAGAAAGCGAAATGTTGTACAAGACAAATAGCCTGGATTCTTCAAAGTAAAATGTTAACAAATAAACAAAACACTATAAAGTAATAAAAAATAATAATAAAAAAATACAGAAGGAATGTGGGGAAAAACTCCTTTAGATTAAAGTAGACTGAATAGTCATAAAAATCAAATACAATAATGAAACTTGATTGAATCCTTTATCAGGGGAAAAAAAACTACAAATGACTTCTGGCACAGTTGGACGTATAATTGTAAACTCTATACTCAATGATAATATGATATTATTGTTAATATTTTGGGGACTGATAAAAATATTTTGGTTACACAGGAGAATATCTTTGTTTTTAGAAGGCGTATGCTGACCTATTTATGAAGAATCATTATGCCTACAATCTACTTTTCAAATGGTTAAAAATAATACTTATACATACAGAGATAAAAACAATGAAGGAAGAAACCAACAATGATGAATCTAGGTGAAAGGTTTAGAGTTTTCATTTTATTTATTTATTTCAATCCTCTGTAGACTAGAAATTTTTTAAAATACAAATTTGAGTTGGGGGTGTTGTCTCTTCCATTTTTACCCTTTGCTACTCATGTCCTGCAAGTAATATTCTTTCTCTTTCCAAACTGTACCAAAACTCCCTCATAAAGCAATCAAGCTATGAAACCTGCAGCAGCAACCCCCTCCTCCCCTGAAGAACAGTTGAGCTTCGCACTTGTCCACTCACTGCAGAAAGCCACGAGCTATTTCCTGCTTCTCTTGTCCCTCCCCACAGTTTCTGAAGGGAAAAAGCCCAGGTAAACAATGCACACAATTTACTTAAGATGCAACATTATTTAATATCTGATTTCAGGGTAAGGCAATTTCATTATTGCTATTGCTTTTGTTTTTGCTTATTTATGTGATTTTTCCCAGAACAAAGAAATTCTGTGGCACATGTGGGAATTATATTTTCCAGCTTTAGAAAAAATCCAATTACCTAAAATCTTTAAATGCTCCCGTATATAAACATGTTACATTACATGGATTTGTGGGATATCCTCACAAAAATTTCCAATAGGTAAATATGCATTTCCTGAAATAGCTATCACACTTGTAAATCCTTAAGTAACGTCAGTCTTCTCCCTTAGATTAGGTCTGCATTGTGCTAAAACCTGCTAACTGCTTAATAAATATATGTTGAACAAATTGCTGAATGTATAGTGACCTGGAGATTTGGGGATCAACAGCAATAAGTGATAGACACATTTTTGAGTATGAGTGAGATTTCCAAGGGAAGTGAGTTGAGTGAAAAGAAAATAGGTGAAAGAGGAAAAATAAATAAAAAAGAAAAGCAGAAAGAGTAAAATAATGGAAGCAACAGATAGTGGTGACAGCTAATAGCATAGAGAGAGATGTTTCATTCGTATTCTTTAATATTTTCTTATCCAATTTTCAAATGAATGCTCACTACTATGTAGCTAGAGGTTACCATGTTGGATAGTGCAACTTACAGAAAATTTCCGTTATTATAGAAAGTTCTATGGACAGCACTGGTGGAGAAAATATTAGAGAGAAAGTAAATAGCCAAGAAGTAAAATTTGAAGAAATCCAACATCTATAGGTTAGAAAAATTGAGAAAGGAGTTCAAATAAAAACAAACTGTAAAGGAGTCCTGTAAAGAGTAGTAAGAAGGAAACCTAGGGAAGTAATAATCAAAGGTTTTATCGAATTGTCAGCTTCCTTGAACATTTTTTACTTGCTGCTTTAAAGAAATAACTTTGGATAGATCGTAGAAATCTATCACAAAACTCTTCTAATTAAACTTAAATTTGCAAGGCCTGAAAAAAAAATTTATGCTTCTGACTTTATATTCTACTAACATACTTGGTTTGATTTCTAATAGACCCTTACTTTAATATTCCCAATTGTTGCTATAGTAAATAATTTACGTTAACTTAAAAATATGCATTAGAGGCCCCTGAAACCAGATCCTCCAAAACTGTGTATGCTGTATATAAAATAATCATTGCAGTAGCAAATGCTTCAAAAACTAAAGTCAAGACAATTCAAAGATGTGTGATGGAAAAAAGAGGGGGAGTTAAGTCAAGAAGCAGCAATTAAAGAAATGTCTTAAACACCAACTCTATTTTGGTTTTCTTGAGCCTTTCCACTCTTCCCACTTGTGTTAGTCACTGTCCCACAGTTTCCTTTCATGTCACTGAAACTGAGTTAACTCAGAAAATAAGGAATCATCTGTCTCCATGCTTTCATTACTCTAAAAACAACTTACATTGCCTGCTACTGCGGCATCGAAGTCTAGTCAGACTCATTTTTTTCTCAAGTACCTTCCACTGTCTACTCAGAATAAACACTAATGGAAAAATTTACTATAGTAGTCTTATGTGAGTTGTTCCCCCTCTCTGAACTTAAAACATCCCTTCAGTATGTGAGAAGGGCAAACCCAATCATTATGCTCAACAGGATTTCATTGACTCCTCTGACAGTTTAGATAAACTACTAAATGAATGTTTATTATAAGCATGCATGCGAATGGTACATTACAGGGAGGAAACTACTTGAAGCAGTTATTCTACCTGTAAACAAAGTTTGCCTGGGAAGATTTTCTTTTATTCCCAGAAAAATGTTATGGATTAGATTGAAAATTAAGGGATATGTTATCATAATTTTGTTTGGCTGACACTGCAACTTGTGTAATCAGGAATGTCTATTCTCGTAGATTTTTAATTTAGAACAAGTGAAAACTTGACAACAGACTATGCATATTCTGTTCTTAAACACCACAACTTTTGAAAAGCCCACACTATCAGCTGCAGCAGTTACAGGAGATGAAGGAGATAGATAGATAGATAGATAGATAGATAGATAGATAGATAGATAGATAGATAGAAGATAGATGGATCAATAGAGAGATAGATATAGCTATGTAATTTTAATGGTAGTCCTAAAGGCTCCTATAAATATTGTGCCTCCCTTTTTAAAATCAGATCTTAAGGTTTATTCTGTTATCATTGTTAACCCAAGTAATAGCTGGAACTTGTCTGTATTTTACACGATAGTCCTAACACAAAGTCTAACACTCAATATCAACATCTATATAATATTCTTAGCTACTTTGAGATGGATTATCTTTTCATTACCAGGATTTTAGTCAATGGAATAACTGAAATAGATCTTTAAAAATCTGATCAATTCAAAATTTTACTTTAAAGTGATCTGAGAAATAGCATAGCTAAGAAGAACACCTTGGCCATAGAATTACAAGAAATCAGAATAAAATGGAGCTCATATAATGTTATTTAGTCTTTGGACATCCTCAGATGACTCTACACATGACCCAAATTGTTCAACATCATACTATACCAGTGTCATGCTTACATAAGATAGTAAATGTGGAAGTGTGTTCCTAAAGAACTTCCTGATAATTAATATTTTAAAACTTATCTGTGACTCCTTTTGATGAGATGGATTCAAATTGTAACTAAAAGAAGGAAAAGGAAGAAAAGGAGATGGAGAAGGAGAGAAGAAAAAACCACTACCACCACCATGACAACTAAGGTAGTGCTATGAGTTAATGTGTTCCCCAGGAGCCCATGTTTTGGAAATTTGACCCCCATTGTAACAGTGATAAGAAGGTAGGAAATCCAATTATGGTATTTGAAAGGAGAGGCCTTTAAGAGGTGATTAGATTGTGTGGACTGTACCCTTGAAATGGATAGATCCATTCATGGAGTAATGAGTGGATTCTGGGGCTTTTATAAGGAGAGCAAGTGAGAGTTTTAGCTTTCTCTCGATCAGCCCAGTCTCACCATGTGATAGCCTGAGTTGCTGTAGAAGAAGGCCGCCACCAGATGTGTCCCCTGGAACTTGGATTTCCCAGCCTCCACTGTAAGAAACAAATTTCATTTCTTTATAAATTATTCAGTTTCAGATATTCTTTCATAAGCAACAGAAATGTACTAATTCAGGTAGTAATTTTTTAATAGGGCATTATCATTATCATAATCATTAATTATTCTATATTGTCATTACTACTCTAAGTGTGGTGTATGTAAAAAGCAAAGAGGTTAAAAAAAGCCAAGTCACAAATCCAGTGCTTCTCAATTATATCAGCTGGACAAATTATTTCCTAACTGGACTCAGATTCACTTTTTGAACATACTACCAGACATAAAATGTTCAGGTGGAAAAAGTTTAGATTAATTTATTATTATTTTTTTATTTATTATTTTTTTTTAAAAGATGACCGTAAGGGGATTTTAACCCTTGACTTGATGTTGTCAGCACCACGCTCAGCCAGTGAGCAAACCGGCCATCCCTATATGGGATCTGAACCCGCGGCCTTGGTGTTATCAGCACCGCACTCTCCCGAGTGAGCCACGGGCTGGCCCTTTAGATTAATTTATTATGCTATCTATCAGCATTGTAGCAGCTTATCAATGCATATAAACACTTAAATTACCTAAGAAATTGGATTCCACTAAAATTTGAAAGTATTTAATTTCATTGTTCTCTTAAACTTCTCTAATTAGCTAGAAAATACAAAAAAAATGCATTTTTTTTTTCAGGTAACATGAAATATTTACACAAAGTTTTCCTTTATGTAAGAAAAAGAATCAAAGCTACTTATGTCACCAAAAGAAACAGGAAAGAAATTTCTTTTAAACACCTACTCTCAGCTATCGCCAAAAGTTACAGTAGACTTATGATCACATAAAACTTTTAAAAAATTGAATATTTTTATTGTCTTTATAATAATTTTCCCTCTCCTGAGAAGGTAAGTGAACCTTGCTTGTCAGTGAATTTTTTTTCTTTTTTAGTCCAAGCGATAAAAGTAGGTTTTGGCATTTGTGTTGCATTACTGTCATTCTACAAAGAAACTCTAAAACATGACATTTGCATATACTGTGTTAGTTTTATAAAATAAATCTTATAATATTTATAATAAAAATAAATTAGAACAAATTCAAAGTCATAAAGAATAAAAGAAACTTTTATGCTAAGATTACTTTTCTATTAAGTTCATCTTTCAAACATCATTGAATAAATACATTCATCTGGTCAAATTTGAATACTGCATTCAAATCTATATACATGGATACAATTAAGACAATGCCCACAAATATCTTCCTACAGTACTTGAACAGTTGTAGGAAAAAGTATTATTGAGTAGAAATTCCCTAAAAGGTATCAATTTTAAGTAATTTAAATAATGCCCTGTTTAGCTTTGTAATTTTCTACAGGAGGTCACCTCCCTATTATGTCAGGATTATTTTTTTTCTTTCGCAATCCAATAACTTCTACATATGCCTTTGCTATAGCAGTTATTTCATTTTGCAGTTCTTTTGTTTGTTTTCTTTTCTCTGTTACTCATTGAGCATGGAATATTGGTTAGGACTCAATCACACATTACACATAGTACATTGATATTCAATAACAGATTAATAAATGAACAAAAAACAATTTTTAAATCCTATTGGGCTTTGTATATAGCAATTCTGCAGAAGATTGCAAGGGAGTGATTAAGACACAGAGCCAATAAAGTTATCAATACAGAACTTTACTTCCTTGAGTTAACTTTGCTTGATATTAAGTGAATTTATAACAAAAATATTCACAAATTAAATGGTAATATTATATAGTATGGTCCCTAAAATAGCAGCACAGCAACTTGCACATGTTATACTAGCAATAAATATTTGTTGTTTTGAGTTGACTTTTAGTAAAAAAGCCTGTTAATTTCATTTAAGTTAAAAAGTTCTGTTTTAGAAAGGATTATTAAGTTTTTCTTCCAAGTAAGGGACATTGATCACAGCTTAAAGCTACCATATCTTGTAATGAGAAGACTTTGTTTTGGCAATGAACTCAGTCACAGTGCTAGCTTATTCTTTTTCTAAAAGCTATAGCATGAAACTTTTAGCTACCCCACTCCCATAACCGGATGCTCTGCTCTGATTGGCAGGGAGAGTTTGAAGGTGGGCCTGCAGAGTCTGTGACCACACTGATTGCATTCTCCAGAACTGTGGTAATGAAATTGGAAGCCACCTTTTGTGAAGCAAAAAAAAAACCTCAAGGTAATTGCCATGTGCTGGAACCTTTCCTCCCATTTGGAAAACAGAAATAAGCAGTGCATTTTACTTATGAACCTACTGTGTTTACCAATATTGTTCATGGGGTATACTTTGCCAGTTGACGTTACTTTAGTGAACTTATTATTATATGGTCAACACCTGCCCCATAAATATAGAATAGGGAAGTTATATTGTATTTATGTTTGGTGAAATGAAGTGTTGCCCAAACTCTGATGTGGTGAAGACCTTTTGTGCTGTCTATATTTACGGGAGCTACATGCCACTTAACATATACCAAATTTGGTAAGCAAACAAGCTTGACTCAAAGTTCAACTTTACATGATCTCTGCGACCAGAGATTGGGTCATTCAGTTTCTAACATATAGTTTCAACTAAGTTAAATTATAAAAATGTTTTAAATTTCAAATTAGATTTTTAAATTAAGTTTCTTATTGAATAACCACATATTGAATAAAAGGAAGACTTGGGCACCAGGTTGATGGAGTTTTCCCTTATTAGCATAGCAAGCCATTGGACATTTACTTCAAGGTTAAATATTATTTAAGAAGATATAATTAAAGAGTACAGAGCCTTATCTTTTTCTAAAGCAACATGATGTAATGCTGAAAGAGAACAGAAGTCAGAAATACATGGACTTGTATTTCTGCTACTCTATAGCTGTACATTCTTAGATAACTCACTTCAACTCTCTTTATTTTAAATAAGGAATCCTAATTTTCTTATTTAAAAATATGGACTCTATCTCATAAGTTTGTTTTGACTGTGTAGAGATAATTTATGTAAAAAAGGCCAAACACAGTTTTGATATATAAAAAATTTAAAAAATATACATTGTTATTGTGATTGCTGTTACTACTACTACTTGTTCTCGTATTAAATATTTTATAATCTGATTATTCTGATACTCCTCTCTTCCTTCCCCCCACCCCATGGTAAGCACCATTCTACTTTCTATTTCTATGAATTTGACTACTTTAGGTACCCTGTGTAAGTGAAATAATACAGTAATTTTTGTGTGACTGGCTTATTTCATTTAGCATAATGTCCTCATGGCTCATTCATGTAGCTTGTGACATGATTTGCTTCCTTCATAAGACTGAATAATATTCCATTTTATGTATATATCATATTTTGTTTATGCATTCATCCATTGATGGACATTTGGGTTGCTTCCATCTCTTGGCTAGTTTCATTTTTTATTGGATATATATGAGATATCCAATATATGTGTAATGTGTGCATTCACATAGCATATATATTTACATATAATATATAAACACATTACCAAAGAAAAGAAGTTTTAAGAGTATAGAAAATATCATGTTAATATCCTGCCAAGAGAATATTATTCCCCCCAAGATATAACCATTCTCATAAGTTCAGTAAATATCCCAATAACAATTTAAATAAACTTACACCTGTATACGTACATATAAAAACAGATCTATGTAGGCTATGATGTTATATTTATTTTTCTGCTATTTATTTTTAAAGATACCACTCTATTGGAGTTATATTTTTTGTGTCAGTAAATAGAACTCTACCTTGTTTATTTTAACTGTTTATTTCATACTGATTATTCATGATTATGTGGACTGCTTCCACTACTATCTTATATTTTAACTACTTTTGAGGTTTAATACACATATAGAAAAGGGCACACAATTAATGTATTTTCACAAACTACACTCACTTAAATGCAAAAATAGATGATTACTAGCACTAGAACCTTTCCAGTCACTATCAATACCCAAGGGCAACATTTAGCTGACTTCTAACAACAGATAAGTTTTGCCTGTTTTGCACTTCATCATACATAACATTCTCTATTGTGTCTGATTTCTCTCATTCAACATTTTGTTTGTGATCTTTCTTCATACCACTGCAAATACTGGTAGTTTTTTAATTCTCATTGCCACACATGCCATTATATGAATATAACACAATTTGTTTATTCATTTTTCTTTTGATAAGCATTTAGAGATCTTTGAATTTGGGGCTACTACAAACAGTGCTTCTATGAGCAATCTCATTCATGTCTTTTGGTGTACACATGTACGCACTTCTGTTGGCTCTATTCCTGGGACTGGAACCGTTGAGTCATAGAGCATGCATAGATTTAGCTTTAGCAGATCCTGACAAATTATTTTCCAAAGCATCTGTACTAATTTTCATTCTAATCAGCAGTGTGTAAATAAATAGTTTCTTTACTTTATTGTAACATTTAGTATTTTCTATCATTTTTATTATTGTCACTCCAGTGGGTGTGCAGTGATATCACATTGTAACAAACATACATGTGCTATTATATGCATGGACCATTTCTGGAAAAACACGTAGAACTTCAGTGATTGCCTCTCATCAGGGAACTAGAATTTGGGTGTCAGGGATATAGGGAGAATTACTTCCTACTGTATATTTTTTGGTACTATTTGAAATTTGTCACCTGTATTACCTCTTAAAAGTTTTGTTTTCTTTCATTTCCTTTTATATTGTTAAGAGAAAAGTCATTTAAGCCTAGAGTCTTAATCTACAAAGCAATTCAGTTTTGACCCTAAGGCCACTGGGAGTTGAACAATCATGTCTCTCACGGAAGTATAAAGAGTAATTTTTATTTTTTGCCAACCCTGACATTGTTGTGGACAGAGCAAGGAGATGGGAAACAGAACAGGAAATAAAACCAAAACCTTGAAGGAATGTGAAGAGTCAAATATCCAGGCCCTTCCAAATATCACTTACTGTTCACTCCTCTATCTGATTACAGATGCCATAAGTTATATGTATATGTGTGTGTATATACACACATAAATATTCACAGAGATCCAGACTAGAGGTGGAGAGACAAGTGTTTCTGCCTCCTCTGTCCTTGCCTATAGGTTTATACTGACCTGAAGTGGAAGCCAAGAGAAAAGCCTTTAAACTGATATACAGAAACATGGCCAGAATCCCCAGTGCTACAGAGAGACAGAAAATCCAAAGGCAAGGTAAAAAAGCATAACATATCTAGATTTCATATTTGATTACCAGTGAATAGAACTGCTCTGAATGTCCCAACTGATAGATGACTGATTTTAAGAGAATTGTATTGTTAGGGAAATCCATGCTTGGAAATCAGCTACCTGTGATTCCCTCAAGGACACTCAAGACCAAGGTTAGTACAACTTTTAATTACTGTTGCGGAGCCTTGTGTAGACGGCAGTGTGTTCCCTAGTGCCCTCATGAGTGTGACAATGGAGATCAATGGACGAGGGAGATGGGTTAAAGCAATACATTTATTCCACTAGCAGAGAAGGAAGAGCTTATGATTAATTCTTTCTGCTTTTCAACTAGAAATATTTATTGGATAGTTTCTATCTCCCCTGACATTGTTGGGTAAGATAGGAATGGTTACATTTATAATTAGAATTTGGCTGTGGTGCTGTGAGGAATCACAGCTGGACTTGATTAAGAGAAATGCACTTCAGCCAGAGATGCTGGCCTTAGAACAGGATGACTTAACAGCATGTCTTTGGGTTGTGCTCATTGGGGAGAGGATGAGTACATTTTTATTGTAAATGAAATAATTATGTTATCTGAAGTTATTCCTTAAGTTGTACATATATGTGTTAACTGGGCAGCAGGAAGGTGAAATGAAGTCGACATAATTTTAAAGCCCCATTTCTCCACATTTTGTATATCAACAGCCAACTTCATCCTTTTTGGAGGATCTGCATCCTCTTCCCACTCCCACATGTGGTTCTGGTTGGACCATGCCCATCCTCCCACTTCCTTTTCGTCCTGTAGCCAGAGACATATATGTCCTAGGTCTCACAACATATTATTCGTTAGTCTGACTATGGTCATTGGTCCACTAATGGCAACACAAACTTTTTTCTGGGATTTCACATGCAGAAGCTAAAGGGGAGAACAGCACATTCTTCTGAGTTCACTAAGCCTTACTAATAATAGTCTAGAGCCTCATGTGGGCATATTATTATTATCTCCTCACACAATGGGAAATCATACCTATGGTAAAATCAAATGACCAACACAGGGAAAAGAGCAGAGCTGGCAAAGACGGGAGACAGACTGACAAACTTGAATGTGTTCCAAAGTCACTAAAGCTTATTTAACTTCTAAGTACCCTCTGAGTTAGAACCTTCTACAATTCTACAGCAAAAGAAGTACTATATAGGGCCAGCCCGGTGGCGCACTGGAGAGTGCGCCGCTTGGGAGCGCGGCGGCGCTCCCACCGAGGGTTCGGATCCCATGTGGAGACCGGTTCCCGCTCACTGGCTGAGCGTGGTGCAGGCACAACACCGAGGGTTGCGATCCCGTTGCCGGTCCCCAGTATGGGCGTGACACCGAGGGTTGCGATCCCGTTACTGGTCAGTAAAAAAGACAAAAAGGAAAAAAAAAAAAAGAACTATATAGAAAAATCATGGGTGAGAGGCAAAGTAATCAAGTCATGGAAACCTAACTCTCTGAGTCAACTTGAGCTACATGCATTTTGGCAGTTTGTCATGAGTATTTAGAAAATCATGGTCACAGTAGAATTGTAATTGTTTTTTGTTTCATCTTGCTGCACTCTTAAATTTGTGTCATCATTTTATGAAGATGAACATTTATGTAAGTATTTGTATAACTTTATATATAGCTTAATATATGGTTTTCTACACAGTTATTTTTAGTCTAAGAACCATCCATTATTTAAGAGGATACTCAATCACTGAATAATAATAAATATTTAAAATTACTAAGAAATGTGTTAAGTATACCACTGCTTTTATAATCAAAATAGGTGATTACATTAAGTGCATGGAATATCCATATTATGCATAATATGTGGTTATGATTTTCACAGGTAGAGCAGAAGTTTTCTCTCTTGCCAGGCATTTAACTTCTCCTAACAATATGCACAGAGAGATAAACACCCAGGAGGAAAAAGAAATGTATGTTCTGCTACCGTAAGAGCATAATTTTGTATCTTATTTAAAATTGAATCTTACATTGATATGGAAAACTGTGTTTAATGGTAGGAGTGTGAAGTGAATTCTTGCTGTATTAAGCCAATTTGGCAAGTAAAAATAATTCAGTACATGTAATACATCACACTTTTCAAGTGATTTATTAAGGAAATAGATACCATGCTGCCTTAATGACAGTGTATAATTTGAAACACACTAAACATCTAACACCTCCGTTTTATTGTCTTTTCCATTTTCTCAGCTGAAATGACAAAATGAATCTTCCTGGTCCAGGAAATGAGTGAGTTAACAACCAGCAGCATCCTGTGCTCAACTAACAGACTGTGCCAGAGCACACAGTTGTGGGAGGAAAGAGAAAGTGACTCAGTATTTACCTGGACTTCAAAAGACTGTCTCTTCCCTCACATGTCATCAAAATCAGATGTGCTATGCTATAAAGCTGCACCTTCTTACCAAACTGTGTTTTAACTGCTTAATTATGTTGACCTAAGGTACAGTGACAGATAGGTAAGGATATGCATTGATTATATTTTAGTGCACTGCTATTCAAAGGAAGAGATTGCTTGCTTACACAGTATACTTTGTAGGTTTTAGGATTATTTGCTAAATAATAAATCCTTATGGGCTTCAAAAATAGCAGGCCTATTAAATGATATAATATGAGTTGAGGTTATGTTCAATACAGTATGCATATTTTCAAAGCTTGATTCATAAACTGCTTAAGGTTATTTACCTACTACTACATTAAATAGTCCATGAGGGTCCTGTTATATTTAACATAATACATGTGTTTTTAAAATAGATATTCTTTAAGAAATCTGATATTAATTTCTTTTTTTATGTTCTTTTTAATACTGAGTGGCTAAATAATTGTCTCAATTATGAATTGCTCACATAGTAAAAATGAATATTAAACAAATGTGGCTTTACAAATTTTTTTGAGTGTCACATATACTTTTATCAAGAATTTAAATATCTCATGGTTTACAATCATGAAGTACTCTTTTTGTATATACTCATAGTTTGTGCTCTTTGTATATTGGAAATAATGTAGGTGGGTGACAGTTTGGATGTGTTGTCACCCCAAATCTCATGTCAAAATCTAATCACCAATGTGGCAGTACTGTTTAGGTCATGGGGGGCAGATCTCTCATGAATAGATTAACATCCTCCCTGGAGGGGGAAAGATAGGAGTGTTTTCTCACTCGAGTTCCTACTGGAGCTGGTTGTTTAAAGGACCCCGGAACCTCCCCTCTCTCTCTCTCTTGTTTCCTCTTACCATGTGATCTTGCACCCACCGTCTGCCTGCTGTTTTCTGCCATAAGTAGAAGCAGCCTGAGGCCCACGTCAGATGCAGCTGTCCCAGAATCGTAAGCCAAATAAATCTCTGTTCTTTATAAATTATGCAGGTTCAGGTATTCCATTATAAGCAACACAAAAATGCACTAATGCAATGGGGTATTATTTAATGACACAATTCAAGTTAGTTCTGTTGTAGTTCACTGTAGTGAGGCCAAAAATGAATGAGCTTAGATTGTATCGAAGGGATTTTAACAGAATAAAATAATAAAGGTTGCTTTGTTTGTTCTTTTTACCCACTGAAAAATTATACATTTTAATGATACAAGGGGTCTTGGAATATTCTTGCATGTGAATCTCTAAAGAGATGTTAGATAGCTTCTTTCCAACATATTTTAAATAAAACTCTGCTTGGAAAGAGGTTACTTAAACTTTGGAGGACCTTCCAGGTTCTTGAGTCAGTAATTTTGTGATGTAAGCAAATAAGACAGTATGGATTTGAAGTGGATGTATTTTAGCCAAGTCCTCCTATGAGCCAAGCTAGTCATCTGGTTTTAATGAGCCCCCTTTAGAATGCAAAAATTTTAATGTTTTGCTTCAGGCACTATACTTTTAATTGCTTATATTTGACATGTGTTGAGCAACAGCTAAGCACTTGTAATTGCCAAACACAGCATTTGATGCAGTGCTAGCCCAATTTAAGCTGAAGTATAGCATCTTTCAGGTAGGATAAGGATTATACAGACAGGCCATTGGCATTTCTGATAAATCTTTAACAATTTCAGAACAGCATAGGGTTAACATGATCTACTATCTTCTTTTTTTTTTTTTTTGGTATATATTCAGTTCTCTTCAAAAATATATAAAAAATTTCTGAATCACGTAACTTTAAATTAGGAGATTATGGATATTTGACCAAAACCAGATGTTTTGAATCTCCACTAACTAAAGATAAAAAGGGAAGTAGGTTAGATTACATCAGTAAAGGACAGTCACTTCATTGAAATGGAGTAAATTAGTACCTAAACTTTTTCAAGTCAAAGAACCTGGTTTTTAGTCAAAATGTTTTGTAGATATCCACAAGGATAAGGTAGTAGTGATAATTTTAGTAAGCTCTGATCAGGAAAACATGTAACAAGCACAACTATCATGAGCTAAGTGACATTTTAAAATAAATTTATGTGTTTAAAATTACAATAATATCTATAGGCATTTGGAAAAAAGTAAATATGAATATGAGAAATACTATTTACTTAACCTACAAAAATATGCATAATATTTTAGAATCCCTTGTTATTACTCTGAGAACTTTTGAAGCTTTATTCATGTTGATAGTACCAACCTAATTATTATAAATTAATGTATTTAGTACAAATTTATTTTTTAAATAAAGAAGTCCTCAGCATCTTAACTATCTTAAGAGCATATGAAATTATATAAATATCAATCACTAAATTGATAACTGAAAAACAATATATATACCCCCCAAAATATTTGGATATATATCATAGAAATGGTATCTTTTATGACCAGCCAACATATACAACACCAACCCACATTAGGAAAAAATGTAAACTCAATTAAATCTCATGGAAAGAGAGTTTCAAAGATTTATTTCTTAGACATGAAAATGTCCATTATTTTTATTATGTGTAAAGTATTATTAAATTTAAATTCTATTTTTTACCATTCATTGCACAGTGATAATCAGAAATGCTTAGGTAGATATGCTCATAGGAGATTGAGTTTGTCTGTTTTCTTCTGCATACTTTTATTTCATAGTGAGAATAATGTTTTAAAAATATAAATTGTACCTCTCACTGGTTTTACTCATGTTATAAATATAAGCTAAACAGAATGATTGGGATTATTAAGAGTAAGTCTTTCATTACCATTATAAACATCAGTTGCCTTTAACACAAGGATAATGATCTAATATTAGCATCTAAAGCAGAGATGAGTATAGTTACAAGAAATGTAATACCAGTTCTGAAAACAAGAGTTAATGGTGCTCAAATTTCTAGTATTCCATGCAATCAAGTCAATTAGTATTTATAGCATTCTGCCCCACAACTAGCAATATTCTAATTTCTGATATGGGAGCTACAGGAGAGAGAATGTGAATGGTTGTTGAATTCACATAAGTTATCGTATATGTACATAGACTGCACTCTTAGTTCCATCTACTTCCTGTAGTGAGGAAAAAACAATTTTGCTGTGCTATCTGGCCAGTGCTAAGACCTTTACAGTAAATTTGATTCTATTATCATCACAAATAAGATTGTAGTTCTATACATCACTACAGTGCTGGTGTGTTTTCAACTGACCTTTTTCTTTTAGCTCCCACCAAATCGATTTCTCAATTTCTTAGCTGTCTATGCAACTCCATTAGCAGCAGAATTAATAAATGTTAGATTTCTTGTTCACAAAGTTCATTAGGCAAACTAAGCATTTAGAGCTGGCTGATTCTTTTTTTGCTCATATAGGTGAGAGCTGTCATGATGAATGCTAGATCATTCAATGTGATAGAAGAATCTGAATAATTCTGATGATAACTTTTAGTATGTTCATGAGAGTTTCTTGAGATTACAGAGAATGAATAACAAGAACAAATTGTATTGTTAACAATACATTGATAAATTTTATCAACAAAATTATTTAAGTATGTATTTTCCTATCATTCCTAGCTTACATTTCGTTCTACAAATTATGAAAGCCAGAATCTTGATTTCATCTTTAACACCACTTTTCTGTTACACCACACATCAAATTCATCAGCAAATTCCACCATCTCTACATTCAAAATGTACACATAATCTATATATTCTCACAATCTCAGCTTTATTAAGATATAATTGACAAATAAAAATGTGTATATATTTATGGTGTACAAAGTGATACTTTGCTACATGTATAGGTTATATGTTCATTAAATCAAGCTAATTAACATATCCATCACCTCACATCCTTATTTTTTTGTGTTGAGAATGTTTGAGATCCACTCGCAGCAATTTTCATGTATACAGTACATTATTAACTGTACCCATCATGCTGTATTATAGATCTCTAAAATTTATTCATCTGTCTAACTGTAACTGTGTACCTTTTGAACAACATCTCTCCATCTCCGCACCTCCAGCCCCTGGAAAACCACCATTCTACTCTCTGGTTCCATGAGTTCAACTTTTTAGATTCTACATGTAAGTGAGGTCAAATAGTACTTTTATTTATGTGCCCAGCCTTGTCTGTCGGTGCCTGGCTTATTTCACTTAGCATAATGTCCTTCAGGTTCAACCATGTTGTAGCAAATGACAGAATTTTCTTTTTAAGGCTGAATAGTATTGCATTGTGTAAATGTACCACATTTTCTTTATCGAATCAGTCATTGGTGGACATTTAGGTTGCTTCCATATCTTGGCTATTGTAAATAGAGCTGTGTTAAACATGTGAGTGCATGTATCCCTTCGACATGATGATTTCCTTTTTGAGGGGTATATATCCAGTAGTGAGATTGCTGGATCATATGGTAGTTCTATTTTAAATATTTTGAGGAATCTCCATAATGTTTTCCATAATGACTGCAATAATTTACATTCCCATCAATAGGATATAAGGACTGTCTTTTCTCCATATCCTCTCCAACACTTATCTTTTGTCTTTTTCATAGTAGCCATTTTAACAGATGTGAAGTAATATTTTATTGTAGTTTTAATTTTCATTTTCCTGATGATTAGTGACACTGAGCATTTTTTCATAGACCTCTTGGCAATTTTTATGTCTTCTCTGGGAAAACTTCTATTCAGGACCTTTGCCCATTTTTTAATTTGGTTATCTGTTTTCTTGCTATTCAGTTGTTTGAGTTTTTTGTGTATTTTAGATATTAGCTTTATACCAAGTGTATAGTTTACAAATATTTTCTCCCATTCTGTAAGTTTTCTTTTCATTTTGTTGATTGTTCCTTTGCTGGGCAGAAACTTTTTAGTTTGATGCAGTCCAATTTGTCTATTGATTTTTCCTTGTTTTCTTCTAGTAGTTTTACAGTTTCATGTCTTTTATGTCTTATCCATTTTTAGCTGACTTTTGTACATGGTGTAGATGATGGTCTAGTTTTATTATTTTGTATATAGATATCCAGTTTTCCAAACACTTTATTGAAAAGACTGTTCTTTCCCCATTGTATGTTTTTGGAACCTTTGTTGAAGATAATTGACCATAAATGAATGGATTTATTTTGGGTCTTTCTATTCTGTTCCCTTGGTCTATATGTCTGTTTTTATGACAGTACCATTGTGTTGATTTTCTGTGTAGTATCTTCTGGGACCAGATAGTGTAATGCTATCAGCTTTGTTTTTTTTTTGTTCAAGATCGCTTTGGCTCTTTGAGGTTTTCTGTGGTTCTGTATGAATTTTGGGTTGTTTTTTTCTATTTCTGTGAAAAATGTCATTGTAATTTTAATAGAAGTTGCATTAAATCTGCAGATCACTTTGGGTAGCATAGATATTTTAACAATATTAATTATTCCAATCAATGAATATGGGATATCTTTCTATTAATGTGTTATATTTAATTTCTTTAATAAATATTTCATAGTTTTCAGTGTACATATTTTTTACCTCCTTGATTAAATTTACTTGTAAGTGTTGTTGTTGTTGTTTAATGCTATTGTAGGGACTTTTAAAAAATTTTCTTTTTCAGATAGTTTATTGTCAGTGTTTAGAAATGGTACAGATTTTTGTATGTTGATTTTTAAACCTACAACTTTATTGAATTTGTTTATTGGCTCAAACAGTTTCTATTCAATTTTTATTTATTATCCATTAGTTTCTAGGCACTGTGCTTAATCCAGGAATACAATGACGTATAAGTTTGTGGCCCCAAACTCAGAATTCACACAATACTTTCCATATGTATTAAAAAAGAAGGTTCTTACTGTATTTCTGTTTTTTGTTTTTTGGGTTTTTTTTAAGGTTTTACTTACAACAGTATAGATAGCATTGCCTTATTAATATCTTTACTTAAAATAATGTAAAACTTTGATGGGTCTTACATAGTTTTTTTTACAAACTTTTTATCTATAAATATAAATCGTAAATTGCTAGATAGAATTAGCTTGTGGAAATTGTTTATTGTATACTACCTCTCACAATTTGTAATTTCTACTACATGTTTGAGTTTTTATTAGCTTTATTAAATATAATAAATGTTTGTTTTACTTAATGTAGTTTAATGGAATTCTTGATACATTTTATAGTCAGCTAACTATGGTTTGCATATGATTCTCCCTTCATATATACAATATTATCTAAAATGTTTTTGTAGAATAAGTCAAATGGTTTTTGTTGTAATGTATACATTATATTAAGAAATAATATAGGTTCTTTAGTGCCATTTTATATGCAGTCTTCAAAGCACTAAGTTTATATTTGCCATTATGTTTATATCTAATTTGGTGACTTCAGTCAGGTCTTCTTCATCCTCTTCTTAGAGTTGGCAGTAGTGTAGGCGTATGTCTGGGCCACTTGCCCAACCGTACCAGTGGTTCCTTTCCATTTCTTTTCCCTGATTCAGCAGCAAGCATGGGTTACAGGATGGCCACTAGTCTTTTAGACAAAAAATAGCTGGATGAGAATAAATGTTTCCACTACTTTAGTCATCTGGGACTCCTCTCTGTGGTCAATACCTGTTTGGAAAAAATTCTAAAAAGTGCTTACACTGATAACAGTCCTTCAAATATATTCCATTTCAAAGAACACCAAACCACAAAGATGGTTCGAGTCAGACCGCAAGGATGGTTTCCGTAAAGTTGGTTTACTCTGAGTCAGAGAATAGCTATCACACATTGTGGTGAGGGATTCCCTAAGTAGGTACCCAAGTATTCAATAGACACCAAAGGCTCTTAGACATGGATTTGAGTGGCCAAGTTTTGTTTAGTTTGCTGACTTTTTAATTTCATTCCATGAATTTTTTTGACCACTCTGTGTAAAGCTTGGAGCTATGTTCTATAATAGATACAAAGTGGAATAGAGCAGAACTTCCCACAATGAGGTAGTTCATACATATATCAGATGAGTTTAAGAAAAATCAAAATAGCTAAACCACTAGACAGATTATAATTAGCATGGTCAAAGAGTACTTAGGGGATTTAGAGGAAAAAGGAATCGCATCTGTTTGGAAATATCAAAAAACCTTCACAAAGATAGTAACATCAATTCTATGCTTTGTGAGATTGTAAAATTTCAATACTTAGAAAGGGGGTGACTTTTTAGGGAGAAAAAACATTGTGTACCTGTTTCAGGAAGAAAAGTGGTCCAATCGGATTAGCCTATTGTGCACAAGTAGAAAATTATTAGAATAAAATCCTGAAAACCATGTCGAGCTTTGATTTTGGATTCCAATTTGAGCAATTTGTATTTAATTTAGTAGCCCTTTTTTTCAGTGTAATCTAAGTTTGATATAGAAAAGTTAATATGCAGTCTTGAGTAGAATGAAATATTGTCAGGAAAGGCTAAAGAAATGAGATCAGTGAGAGGATGGGAAGCAAAGAAGGACACAACACAAGGTGAAGAAAAAAGAAAAAGAAAGAAAGAAATGTGCTGACAATTTAGAAATTATATAGCCTAACTAGTTAAGAAAAATATTTGGCAAAGGACACTAGAATTTTCTATTATTTTGAATTTGGCCTAGTACAACACAGATATTTTTTTACAGATTAAGGGACAGGTGAATGGTTTTGGCTTTCACCATATTTAATTTGTAGTTCCAGGAATTCCTCCAGGCAGTTTATCTAGTAGACAATTGAAAAGAGGGAGCAGGAAATCATTCAATTGGAGGTGACTAAGAAAGCTGTTAAATACCAGACTAAAAGTCTTTATTTTCTTGGCAATAGGCTCTAATGTATTCAATGTGTATTATGATTAGCTTTATGCTACAATTTTCGGTTAATTCATCTCGACTTTGCTTCATGCATTGGCTCTGGCTGATAAGTTTGAATCTGCATTGACTGTTAGAGATGGTTTCATTATTCATACCCATTTGTTGTTTCTATCCTTCCTTCAGTCATTACTGAAGTAATAGCAAATGAATAATATGTGGTCAACAATTATGCTAATTACAGCGTAATACAAAGATGAGTGAAATAGAGTTCTTTTCCACAAGGTGCTAAACTTGGTTGAGGAGTAGAATATCATTGCTAACTAAAGTCTGGTTTTAAAATTACAAATTCAAATGTTTCATTATGTTGACTGATTTGTAGTAGAAAACTTACTTAAACATCAGGAATAATCAGTAAGAAAAATATATTTACCTAAAAAATTCTGAGAGGCATTTGGCAGGGGGATATGAAAAAAGAGATCACTTTATGTATTCGTCCATTTCTGTTGCTCATAACAAAACACTTGAAACAGGATGATTTATAAAAAAAATGGTATTTATTGCTTATAGTTCCTGAGATTGGGAAGTCCAAAGTCCAGGGAACACAGTTAGTGACAGCCTTGGTGGTGGTGACAGTGATGACAAGCTAACACATTGTGAAAATGGTGAAGCAGAGAGAGCAGAGAAAGACACACTCACCTCTCTCTTCTTTTAATGCCCTCAGAACCACGCCCCTGACCACCATTTTTAATCCATTCACTACTGCACAGCCCTACAGTCCAATCACCTCTTCAAGGCTCCACCTTTCAATTACCTTAATAGGATTTCCACCCTCTTAACATTCACAGAGGGGGCTGTTTCTAATACATTACACTTGGGGGACACAATTCAAGCTTCAATAAGTTTTGGGGGGACATAATTCAATCCACTACAATTTAAGAATCTGTATTCACAAAAAGTAAGAATCATGCTTTGGCAATAGTTGCTCTTCAGTAAAAAAGTCATCTTTTTGAATTTGGCATTGAAAACAATTTGGAGAGTGTTATTTGTTTATAATACAGCTAAAGTTTTATACTGTTATAGATCATATTTCTGACTCTTGAATTTAAATTTGCTACTGTCTAAATTTGTTTTAATTTAGACAGTGCCACATCTAGACTTTGAAAATTTGGAATGTGGAGGCTAACTTCAATGTCATTAGCTATTTCTCTCCTCTCTCCTCCTTTTCTTTCTTTTTGTCTTTTTAAAAAAAAATTTTTTTTTCTTCTTTTCTAAGTGAACCAGGAGATTGGGACTCTGTGTCTGCATGTATAAACAACCATATTGTCACCATGGCCCTAGAAATGCACTTAATGTTTCATTTAATTCAAAACAGTCTTTGTGGGTAACAATAATCAAATGAACTGTAGAGATAGTGCTCTTCCTTGGCTGCTTAATTACACTTCACCAAATAAGGCTAGTTCTAACAAGCTTCGTTTTCTTCAGCGCTGACACTTCATCAACATTGGCAACATTACAATCCATCCAAAATAAAGGATGTTTTTAATAGTTTTAGAACTACACAACTATAACTATCTTTTAAATTATCTTTTAAATTTTTAAAAATTTTCTTTAGTTTTAAAATTCCAGTTTGACTTATAAAATGTATAATTGATTGTTATTGTTAAAATTCAATTTTCTTTTCATTATAGTTAAGGAAAAAATAAATACTCATAATAATAGTAATATAAAATTTTGGGCAGGAGGCCAAAATTTCTACCTGGAAAACTATAGACAGTATAAAATATAACATTAAATTTTTATTTTCTATTTGATCATCTTTACTTTCTTGGATTATCTGTGATTCAGTATACATAAGCAAAACATTGGTGTCTTAAAATACAAAGGGCATTACTAATAATATTAACAAAGAAAAAATATAGCTCTTGCCATTACATGACTTTTAAGATAGGTTTATTCAGTGGGGTAGGTATTAGCAATATGATCCTCACTAATGAGATTGTTTGGCAATCATCAGTAAATTGGTGGTGTTTTTATTAGTTATAATGTCTAAATAAAGACATCTGAGGGGGTCACATCACAAATTTTAAACAGCAGGCAAAACTTCCACTGACTTTTTCTATGTAGAGTAATTCCGAATAGGTGCAAAGTATTGTTTCTCTATAAATTTCTTGGGTAATATATTTAAATTAAGCATCTTCAAACATTTTAAATACAAATAGCATTTTATAATTCCATGCTCTCTAAGATCAAAGTTTTTGAAATTATAATAGTTTCTTTTTGCTGGACTAACTTTTTATCTTCCTCTTTTTCTATTTTGCCCATTGGGGATACACTCTCCAAAAAATATTTTTTTCAACAAAACAAACCAAACAAAATAACTCCTTTAGATCTTTGGATTTTCTTATTCAGCCAAGGAAAACATTAAATGTGAGCATAAAATGCTCCACTAAGAATTCCATGATTCTTTACTAAACTATTGTCCATTCTTTGAATTTTCTTTTAAACATTGCTAGCTTAAATCTAAAAAGATCACAGTTCCCTCAAAAGTCAGCACTTTTGCTTTAAAAATTTGTTTTAGTTTAATTCCCATATTTTTTTTCAAATTGTAAATTGAGCTCTGATTATTACTCTTACAATACAATATCAGTGTTCATATTTATCAAAGTGCCGAAACTTATACAGGAAAATAGTAACAAAATTTTTGATAGAAATTTCACGTTTCCCTACAAAACCTTATATAATGGGATACCTCCATAAAAACTGAATTTTTTACACCCTTCTTTTAAAGGTCAGCTATTTGCTAGGGTTTCCATAACAAAGTACTAGGACTGGGTAGCATAAAGAACACAAATTTATTTTCATACAATTCTGAAGGCAAAAAGTCTAAGATCAAGGTGTCAGCAGGGCTGATTTCTTCAGAGGCTTTTCTCCTTGGCTTGCAGATAGTCATCTTCTCCCTGTATGTTCACGTACTCTCCCCTTTGTCTGTGTCTGTATCCAAATTTTCTCTTCTTATAAGGAAACTGGTCATACTGGATTACAGCCCATCCTAATGACCTCATTTACATTTAATTACCTCTTTAATGACTATCTCCAAATACAGTCATATTCTGAGGACTGGGGGTTAGGACTTCAACATACAAATTTTGGAGGGACACATTCAGTTTAGAACATAAGCTATTAAATTAAAAATACTACATTTAAAATACTATCTGTCTATTTTAAAATTAACTACTGGTTAAGAGTTGGAACACTGTTAATTATATGTAAAACCAGAATGAATAAAATCTTCCAGCAACTAAGCCTATTTTCTTCTTTAAATGATACATGTGGGATTTTGAATGGGAAATCTTCATTTAACTAGGATTTTAAGCATCTAATATACTGAATCCATTGGTTAGGTTTGAGGAAGACCAAGGTGAATAAGATACTAGTTCTGTCCTATTAATGTTAAGATTCAGGGGAGGAAAAAGTATATTATTTCAAGAAAGAAATGGCTATTTTTCCCTGAAAAAATGTTCATGGACATAAAAGTGCTCATGAATATAAAAAACAATTTTCTACTCTTAGTTCATTGTGATTGCATTTGTACCATCAAACCGAAGTAAGGCTTTCGTTAAGTAGAAATTGAATATTTATTATTTTTAACATTTTGATCATAAATTTTTGTTACAATTGAATTCCGTAACACCTACATACTTTGCAGAAAGATGAAGAAAAATCACCTCTATGGGACTAGATAACAACTAAATTAAAAATAATTTAATTAAAAATGCCTAGAATAAGTCAAAGGAAAAGCTGTATAATTCATTTTTCATTTTGATACTTCAGTGTTGTAGCCCCTTTTTATACCAATGAGTAAGACCTGAGTTTGTTTATCTTATTTTCTTCTGATATGTTTTATATTATAAAGGTTGGAATAATGACCATTAATAGAGATAGTTACACAAAGTGAAAAAAATATATATCAATGTAAAAATAATTTGTATATGTTTAGCTTTGTACAATACCAATCATTTTTTCTACAAGATGAACTAACACTATCATTTAATTTTCTAATTTCTTTGGATAATTTCTAGCACAAGACACGCTAATCCACATTTTAAGACTGTTTTTTTTTAATCAAAGTATAACACTATTTCAACAAAGTCCATGTCCCCTCCCTCCTTCAGATTATAAATTTTAATTATAGCTATTATATCTGTCTTTTAGATACTGCTAAAGTAAAGTAAAGGTAAAAAAAAAAAAATAAGTGCTCAGAAGGGTTAAAAAAAACAGTTTACTTTTCTTTTATGATAACCTATACTGGAAATCATGTATCAAATTCTGCCACCCGATAACTGAGTATAAAATCAAATGGTATATAACAACTGTGTGTCTTGTACTTGTCCTTAAAGTGCATTTTTTATAGTCAATGTATCAAAATATTTAAGCTGAATATGCCTACCTAAAAGAGTAAATGGAGAATTAAAAAAAAAAAAATCACAGTAAAAAGAGGATTGTCCACCTTCTCCATATGTTGAAAAGACCCAAAAGAATTACCTAGTCTATTAGTTTGGTGTTTTTTACTTAAAGAACACAAACTCCCCATGATTTTCCCTTTATTCTTGCTGTTGAATAAGACGGTGATTAAAAAGGTAATTTTTTTTTTTACATTTAGCTGTTCTTTTGCTAGTTTTTTTTCTTCCTTCCTTCCTTTCTTTTTATCTTTTTTTTTTTCTTTTTTAGTATCAAAGACATTAGACATTAGGACATTACATAAATTATTTTAGACTTTTTTTCAGTTCTAAAATTAGCATTTTTTAATTGTTTTCATTTCTCCCTTGAGTCTTCTTGTTTATTTTAAGCATATTTTTCCTTATGTCCATGAACATAATGATAACAACATTTTACAGTTCTTGTCTACTAACTTCACCATCTCAGTCATTTCTGGTTGGTTACCTTTCTTCTTGAATACAGGTCAAATTTTTGTGTCCTGGGCATTATGAATAGGATATTGTAGAAACTCCAGTTTTGGTTGTATTCCTCAAAAGTTTATTGTTTTTTGTCTGTGATAGTGCACCGTTAAATTAGCTAAACTCAAGCTCAAAACTCTCCTGACGTGGGTAGCACCAAAAATCTCGGTTCAACTTTTTCAGTGTTATCTGGGCTGTTTGGAATCTGCCACATGCATGCCTAATCCAGTGGTTAGCCAGAGATTTGAAAAGAGTTCATATGCAGAATTTGGGGCTTTTCCCCTCATAGATCCCTCTTTCTTTTTTTTATTTCTTTTCAGTTCTGATAGCCTCCAAACTCTTCTCTGTGGTTCTTCAAGCCAGTAAGCTGTACTTTTCTATAACATTTTGCCATTTGCCATTTCTCAGAATGGGACTTGCTTTCTGGGTAAAAGCTATATATATATATATATATAAACAAATTAGAAACTCATCTAACGCTATTCCTGTCTTTCAAATAGTGACTCCCCTTCAGTATCATCTGCCTCCATTTGGTCATTCTTCAGTGCCTCCAGATAATTGCCTTATTTAATTTAATTTTTTCCTGTAGAAATTATAATTGTTATCTGTTGGATGAAAGGTCTGACGAGAGTTACTCTATCATTACTGGAAGCAGAACTTCCTACATAAATTACCATATCTAATCTTCCAAATCAATTTATCTCTAGAAGAGAATAGTTATTTCATTAAATTTCATGACACATATGTAGCTCTTCTAAGAATGATGATTTTCAAAATATTCTCAACTTACTCCCCAATAATATGAAGAGGAAAACTGTTTGGTTTATTGTAATTACTGTTAAAAAATATGTCTGCATCCTACAATAATATGTAGTTGTTATCAATTTTCTGATTTTTATGCAACCTTCTCTACATGAAACCATACAGTTATGACAATTTTACCCTGGCAATCTAATCAAAATATATGTGAAATATTAACACATATTTTTAAAAAATCACTTAGAAGAAAGATTATATGTTTACATTTTAATATTAAGGTATGTCTTTTATCTTATAATTCGTGTTGTTTTATAATAACTGGCAGCATTTAAATATCTTGGCCTATAAAATAATGGTGCATCCTATAATTGAAGGTGTCATTGATTTGAAAAAAAAGTAAATATATTTGTATATATGCATATATATAACCCAAAAGGTATTAATACTGAATGAATATTAGTATACACTTGCTTCATTGACCTTACTGGCAAT
This sequence comes from Galeopterus variegatus, assembly GCF_000696425.1. Classification (NCBI taxonomy): domain Eukaryota; kingdom Metazoa; phylum Chordata; class Mammalia; order Dermoptera; family Cynocephalidae; genus Galeopterus; species Galeopterus variegatus. Next base: position 573,464 of record NW_007726223.1, on the reverse strand, counting down.
CTTTTTAAAATATGTGACAATAAAAATTGCAGATAAAGCATGTTATTTTTTTTCTAGCTGAAATAAAGTGTATGTGGGTATGTCTGTATGTGTGAAAACAGAATAAACTAAACATTATTAGTAAAATACCATATTCTACAAGAATAGAATTTAGCACTGTAGTATAAAAATCAATGTCTCAGCATATTAAGGATAAAACCCCAAGGGATGGATATAACTCTTGTGTGGATTATAAAATATGGGATAAAAGTCATCATGTTTCCTGTCCAATATAGAAACTTTCAGCTGTAAAAATTAATGACAAAGCAAAAAGCTTTATAGAATAGATAAAAGAAATGTGCTTTAAAAGCTAGGCATTTGGCCAATTGTAACTATTGTATAATTCCACAAATATGTTTTAAATCCAAGACTGTCAAAATGAACTTACACTAAATTACCAGAATTATGAAATCCTCTAGAGAGACAACAGCCCGTGGATAGCTAGAGATTCTTTCATATTAAGCCTTGTATGGTGGCCAAAGAAACTTAAAACATTTTCTCTTCAGATTTCCTTCACTTGGTCTTATCACAATTTTAGCATTAGAAAGATGTTAATAGTGGATGCGTCAAATTCTAAACAGCTAACTTATTTATTGACAGGGTTCCAGTGATGTGGTAGAGGAGGAGATTGACAATATTGACGTGCTTTTGTGTTTTTTGTTTGTTTGTTTTTGGGTTTTGGTGGCTGGCCCATACAGGGATCCTACCTCTTGACCTTTGGGTTACAAGGGTGCACTCTAATCAATTGAGCTAGCTGGCCAGCCATGACGCACTTCTGTAGGAGGAGGTAAGCCTACCAAACAGGGAGAAAAAAGAGATATACGTATGTAAGTAAAGAAGCTTATAGATACTTTGATAACTTCAATAAACATTAGAGTTGGATATCAAGGGATTATCAGCCTTGCACAATAATTGATTGATAAACTCTAGCTTGGAGTTCCATGTTTTAGCAGAATATTGAACTTTCAGAAGGAGAGAACAGATCTATAGTTACTAGAGATGGGAAAGGGAGAGGAGAGGGGGATTAGGGTGTCCTTTGGTAAGGGACATAAAGAATAATTATGATTCGTAATGGTGAATATGCAAATAATATTGTTTGATCATCACATACTGTAAACAAATACTAATAGTCAACTCTATACCCCATCAATATGTACAATCCAAAAAAAGAAAAAATAAAATAAAGACACTGGAATCCTTCTGTACAGGTAGAATCTGAGTAATGTTGTCCTTAATTTGATACACACACACACACACACCCCTAGGTCTTTTATACTAGTTGATATACATGCTCTTGTTTTCTGTTTCTTTGATTAAAAAAAACTTTCTTGTCAATAAAGTTAGATATATGACTACTTACTTGTTTTGATTTGCATAAACATTTTGTTGGTAACGATTCCCCTCACACTAGGTTGTAAGTTCCTAGAGCTGAGGCACTGGGATACGTTCATCTCTATAAGGCAGGGAGTGTGTACACAAAATTGGATTAGCTCTCCCTGGAACTGAATAAGCTCCACCTGTAATGCCTCAAGTATCCTAGATTCCATCAGTATTATTCCTAATGGGTGAGTACTTAAGGAGATTTATCCTGACAACTGAGCATCAGATGACAATCCAACACTGGCATTATTCCAACTTCATCATTTTTTTTTTTTTTCCTTTTCCCTGCTGGTCATTGCTAGAAATTGAATTCCCATGAGAAAAATTCTTGCCTTGATCTCTCTATCCTCTCTGCTTGGCATGACTTTGCCCATCACAGCCCAAGTTCTGGTTTTTTTCATTCAATAAGCTAATACTTATTAAATGCATTTTATGTGCCAGGCACTGTTGTAAGTGCTTGGTATATATCACTGAAAGAAACACTGATCACTTTCCTAATACAATTTACACTCAAGTGAGGGTATAAGGGCAGACAATTAATAGGAAATGCAAGAAATGGGTACATTAAAGAATATACTAGAAGAAGAAAAGTGAGAAAAAAAATAGAGCAGGGAAAGTGGGAGTGTTGTGCATTGCATTTTAAAGAGGGTGGTGTGTGAAAAGGTGATGTCTGAGCATGGGAATGAAGTGATCTTGGAGAAAACTATTTTACACAGATGACAGCCAGTAAAAAGACCCTAAGATGGAAGCATGTCTAACGTTTTTAAAGAGGGCCAAGAGCTAGATCAGTCTAAGTAAGAGGGAGAGTAGCACAAGATCAGATCAGAAAATTAGTAAGGTGGTCAATTCAAGTATCCTCCGGGAATTTCAAACACTTGTTTTTGCTCTGAATGAAAGTGGAAGCCAGGACAGTGTTCAGTTTAAATCTTCCATATCTTTATAGTTTCTATGTTATTTCTCCTATTAATAATAGAGAGAAGTGTGTCAAATATCATGTTATAATAGCAGATCTGTCTATTTTCCCTGCAGTCTCGTAAGTTTTGCTTTAAATGTTTTATTAGGTGAACACAAGTTAAGAACTGTCATATCTCCCTGGTGAATTCAACATTAAAAACATTATTATATAGAGGCTATTTCTAATAAAGCTGTTTCTGTACTAAAATTTATTTTGTCTGAGAGTAGTATATAGCTATTACAGTTTTTTATTTTTTTATTTTTGGCTACTATTTGTCTAGTGTCAAATTTTTTCCCATTTTATTACTTTCAACTTTTTTTTATTGATTATGAATATATCTCTGAGAAGAAGTATGTAGCTGAATGTTAGGTTTTGCTTTTTTGCTTGTTTTCTTTTTCACTTTTCCAAGTCAATCTGAAAATCTTCATCTTCACAATGACCTAGTTTTTTTTTTCTTTTTACATTTGTAGTTATTGTGTTTTCTGATATTTTTATGTTCTTTCATTATCTTGTCTTTTTTTGAAGTAGAAAAGATTAGCTTTAATATTTGTCTTATTTTATTTATCAATTTTTGTTGTTTCTTTGTTTTATTTATAACATTATTAGTTTGAGAATTATAAACATAATTTCTGTTTTTAAAGTATATGCTTAAAATTTAGTATGCTTATTTAATCGGATATAACATTAATTAATACCTTAGTTCCTACTGGAGAAACATGAGAACCTTAGAAAATTCCACTTTAATCCTTTTAAATGCTACTATTGTCCAGTTCTCTATTTTTTTGTTCTTTTCACAAAAAAAACCCAACCAAATTAAAGCATAATTATAAGTATTATTCTTACATATTATAATTTGTTATCATTTGATAGAGACAGTATTTTTAGTTTTTTATTTGTTTACCACTTCTTTGCCCATCATTTATTTTTGCAATGCCTACTTTCTTTGTGCTATAGTTATTTTTCTTCTTCCTGCAGCACATCTTTTGGAAATTTCTTTTATAAGTCATGTCAATAGTAAAATTTTCTTTTGAGTTGTCTTTGTTTCTTGTTCATTCTTAGTAGTTCAGCTGAGAATATAATTCTGGTATGAATTACTATCATTAGTTTTTCTGAAAAATTTGAAGTTATTTTGCCACTTTTTTTCACTTCCTTTATTGCTTTGTAAGTGGTCTCTACTTTATTTCTGCCTGTTCTTATGAGCCATGCAATATTTTTGTTTATCTTCTGCTTCACTACACTATGTCAGTGGATATCTTTTTAGTCATATAACTGGGCACATGCTATGCTTTATCTATAAATTTGAGTGGTTTATTTATCAGTTTTTGAAAATTCCAGTCATTATTTTCTCAAATGTCTTGTTCCACCTCCATTTTGCTCTGTTCTCTCTTATACATATTAGACATTCTGATTCTGTTTTCCACATCTCTTAATCTCCTTCTGGTTTCACCTCCTTTTCTTTCTGCAGATCCTGTGTTAAATCTTAAAATCTAACCTGCAGTTCAAAATTTTTTTCCTCATTGGGTTAGTTCTGGTGTTCATTTCTTCCACTGAATTTAAAAATTTTGAATCTTATCTTTTTTGTTTTTTGGAAGCTTTATTTATTTTTGACTTCCTTACCCCTCCCCTTCAAAACTTCATTTTTTGATAGTTTCTGTGTTATTAATTTATGTGTCAACTGAGCAATAGTTTCCAAGACATTTGTTTAAACATGTTACACTTCTCTTCCCTGTGTAACGGATATGAAGAAAAGAATTGCATGAATATTCAAACACTATGTATGCACTGAGGCCCCAACAGACTGTACTTCGGTAATTTTCCCATTAGTAGGGGCAAAACTGAATGTGTCAGCCCCCTCCAAATTTAGCCTTTCCCTTTTATTGTAAATATAGGGAAGTTTTACAAGGAAATTAAGTTGATTTAACCATTACAAAAACACAAGGATATCGGCAGAATTATGGCTAACAAATGGAAAGCTAGTAACATCATTGAAACAAGCATAGTGACATTCCATAATGCAATTTGTAAAAGGTTAAGTTGATCCGCCGACAAAAGCTTGTTCTTAGCAAATACTGTGTTTTCTTGCAGCAGTTTCCTCAGTATTTTTACATAACAATAGGGCAACGTTCTTAATGCATCAATTAATAGGCTAATCAAGGACATCTGTCCTTGAGCCTGCAACTTTGCTGTGTTACAGAGACTTTAGCCTGAGGAAAGTTTCCTGTCTTTTGTAAGGTTAACATTTCTATATGTAATTTTAAAAAGTTAGGTTAGGGCCAAACCCGTGGCGCACTCGGGAGAGTGCGGCGCTGGGAGCGCAGCAGCACTCCCGCTGCGGGTTCGGATCGTATATAGGGATGACCGGTGCGCTGTGAGCGCGGTGCAGGTGACACCATGCCAAGGGTTGCGATCCCCTTACCGGTCACAGAAAAAAAAAGACAAAAAAAAAAAAAAGTTAGGTTAAACCTGAAATTACAGGGCTTTGGAAACTAGGCCCTGAAAAATACATTTGCTTTATAAATGTTAGTGTACTCCACACAAACATTATCTGGGTGTGCCTGTGAAGGTGTTTCTGGATGAGATTAACATTTAAATTGATAGACTGAGTTAAGGATATTGCCTGTGCTAATTTTGGGGAGCCTGAATAATTGAAGGCCTGAATAGAACAAAAAATCTGAGAAAGGAAACTCCTGCTACCCGATAGCCATCAATCTAGATTTCAGTTTTTTTCTGCCTTCAAACTTGAACTAAAGTATGAGCTCTTCTTTGGTCTTGAGGCTGCCAAGTCTTCAGACAAGAATTCCACCATCAGCTCTCCCAGTTCTCAAGCCTTCAAACTCAAACTGGAACTATGCCGTCATCCCTCCTGGGTCTCTGACTTGCTGACTGCAGAACTTGGAACTTTTCTCCATAATCATGTGAGTCAATTCTTTATAATAAATAAATACAGTCTTATTTGTTCTGTGTCTCTGTAGAACTCTAAATAGTAATTTCTGATTACTTGTTCTTTTTATTTATTTTATTTTATCTATTTAAACACATCAGGTATATGGTATTTTTAAAAACTGAAGTACATTTTCAAATGAAGCTAGCAGACATTAAAGTATGTTCTAGGCTTAAAGTATCCAGATCTTTTGATTATACTGGCATTTTTCTTTGAGCTAGCCATTGTAGTCTGTTTTCTGCTGCTGTAACAGAATACCACAAACTGTGTAATTTATAAAGAAAATAAGTTATTTGGCTAATTGATCTAGGGACTGGGAAGTCCAGGAACATGGTGCTGGCATCTGGCAGGAGGATTTGTGCTGCATCATAAATGGTGGAAGGGCAAGCAAGCATGTGAGACAGAGAGCAAGAGAGGGCCAAACTTGCAGCTTTTATCAGTAGCCTACTCCCATCGTAACTGACCCACTCATGTGATAATGGCATTAATTGATTCGTGAGGAAGAAACTCTCATGGTCAAGTTACTACTTAAAGGTCCAACCTCTGAATACTATTACAACGGCAATTATATTACATGAGCTTTGAAGGGAACATTCAAATCATAGCATTAGATAGTCTTTTACTTTTTCTCCCTGCTTATCATTCCCTGTTTAGGTTTTAGCTTTTGATATGCTTGTAGCAAATACATATATATAGGGATGTCTTCAAAAAGTTCATGGAAAGATTTACATTATCTTCCAGTTTCAATTTTCTACAAACTTTTTGAAGTAGTCATATATGTGCAGTTGGCCCTCTGTACCTGCAGGTTCTGCATCTGCAGATTCAACCAACAACTGATCAAAAATATTTGAAAAAGGAAAACAACAATAAAAATAACAATACAACAATAAAAAATAATACCAATTAAAACATACAGTATAACAACTATTTATAGAGAAACAACTATTTATAGAGAAGGTATATGCAAATTGCAAGTACTGTGCCATTTTATATAAGAAGTTTGAGCATCCATGAATTTTGGTATCCATGAGGATACTAGAACAATCCCCAATAGCAAGGAACAAGTACACACATACACACACACACACACACACACAAACACACAGAAGCGGCATTGTGTGTGTGCACATTTGTGTATGAATTTTCTTATAATTATGAAAAATGATCTTAAGCCTTTTACTCTGATAACAGATAGACTTAATATTTAGTATAGAAGAAGAGCGTATTTACTTGTATATTTTTAACATTGTGTGTGGCTGCCTCTAACATGGTGACCAGATGTTAATCTAAATGCACTAAATTACCATGTCCTTAAAAACAATTGGCCTTTAAATTCTGTTTTAAACATCAACTTGGGTGGTTTTGTCAATTTATTAAATTTGTCTCTAAAATTATTCAGAGCAAATGATATTTATTTTCCATTTATTCAGTTATTCAGCATAATGTGAGAAAACTAACAAGTCTTTGTTATTCTCTTTTAGGTTCATTTCATTGTGGTGATTCCTAGGTTGAACCAGTAAAGTTAGATAATATTTTAATATACAGTGCTAATAAATACGTGCCAGATTATCTTTTCCTTACATATTATATTAAATTTCTATTTTCCCCATATTTTGGAGTTTATAGCTAAAATTTTTCAATCTTTCAAGTCATCTATTTCTCAGAATATTATTCTTCTCATTTATTGGTCTTGGCATTTACATTCTGGGATGATGTGTTTTTATCTACCGATTTTCATCCCAGCTATTTTGACACTCTTTCCATATGCATAAATATTTAGGTTTGTTATGTCTTCTTGAAGAATTGACCACTTTACATTATGTCTCTTTTTATGCTTGATATCCTTCCACATTCTGAATTCTTTTTTGTCTGAAATGAATACCTCAGCTTTTGTGTGTGTGTGTGTGTGTGTGTGTGTGTGTGTTAGCATGGAAGACATTTCTCCATCCCCTTGCTTTTAATTTATATTTAAAATTTATTTTTGTATATAATGGAGTTGGATCTTGATTTTTTAATCTATCTGTTTTTTTTGTGTGTGTGTCCGGCAACAGATCGCAACCCTCAGTGTCATGCCCGTACCAGACCGGGACCGGCAACGGGATTGCAACCCTCGGTGTTGCGCCCACACCTCGCTCAGCCAGTGAGCGGGAACGGATCTGTATGTGGGATCTGAACCCTCGGCGGGAGCGCTGCCACGCTCCCAAGCGGCACATTGTAGCAGTGCACCACTGGCCGGCCCAATCTATCTGTTTTTTTTGTTGTTGTTGTTTGTTTGTTTGTTTGTTTAATTGTATAATATCTTTTTTTATATATTCAGTGTTCTTTATTAAAGAAAAAACAAGAGACGATCAGCAAGTATAGTGTATGAAAACAAAATCTAGAAAATCGAATATAATCCCTCTTCAGCAAAGGGTGCTGGGATAACTGGTTATCCATTTGCAGGAGATTGAAACTAGACCCATATCTCTCACCTTGTACTAAAATCAACTCAAAATGGATTAAGGATTTAAATATACACCCCAGAACAGTAAAACTTATTAAAGAAAACATAGGAGAAACGTTTCAGCAAATAGGGCTGGGCACAGACTTCATGAATATGACCCCAAAAGCATGGGCAACCAAAGGAAAAATAAACAAATGGGACTATATCAAACTAAAAAGCTTTTGCACAGCAAAAGAAACAATTAACAGAGCTAAAAGACAGCCAACAGAGTGGGAGAAAATATTTGCAAAATACACATCTGACAAAGGACTAATATCCAGAATATATAAAGAACTCAAACAACTTTACAAGAAAAAAACAAGCAACCCAATCAAAAAATGGGCCAATCTATCTGTTTTTTAATTGAAGCATAATTGATTGCCCATATCTGTGAAGTATAGCATTAAACATCCATACCTGTATGTAATATGTGATACACAAATCAGGATAATTAGTATATCTAACATGTCATCATTTTTTGTGGACCTTTACCAGTTTCTTGCTAACTCTCCCTTCATCTTTCCTACCACTGGTGGTCTCAGTTCTGTTCTCTACTTTTGAAAATTCAACAAAATATTATGATTGTTGTATCTTTCTTTTTCTCAAATTCAATTTTTTATTTTCTTTTTTGGTTTGGGTTTTTTTTTTTAGCTCCCCCTTATGGGTGAGGATATGTGGTATTTATCTTTCTGTGCTTGGCTTATTTCACTTAACATACTTTTCTCTAAGTTCATCCATATTGCAGAGAATGGTAGAATTTTGTTGCTTTTTATGGCAGAGTAGTATTCCATTGTGTATATATACCACATCTTCCTTATCCAGTTGTCTGTTGATGGACATTTAGGTTATTCCAACTTTGGGCTATTGTAAATAGAGCTGTGATGAATATGGAAGCGTGGGTATCCTTTCGACATGATGATTTTTATTCTTTTGGGTATATATCCAGAAGTGGGATTGCTGGATCATATGGCAGTTGTATCTGTAGTTGTTTGAGGAACCTCCATACAGTTTTTCACTAATTTACAGTCCCACTAACAGTATAGGAGGGTTCCCCTTTCTCTGCATCCTCACCAGCATTTGTTACTCTCTGTCTTTTTGATAATGACCAGTCTAACTTGGGTAAGATGATATATCAGTGTGGTTTTGATTTGCATTTATCTGATGCTTAGTGATATTGAGTATTGTTTCGTGTCTGTTGGCTATTTGTATATCTTTCCTTAAGAAATGCCTTCTGAAGTTTTTCGTTTTGCTTTGTTTGGTTTGGTTTTTGTTTTAGGATGAGATGTTTCAATGTGCTCTCTAACAAAACAGAGTCTCCAATGAGTCAAGGACTTCAAATAAAATTGTAGCTGTTTGGAAAACAAGAAATTATGGTGGGCATGACAACATGACTATCTTCCCAATGTTAAAAACAACTGATTAACAGTGTCATGGAACTCTAAACCTCATGAGTATCACCCCAATATCTCTCGAGGGTTTGGTGGTATTTGCTTGTTCTTTCTCTGTTATTGCACCTTGTCTTCCCCAGGTGCGACTCACTGTTGGCAGCATCACAGAGCTGCAGCAGGGTCTTGCACTTCCCTTAGTTGTCCTTGGACAGAGTCAGATTTCTCATCAGCACATTATAGCTTTTGTAAAACTGATACCTCATTTCTTAATTATTCTGGGCTCTTACAGAGCTGCCACATTGTACAACATAATGTGGCATCATTTACATAGATTCTAATATAAACGATACTTCCTAGAGGGATCACATGGTGGCTCTAATATTTTTTATCAGCTATAGGTTAACAAGGTGGTGAATAAGGTTTTTCTTGTCTGAAAATTTCAACTGAATCTCTGCCACTGAGAATAATGGCTATGTAATTGACATGTACTAGAGTCAACCCTTCAGCAGTATTAGACAGCAGAACCAGTCTGCCTACCATCAAACTTCCAGCTCAAATTCAATTTATATAAAAAAATTCAGAAGAGAATTCTTTACAATAAAGACTGTTTTAGATTTTCTCCTTTTCTTTCCCTGTGGTAATAGAAGCACATTCTTCACTTCCATCAAGACAAAAGGTGTGGTACAAGAGAAACGCTTATAAGTGTAGGCTTCATACAAGAAGGGGACGCTGGCATATTATTCACTACCTGGAGGCTTGCTGAATTGCAGAAACCAGAAAAAAACCACCATAAAGTATCTTTTTTGGGGAAAATAGATATTTATTCCATGAAATTCTTGAGCAAGCCAAGTACATAGAGCCTGATTGCTGCCTTCTACCTGGAAAGTTCTACAAATAGTAGGCTGGCTGGAGCTGCCTCCAAAAGCACGGTAAAGAGGAAGAACATTTGCAGCAGCAATCTTCGTTCTGCGGTCTGGCCTGGCAGGATGAATGAGTATTCCATGAATAAAGGGAATTGATTGCCTTAGATAAAGCCACCTGGAAGGAACTCTATCTAAGAAGGTAGTCTGCTGCACTGAGAAGATCCTAGCATTAGAGTCTATAGTTTTTCTCCTAAGGACAGAAAATGAAAGGGGTCTCAAGAACTGAACTAGAGAATGCAGCATCCATGTTAGAGAATGCAGCAGTAAAGAAATCCTTAATGACCTTATAAGAATTTAAAATGTACTTTATAAAAGAGTTAACATTTGGACATTTCTTTTAGTAGAACACAGAGCAGCCAGCTAATGTTAACTAGGAGACTACAGCAGCATAAGCAAAATAGCTGAATCCCTATGTCTCCAGTCTGTCCATATTCCCTCTATGACTCTTTAAGTAGACTGGGAAGTGGGAGCTTAGGCCTAGAAGATTGTGAGACAATTCCATGTCCCTCCTCTCTTGAGGAAAAGGTTTCTCAATTTTATTTCCTTCCTGTGCTAAGGGAAGGGTATCTGGAGAAATCAGATTTGTTAACTAGATGTGAAGTTCAAGTTTTGAATCCAAATTAAATTGAATATTTTAATTCCTTAAAAATAAGTTCAGGAATGAATCTATTTGTTGAATGATATTCAGTTTATTTATTATTTTTTAAATGTTTTTTACTTGTTTTATTGGTTATGAATATTCACAGGGTACAAAGCAAATTGTCACCACTTATGCCTGAGATGTGATGGCCAGATCCATACTGGTATCATGTCCATTACCACAAGCTGTGATTATACCCTGTGTCCCGCACCTAATTATCTCCTCAATTATCCCCGACCTCCCTCCCCATGCCCCTTTCCCCACTTCACTTTGTATCCCTAGGTATGTTCTCTCCCTCTGCAAGTCCAATGCACCACTGTGGTCTTTCTTTCCTTTCTTCTTTATCTCTTAGCTCCCATTTATGAGTGAGGACATAAGGTATTTATCCCTCTGTGCTTTGCTTATTTCACTCAACCTAACTCCAAGCTAATCCATGTTGTTGCAAATGAGAGAAACTTTTATTTCATTGACATAAATATGATGTAAGTTTGGGTGAATTTCTAAGTCAATTTCAACTTACTAGACTGAGGATATATTTTTTGAGGGAGAGACTGTGTCTGTCTAGTTTATCATTGTTTCTTCAATATTCCCAAAAAAAAATGTCCAGTATTTCCTGAATAAATATACATTTTTAAAAATTAGCTTATTGAATATCTATTTTGTACTTGTCAACCTCATTTATGCTGAAAGGATATAAAAGAATGATATGCAATATTCATGAGTAATTTGCATTTAATTGGCAGAGAAAAACAAAGAAAATATATAATTTAATCAATACTCATAATTTAATAATATATAATTATATATTATATAATTATAAATATATAATTTAATCAATACTCATAATTTAATAATATATAATTATATAAGACATTGTGGATGATAAGATTCTTTTTCAAGTTAATTAGTTAGTCAGGAACAATCAACACAAAGATAAGGATATTCTAACACTAAAAATATGAGAAACCCATGTGAATTCTCTTGTAATTATACTTAAGGTCTTGGAGAAGCAACAAAAGTGTCTTAGGATAATAAATATTCTTTTAGATTTTGCAGAGAAAATATTTACTTTTTCTTTGTGATATCCTTTTCTGTATTTTTTCATGACTTTTTTTCCCCCTATTAAACAGAAGATCCAGTGTTTTTGAGGCCAGTTTCCTCTAAAGATTTTCCTTCCTTTATTTTTTTAAAAAATGTTTTAAAAACTGATTTATCATGCAAAGACATTTTAAGAGTTTACCATTAATCAAATTGAATTTTTAAATATATAAACTTATATGTTCAGAATATAAAAAAGTTTCATACTAAATCAACAGCGAGCACTCTTCCTTTTAGAAAGCAAAATAAATTTAGAATCCAAATTCAAACTCAATTACTAGAAAGATCAAAACTAATTCTAATTTTTGGGAGCACTTAGAATATTTTATATTTAAACAATGAACAAATAAGTTAGCTTTCCAATTCCAGCAGGACTTACATATCTAAATTATTTATAGAAAAAATTAAATATGCATACTAAGCAAAATAATCCCTTCTTCCACAAGCGATGGCACAAAAATAATTAACCTTTTTTTGAGACTTTTACTTGAATTTTTGAATATACAATTTGTTCCATTGGAACAGAAATGTTTTGATGGGCTGCCTTGGCAGCAAGAAAACAATTGTGTACATTCCCTTCTGGAAGAAAGCACAAATAGAATAATTTCCTTAAAAAAAAAAACCCTAAAACTATAACTTTTCATAAAAAGATAGATAATTATTTTTAAAATCAGAGTAACTTATCATTTGCCAGTGTTTCATATGTGATATTTGTGGTCGGAATATGAAGAAGGAAGGAGAAGAGAAGGGGGGAGGAGGAAAGAAAGAAGGAAGGAAGGAAGAGGCTGGCCAGTTAGCTGGCTTGAGAGAGCATGGTACTGGTAACACCAGGGTCACAGGTTCAGATCCCCATACCGGCCAGCCATGAAAATTGATTACGTTGTATGATGTTGAATATACTAATTATGCTGACCTGCATATCATGTACTGCATACAGATATTGATGTTCAATGCTGTTCTCCACGGATATGTCAATTGACTAACTTCCAAAAAAAAAAAAAAAAGGAAAGAAAGAAAGAAAGGAAGGAAGGAAGGAAGGAAGGAAGGAAGAAATGAAGAAAGAAGGAAGGAAGAAAGGGGGGTGGGGAGAAAGACCCAGTAAGATTTTTTTTTTTTCTTCATTATAGTAGCACCAGGAAACAGGGTCATTCATATTATAAAGGAACAGGGAAAAATCTACAGCAAATTCAGTAACTAATTGCATGATACAAAATTTTGGTATAAAATATGTGATTTAGAAATCACATGCTTCTTTACAATGTAAGCACTTCAATGTCATGAACCATAAATGCTACGATTCTTAATAATATACATTCCTAATAATGTCTTACAGCATAGTTGAAAGAACTGCAGTAAGATAGGATCCACGAGCATTTGATTCTAGACCTAGCTGTTCAGCCAGTTGGCTACTACATAGATTTGGGTCAATTCTGTTTATCTCTAGACCTCAGGTTCTTCATTCAGCTATAAGTAAAATATATAACAAAAACACCACTAAGATATTAAAAGCAGTTGCCAAGTAATTAACAATTCTTATTTATAATGTATAAAAGTAATGTACATTATTTAATTTGGGTCATATTTGTATTTTTCAAATACAGCTATTTAATGAAAATAGAGACACAGGGTTGCACTTAAGTAGATGTATTAGTCTTAGATTTTAATCAAAATTTTGTGGTTGTAAAGGAATTTTCCTTGCTAAAGGAATCCAGAATGCCACATACCCAGGAACACTGATGTTACGTTTTTTACATCATTATTGGAAAATTGTTCCTAAAATTAAACCAGTCTTGAAGTTAAATTTGCCAAATTAATATACACATGACTTAAAGGAATTTAGACATAATGCAATGATATCTATTAATCATTTTACTAGAAATAGCAAAAATAATTTAAATAAGCCCAAACAACTTTTCAGTTACCATTTGACATCTACAGGATATATGTAATTCATATGATTTTAGTGGATTAATTTGCTTGAGCAGAGATAATTAAGTAGTGGGTATTTAATGGAACTGTGGCTTATGTTATTGAACTGGAAATATATGACTTCAAATATATTTTTGAAGCTCAAACATTTTGTGTGACACATTACTGGCTTTATTTATTAAAGACCAATAATGTCTTATTTTAATGTCATTTTAGTTGTTTTCTTAAATGTATATTCTCTCAGAATTTATAAACAAGAGCATTTGATTCTTGATTACTACCCCATACCAGACTATGTTGGCAGAAAGCATTGTGGAGAACTGGAAATTAAATTCCATCAGAGGACAAAAGTCTATTGCATTTACAATTATATACAGTATACTAAGAATTCTTACTTTTTCAAGAATATAAAATGTCAATCTATGATTTTATAATCAGCAATAAAACTATCAAGTGGAATGAATTCTCAGTTTATACAGCAATACAGTATTTCCCCATAGGCAAATCTGCAAGAGAAGCCAAATTGTAATTGCAGGGGAATTTGCAGAGTTTGAAATAAGAGAAAGAATACTTATATAAAGTTAAACCAAATTTCTTATGCTTTTTTATCACAGCGGTTATTACATTATAATTACATATATATTTGTTTTGCTGTTTACTGCTTTTTTAATTTACTGGACTATACTGTTTATGAGGATCATGTGTGTTTTTCCCTCAAAATTTAGGAGAGTGTTCAATAATTGAGCAATTTGTATTTGTGGAATGAATGAACAAATGACTGGCTAGTGATATGTAGCTATCCCATCAGAGACTTTTTGAAATAGTAGATAAAACTTTAACTACTGACGGAAAACAAATAATTTTATTTTTAAGTGTCTTTTCAAGTTAGTAGAAAAAAAAGAAAGCAAATCTTATTGTCAGCTTCTCTTTTCTTCAAAATCAGAAACATATATATTATATCTTCATTTTAAGATTGATTCTGGTTGAGATATATATGTGTGTGTATAATTATATTTTTTAAAAATAAAATATATAGAAGAAATTGTGTGTGTGTGTATATGCAAACACACGTGTGTGTGTGTGTGTGTGTGTGTGTGTGTGTGTGTGTGTAATTTCCTAAAAATAAATTGCAGTCAAGGGGAAAAAAAAAACCCAGATACTGGGACTAGAAATATCTTTTGAACATTTATTCATAATATTCTTTGATAAAAGACTCTACATTATTAACCACACACAAATCCCCTTTTCTCTTTTCTGTAAAAAAAAAAAAAAAACAGATTTAGCTATCAACAGTCAGCCTGAAACTTTTACTTATCTAAGCTCTGAATGGTTGGAATATCTTGCCAACTTATAGTGGACAGAGTTACACGGGTTTTTAAAAGCAAATTAATGAATGTAATCTTACACTAGGAGAAGAGGCAAGGTTGGAAAGAATTCTGCTGTATAAGCACTGAGCCTATGCACCATGTGGCATATTGCCTGTATGATAAAGAATACCAAATCCTAAACCGATACAGATATTTTGTATAGACATGCAGCAGATTCCTGTGCCAGCATTCAGTACAAGTACAGTTAGACTTCAATAGGAAGGCCAAATGAGAGTGTGGGTGTGAAATCCCAAACCACCATTTTCAGGAGAATCATTGCACTGTCAGCAGTATTCTCCTCAGTTGGAAATATCTACCCTCTGTGTATTTGTATATGTTTGTGGGTGTGTTTGCACACAGATATATAAGGTGTACCACCAGGGCTAGACAGAGACATGTGGACAACCCAGGCAAGCTAATAAACTGGCAAGCTATTATTCAAGTTAATATGCTTTCAATATTTATTCTACATTTGTGTAAAAGAAGGTTAACTTCTATGTGTCTGAAAAGGAGGGAAGGTGGCCCATTGGAGGGAGTGATCAGCCTCTTCCTATTTTCTCAAGCAATTTACCTCTAGCCTCATACTTGGCAAAATAAATAATCCTATAGTTAATAGGGTCTGCCTCTAAGAAGGCAGTTTAAAGTTGCTCTATTTTTATCCATCTGCTTTAATACATTATCAGAGAAGTCCCCCACATCATATAATTTCTCCACCTAAAAATGATCTTCTAAACAAAATAATCTCTGTATATTCATATTTTAGTGATTTGAGGCCTCTTTTTGGATATTGATCCTGAGCAATTGCCTAACGTGCGAGGGAAGCAATACTTGCGCTTCCACCGTGAGAAAACCCTTCCCTCTAGCACCACCTGTCCTCACCACTTTTTTATTCTTTACTCTGTTTAGAAGCCTCTTGTCCTCTTCTCAGTTCCCTTCCCTTTGAATTCTGCTCTCAGAAAAAAAGCTCATAATCAATTTGTATTGGAGAATGTAACTAGGTAATCTCTTCTCAAATACTATCTGTATTCAGATATTTTAAGGTCATCTAAAGCTTTGTTTCTTTTTAAATGTACTATGAAAATCAAAAGACAATTGAGGAAAGGACTTCGTGAGTGACACAGAATACCTTAATGGAGTCACACCACCTACTAAGGTGCATATGGGATTTAGTTTTATTATTTTGAAATCAAAATATTTAACCTTATGAATTGGAAGTTTTACTGAGCATGGAATTCTATGACAAAGTCATAATTTACATTAGTGTGGCTAACTTGATTTCCCAACATAAACAAATAGATGCTATTCTTCATATATTCTAGTAGAGACCAAATGTTGGAGTAGTGATCATGCGTATATAAATTAATGTACACACATGCACACACACATGCACACACACATGCGCACACACAGACATACTATCCAGAATCTCTCTATATAGACTAAAAAAGGACAGCAAAATTTGGTAAATGTTATATGTTAATCACTTTCCCTGAGATCCACAAACACACACACATGAAAAATCATGCAAGAATAGGTATTAATTCCTTTTTAAATGCTTGGTAGAATTCAGCAATAAAGCCATCCTGTCCTGGGCTTTTCTCTGCTGGGAGGCTGTTAATTACTGCTTTAATCTTGTTGCTTGTTATTGGTCTGTTCAGGTTTTCTGTTTCTTCTTGGTTCAGTCTTGGTAGTTTGTATGTGTCCAGAAATTTATCCATTTCCTCCAGGTTTTCAAATTTGTTGGTGTACAGTTGTTTATAATAGTCTCTAATGATTCTTTGTACTTCTGTGTTATCGATTGTGATGTCTACTTTTCCATTTCTGATTTTTATTATTTAGGTCTTCTCTCCTCCTTTTTTAGTTAATCAAGCTAATTGTTTGTCTAATTTGTATATTTTATATATCTTCTCAAAAAAAACAACTTTTTGTGTAATCGATCTGTTCTATCATTTTCGTGGTCTTTATTTCATTTAGCTGTGCTCTAATCTTTACTATTCCTCTCCATTTACTAATTTTTGGGTTGGATTGTTCTTGCTTTTCTAGTTCCTTGAGGTGTAACAGCAGGTTGTTTATTTGAAATCTTTCTATTCTTTTAATGTAAGTGTTCATTACAATAATCTTCCCTCTTCATACTGCTATTGCAGTATCCCACAGGTTTTGATAAGAGTGTCTGTATTTCCATTGGTTTCAAGGAATTCTCTGATTTCCTACTTTATTTGTTCTTTGACCCATTCGTCGTTCAGGAGCATGTTGTTTAATTTCCATATATTTGTATAGTTTCCAAAGTTTTGTTTGTTGTTTATTTCTAGTTTTATTCCATTGTTGTCTGAAAAAAAGTACTTGGTATGACTTGCATCTTTTAAATTTGTTGAGACCATAGAGGGAAAGTATTCAGTCTTTCACCTTTAAGTATGATATTAGCTGCATTTTTTTTTATACATACTCTGTCAAGTTTAGGAAGTTTTATTCTATTCTTTGCCTGCTGGAAAGTTGGCTTTAAGAAATTATTTATTATAAATAGATATGTTAAATTTTGTCAAATGACTTTTGTGTACCAATTGGTATGATCATGTAATTTTCTTCTTTAGCCTGCTGATATGTGATGTGTTGGTCTATAGATTTCTTCTCTCTCTCTTTGAACTGTGTCTGTATTTGAAGTTAGGATAAATCTGACTTCATTTATGAGTTGGAAAATGTTCCTTGCTCTTCTATTTTTTGTAAGAGATTGTGTAGAATTGTCGCTAATTTTTCTTTACATCTTTAGTAGAAGTCTCTAATGAGACCCCATGTGGGCTTATAGATTTCTGTTTTAAAAGCATTTAAATTAAAGATTCAATTTCCTTAATAACAATAGGATTGTGCAGATTATTTCACATTGAACAAAGTTTGGTAGATTCTGGTCTTCAAGAAATCTATTCATCTATTTTTCAAGTTTTTGCACATACAGTCGTGTATTACTTCTTTACTATTCTTTTAATGACTGCAGGATCTGTAGTTATATCCCCTGTTTTATTTCTGATATTGCTAATTCATATCTTCAATCTTATATTGGTCAGTCTTGTTAGAAGTGTATCAAGTGCATTTATTCTGTCAAAGAATCAGTTTTTATTTCATTGATTTTCTTTATTACTTTTGTTTCCAAGTCCATTGACCTATGCACTTTTCCTTACTGTGTTCTTCTGCTTGCTTTAATTTTATTTAGCTATTATTCTTCTATTCTGACTAGGTGAGGGATTTGATTAGATTGTCAATTTGAGACACCCCCCTTTTGGGGGGCATTTTTCAATATTGTTAACTATTGATTTCTAGTACATGTTTTTCATGCTGCAAATTTCCTTTCACACTTTCTATTCATAGATGCATTTAAAACATTTTTGTTATGTTGTCTGTTTATTTAAGTTGAATTTTAAGTATTACTTTTTATTGTTACTTTTTATTATTTTAGACTTCTTAACCCTTAAATTACTTAGAAAAGTGTTTTAATTTTTAAGCATTAAGAGATTTCCCTATTATTTTCCTGTTATTGATTTCTAGTTTTATTTTATTATGGTCAGAGAACAAACTCTTTTTGATTTCAATTCTTTAAAATTTGTTGAAGTTCAATCAAGTATATGGTTTTTCTTTATCAATGCCTAATGACACATGAAAAGAATATGTCTTTTTCTTTAGTTCAGTGGAATTTTTATAAATGTATATTACATTCTATTATTTGATAATGTTGTTTCATTTTTCCATATCTTTGTTGATTTTCTGTCTAGTAGTTCTCTTAATTATAGAGAGAGGTGAATTGATGCTTTCAGGTATAATTATGGATTTCTCAAGTCATTTTTGCTTCATGAATTTGTTTTAACACTTTTTGCTTCATGAATATGAAGCTTATTTGGTGCATATGCATTTAGGATTTCTATGTTTTTTTGGTATATTAATATGCACTATTAATATCCCTTTTATCAATATGCAGTATTCTTGTCTGTCCCTAGTAATTTTCTATCCTCTAAAATTTCCTTTACCTGATAATAATATAGCCATTTCTACTTTTTAAAAAATTAATGCTTGCATGGTCCATTTTTATCCATTTTATGAACTTCACTTTACCTGTACTGGCATATTTAAAGGGAGTTCCTTGTAGACATTACATTGATGATTCATGATTTTTAATTCAGTATAACAATCTCTATCCTTAAATAAGTATATTTAGAAAATTTATATTTAAAGTAATTTTTGATATGTTAGAGGTTAGGTCTGCCATTTTATCATTTGTTGTCTTATTTTTAATCATACCTCAGCACTTTGTTTTCTTTGGATTTTGAAAATTTTTTTAGATTTCATTTTGATTTATGTATTGTAGGTTTGAGTATGTGTCTTAGTATAGGTTTTTTTTTTTTTTTCCTTTTTGTCTTTTTTACTGACCGGTAACGGAATCCCAACCCTCGGTGTCGCGCCCGTACCGGGAACTGGCAACGGGATCGCAACCCTCGGTGTTGCGCCCGCACCGTGCTCGGAGAGTGTGCCACCGGGCCGGCCCTTAGTATAGTTTTTTAAGTGGTATAAATAACTGGCAAATGCTGTATGAGGAAGAACATTACAGGCCTAAATTACTTCATCTTAGTAAGTGAAAATTGCAGTTACTAATTATGGTTGTGCTTGTGTATACACACACATACACACACATACACACATTCACACATCCCAGACTAGCAAAATGTGTCAAGTTGGGCAAAGAAGTGAAGCAAAGGGAATGAGATCCAATGCTAGTGGTAGTGAAAATTGGTCACAAGCTTTTTGGAAAATTATTAACACCAATTAAAGTTGAATATATGCATATTCTATAGGCCAACAATTCCACTGTTACGTATATACACTAAAGAAATTCTTGTCTATGTGGTCCAGGATTCATACAAAGAGCTTACAGCAGTGTTTATAATAACAAAAAACTGGCAATGGCTCCCCACGCTGGGAACAACTCAAATGCCTGTCATCAATACAATATATAAATAAAGTATAGTGTAATCATAAATTGAAGGAACATTCAACAGTGAAAACAGTGACTGACAACTAAATGTGCCCAAAATGGATAAATCTCAAAAAACAAGGTAGAGTGAAATAAGTTGCAGAAAACTGTGTACAGAATGATCCCACTTACAGAAATTGAAAAAAATGTAGTTTTAAGGATGCACACACACATAGAAACATTACAGAAAAGCAAAGAAATATTAACAAAATATTTAAGATTAGAGATTACCTCCTCAAAAGTGATTGAATTCTATGACAGCAGAACATTGGACCTTCTTTTGAAAAATTGTCTTTTTTAATCTGAGTGTTGGTTATGCAGGGGGCTACTGTATTATTAGAATTTAAACTGTACTTATAATTATATACAGTGTTTTTATATGTGCTGTATTTTCTAATAAAATAAAACAAAAACAGAAAAGAAAGTCATTGCTTCATTTTATTTTTGTTTATTTATTTATTGACCACAAAACAAGTCTTAATACATTTAAAAATACTAAGATCATAGAAAATATGTTCTGTGACCACAATAACAGAAGGAAATTTAGAAAATTCACAAATGTGTGGAAATTAAAAACACTCTTAAATAAACAATGGATAAAATTTAAAATCACAAGGAAATTAGAGTACTTTGATATAAAAATCAAAGTTCAAAATACCAAAATTTATAAGATGGAGGGCTCATGCAGTGCTTAGAGGAATATTTATACTTGTAAATACCTATATTAAAAAAAAGAAAAATCTCAAATCAGTGATGTAAACTTCTCCCTTAAGAAATGAGAAAAGGAAGAGCAAATGAAACTGAAAGCAAATATGAGCAGGAAATAACAAAGATTACAACAGAAATAAATGAAATACACAAAATAGGGAATTAAAAAAATGAGAAAAAATCTACAAAACCAAAAGTGGATTCTTTAAAAAGACCAACAAAATTTGCAAACTTTTATCTAGACTGACCAAGAAAATAGAAAGAAGACCGAAATTACCAAAATCAGAAATAAAACAGGGGCATTATTATATTTTCATTATGGTTTTTTGTGGTGATAAGATTTAGTTTATTTCTCTTTCTCATTTGCATTTTTGTTCTACCAGAGGGTTTTGTTCTTTCTTGTATATTCATGGTAGTGATTATTGTTTTTCAGATTCCACATACAGGATTTCCTTGAGGATTTCTTGTAGATCTGGTCATGTAGTGGTGAACTCTTGCAGTTTTTGTTGTCTAGAAAATACACTATTTTTCCCTCATTTCTGAAGGATAGCCTTGCTGGGCATAGTATTATTCAATAGCAGGTTTTATCTCTTAATATTTTGAATATATCAGTCCATTTCCTTCTGTCCTGTAGAGTTTCTGTTGAGAAGTCCATTGTTCATGTGATAGGGGCTCCCTTAAAAGATGACTTGATGCTTTTCTCTTGCTTCTTTTAAGATTTTTCTCTTTGTTTATGAGCTTTTCAAGTTTGTCTATAATGTGTCTTGGAGAGGATCATTTTGGGTTGAATCTGGGGATCTTTGAGGCTCCTGGATCTGAAGGCCCATGTTTCAACCTGGGAAGTTTTCTGCTATTATTTTGTTGGATGTGTTTTTCATTCCTTTTCCTTTCTCCTCCCCTTCTGGAGCATGCATGATTCAAATGTTTGTGTGCTTAAGGTTGTCTGCTAACTCTCTTAGATTTTATTCATTTTTTAAAATTATTTTTTCCTTTTTTTGTCTGCATTATTTTGAAAAGACTATCTTCAAGATCAGAAATTCTTTCTTCCATTGGAAAATAAATCCAAAGAGTTGTGTAACTTCACGACAAAACTTATTAAAAACTTATTTTATTGAATTTCTAAATGTGTGCACATAAGAATTCAATTCTGTTAAATGAAAATGCAGGTATAGATATTTATTTGCCCAATATGTACAACAATATAATCAATTGCATCTTGTATTTTTGAAGTGTAATTAATTAAAATAATTAAGCTGCATTTTTGACACAAAATCGAAATTTTTATGTTATGAATATGCAGGGATAAGCTCAGCTGGGATGGTTTTATTTATACAGGTCATCTTCATGTCTCCAAATGTTAGTTAATTTGTTTTTCATGTCATTACAATTGGCACTAACCACATAATCAAATACTAAAAATATGCATGCATTTATCAGGAGAAAAATATGCCCTGTTCTCCCATTAGGAGCTAGATTTCCTTTTGTAATTATGAATTAACATCTTGCCTTGTAATTCATTGAATTTTATTTTAACTCTAACTTGTGCCCCAAACAATCCTAAATCTATCACTCAGACTTGGCTAGTACTATAAGCTAGTTGAACACCTTATCATATTGCCAAAGTTAATATCCACTTAATTGATCATATACTTGCTGACCAAAGAAAAAATGCTTATTTATGAGATTTCAAGGATGATAGAAATAACAACTATAACATTTGTGTAGCATACTTTGTAGTTCACAATGTACTTTAAAGTTATAGTCAATCCTTAGGCAAATAAATGACTGATACTATCATTTTACACATTAGAAAAGGAGACTCAGAAAGCCTCAGAAATGTATCAAAGTCCCTCAGCTTAAGTTTTGGGTGGTGGCTCTTCATGGTTCTGCCTTATTTGTGCTTCTCTTGAAAGCAAAGACATTAACTGCCCTTTGGCTCTGGACTGCATTTTTAAGAATATTTGTATATAAAATAATGAGAAGGAAATGGTTAATGGACATCTGTGGTCAGCACCCAAGGACGTGTTCACTTGGTGAACTCGCATATGAGTAAACAACCAAGAAATATCAAGGATTGCAAACAATCCTTGAGAACGTTTGAAGTTGTGAGAACACTTTCTTGGGATATTCCCAGGAGGCACATTATAGATAACCAAGTGCTTGAGAAGGGAGGTAACGGCCTTCTGCTCTTGAGAAAAATATAACAGAATTTATGCATTAATGCGTATCCCACACGCACAAGCTTGCTAAATGTAATAAAAGCTGTAACAGCGGTTGGGTTGGGGCTACTCGCCTGAGAGAGCAGTGGCCCTCCGCTCTTCACCTGCATCTCGTCTCCTGTGCCTTCCTTTGCATCTCCGATAATTTAAATCTAGAATAATGATGTAAGGTAGAACAAGTTCAGGCCAGTTTTCTTGCAGCCCATTATAAAAGATTTGAATTCTCTCAGCTGATGTTTCTTAGCTGATGCAGACCTACTGTGTTTGCCACATCTATCTGGGATTTTCCACATTGTTCCCTTGTGAATTGAGGACAAAAAGAACTAATGTGAAAATGAGCCCACATATAATAAGGTCATTTGTCTCTGACCCAGGAGTCTCATGTCTTCTGTCAGCACCCATAAAACTGTGGCCAACTTGTATTATGAGTTTGAAGGTATTGTAAAATGTCAGAACTGTAACAGTTCTTGACAGTAAATTATGGAGCAGAAAAGCAAAAAGATTTCTTTTGTTTCATGGATAAGTGCACATTTTATATACTACAGTGGATCTCGAGAACCTGAATTAATATATACTCATATCCCCAGTGTAATTTTTCTACATGAAAAAAAGGAGGATGTGTGTTATTGTACCCTAATTGGGCTAAGTATCTCATGTACAACAATTTTGGTTCTATGTATATGTTTGCATATAGGATATCTCGGAAGGATATAAATAACTGATAACAATGGTAACATCAGGCAACTGAAACTGCATATGTCAAGAATAGAAGGTAGATTTCCTCTTTAACCATATACACATTTGTGCTTACCAAACACTGTTCTGTGTGCAAGGCGGTATAAAAGTCAATAAAATCAAGCTCTCCACATTGACATTCTCAACTAATTTATTGTATTACATTGATTCGAGTTAGATAAAATTAACTTCTATATGCTTTAATTTTCTCATTTATAAAACTGTGCAATTATAATAACCCCCTTACAGGTTGTAAAGATTAAATTATTTTTTACCTTAAAGGCTTTAATGAGTGCCTTAGTCAATAAGGGTTAGCAATAATAAATTTTAAATGATTTTCAAATGATTTTCACTTGTTCACATTCTTCTTAATTCTAAATGACAGAGTATTTCATTATGTGACTACAAGGTACAAGGTAGGTGAAAATACTGAAAATACACACACACACACACACACACACACACACACACCACCTCCTTCAGTTCAGACTGAGATATAAATTACCAATGCCAGAACATACACTTTGAATATATTTTGAGGAACACTGTCCTAGGAAAAGGCTAATGATGCCATAGATATGATAAGGAAATGATACAAGGAATTTTGAAGGGTGAAAATCTGTTGATGACAAAATTGTTGTTTAGATAAACACTGCTTCAATAAACAGTTACTAATTAATTCCGTTCCCTTATTTTTCTTATCTATTAATTTATCCATTAATCCAACAGTTATTTGTTCAGCACCTTAGATCTGTCAGGCTATGTGAGTAATGAAGACAAATGTTAATCAAATAATGCACTATTAATAGTACTTAGTAAGTGTTACATGCGCTGGAATAAGTGACACTAAAAATCACTTATTCCAGCGCATGTAACACTGATCTCAGACACGGTATTCTTTGGAACAATCTCTGACAGTCCTGGATTTTACTCACCCTAGTACTGCAATCCTACTTACTCCTATCCTATTACATACTCATTAACATCTTCTACTCCTCTAGTGATAAGTCATCTCTGAAATTAAAATTCTAGAATCCCACCTTCTTGGCTCTGGGCCTGGGGACCTAAAGCTGAAGTGAATTGGAAAGTTTTTCATTTGTTTTGTAACCACTGGTTAATTGTGCATATTGGGTCTTAAGGCATATATCGGAAATTTAACTAACTACTGCTCATTTGTTTGCTGTAAGCAATAAGCATGCTAACCCTAAGATAAGACCATTATTGTTTCAAGTTAATACATCTATTTTTTGGTTACAACCACAGGGTTCAGTCATACCACTGCAGTAATGTTCATTGCTTTTCTCATTCTCACAATCTCTTCCAGAAATTCTAACTCAAGAAAATTTAATGCCTAACCCAATCAGGACTTGCAAAGGAAAACAGACAAGGTAATACTCACTGAATGACTTGAAAAAAAAAAAAATGTTACTGGCTGGGACAAGACCCACTATCCAGCCCATCCTGGCATGGTTTTCCTGTACTTAAGCATCCGTCCATGATTATAGCAATTCTGTGGACACAGCCAAGACCAGTGTGTGGAGTATACTAATATTTATAAAGCAAATGTATTTCACAGGGCCCAGTTTCCAAAGCCCTGTAGTTTCAGGTATAACCTAACCTTTTAAAATTACACATAGAAATGTTAAGCTTGCAAAAGACAGGAAAATTTCGCCAGGCTAAAGTCTCTGTAGTAGATAAAGAATTGTAACACAGCAAAATTGTTGGCTCAAGGACAGATGCCCCTGGAGTGTTATGTAAACATACTGAGGAAATTGCTGTAGGAAAAGACAGTATTTGCTAAGAACAAGCTTTTGTTGGTGGATCAACTTAACCTTTTGCAAATTGCATTATGGAATGTCAGTTTGTTATTTCACTGATGTTACCAGCTTCTATTGTTAAACTATACTTAGCCATATCTGCACCTATGTTCCTTTTCTGTAACTTTCTGGCCTGGAGAATAAATACTGAGAAAAAACCCCAGTCCAGTGTTAATTTCCTGAGGAAGAATGCCTCTCTCTTGAGGATTCCTGGAAATTAACCCCTTCGGGGTTTCTCACTGCTTAGAAGAAGATGGGCTTTGAGTAATACTTTGTGTCTCCAGCACCCTGGGTGAGACGCAACACCAGTGATCTTCTGAGTCAGGCTGGTTCTTACTGGTAAGCCCCATTCTCATTAACTTTGTGTTCTTCTTAACTGTGGTGTTATGTGTTAACAAGATGTATCTACTAGATATTCATGATAGTTGGGAAAGATACAAAGTTCATCAGGACCTCACTCAGGCTAAAAATGTGGGTGAATCCCATAGAAGTTTGACAAGTAAATTCTTCCAAAACATTTCTACTAGAGAGGAAGATCTTAGAATTTCACAATATGCATTCTCTTTAGAGAAGCCACCTCATTCTCCATATGCCTAAATATCACTGTACCTGTTTGGTAAGCAGAATTCTATAATAGCTTCCCAAGATTCCCAGTCTATGGAGTATACATACCTTTTCTCCGTCAATTAAATGCTAATCTGGGTGCTGCTTTGATAGGATTTTTCAGATGTGATCAAATTCCAGTATCAGTTGACTTTAAGAAAAGGAGAATATCATAACTGGGAATGAAAAAAATCATGTAAACCCTGAAAGGGACCTGGCTTTTTCCAGTGAGAGAGGTTTGAAGTGTGAGAAGAATTTCATGTGAAGGAGATTTTCTGTTGCTGAGTTTGAAGATGCAAAGGGCCACATAGACTCTAGGAAATAAACATGGCCCCATTTGGCCACCAGCAAAAAATTGGGGACCTGTGTCTGAAAAGCACGAGGAACTATTCTGACCATTAAGCTGAGAGAGGACCCTGTGCTTCAGATGAAAGTTCAGCCATCTAACACCTTGATTTTAGCCTGCGACACCTTGAGCAGGGACCCGAGTCAGGCTGTGCCCAGACTTCTGACCTATAGAACTATGAGCTAATAAATGGGTGTTGTTTTTAGTCACTAAGTTTGTGGCAATTTATTACGAGGTGATAGAAAACTAACATACAGTTTGGGATGCTCTAAATGCAGTTTTATTGCACTATTTGCATTTTAGCATTCTTTCTGTCTTCCAGTCTCTCCTCTTCTACCTCAATAACTGTAGTTATTAGTAGTAACATTTCGGTAGTCTGTTTGATATATCACGAAAGCTGGAGGGGGGATGGCAAGGGAGTTCAAAAGCTTAAATATAAATGTGCAAATGAATAAATATATTTTGCCAACATTTTGTAGAATTACTCCTGAATCTTTGTGTAAGTACACATGATTCCATAAGATTGAACGGATACTCGTCAAATTGCAACAGAAAGTCAGTCTTTTTATTTTCCTTCTAGTAGGGGCTCAGAAGATTGCTTGATTTTCTTTGGTACTTTTCACCATGTAGAAGAATTAAATGTCCAAAGACAGTTTTACCAAGGCTGAAGTATTTGTATCTTTTACCCCATATACCACTTCAAGGGAAGTTTCCTTCAAACTTTCCACGACAATCTTTCATTTATTTCTCAGTTTCCAAGACATTTCATTTCTTTGGCATTTCCTTAATGTGGCTAAACCACACTTCAAGCTCTCCCCCTGGCAAGAGCTCTGCTTCCTGGCAAATGCTCAGTCGTTTAGAATCGACTGTGGGTTGCATAGCCTGCATTATAGTCTACCCCAGAACATCATGGTCTGAAGCTGTTTTAGTGTTCCAAAAGACCTGTCTTTGCTCTCACAGAGCAATCTAATGTCACTTAGAGCCTCTGAGATGAATAATGAAAGCTTGTAGTCTACTAGAGAAAATGGACTAATTTCTCATTAGAATATTTTGTTAATTTGTTGTTTCTCCTTTTGATTATTTTAACTTTATATTCTTGGCAAAAATAATAAATGTTAAGAACTCATAAATATTTACGGAGTGAATTAATGATTCTTTGTATTATAGTTACTTATTACAGTTAGTAAGGTACATGTCTGTTGCCACCCAAGAGTGATTTTCAAACTTCGCACTACTAAGTCCACAGAATTCTGTGAAGGTGTAGTAGGGGACTACTTGTGAACCAAGGGACATAATTAAACAGGCTAAACTTCTAGTCCCCAGCCCAACCTCAACCAGATAAGGCTCAATTAAAATGACTTTTCATACTGGGATTTCATGTGTTATATTATCCATACTCATGAAAATTTGAGAGCAACTGTGGTATGAACTGAATGTTTGTCTCTCCACAAAATTCATATGTTGAAACACTAACAACCAATATGACCACTTTTGGAGACAGGGCCCTTATTGAAGTAATTAGGGTTAGAGGAGGTCATGAGGGTGGGGCCTTCATGATGGGATTAGTGTCCTTAAAGAAGAGACCCCAGAGCTCTCTCTCTCAACTGTGTGGAAACACATTGAGAAGGTGGCCATCTACAAGCCAGGTTGAGGACCCTCACTAGAAACTGACTGTGCTGGCACCTTCATCTCAGACTTCTCAGCTTCCAGACTGTGAGAAGTAAATTTCTGTCGTTTAAGTCACACAGTCTGTGGGATTTTGTTGTGGCAGGCTGAACTGAGTTAGACACACTATGTGATAGACAGGACCTAACATTTATTGAATACATACTATGCACCAGGCACTGTACAGTTTATTAATTATATTAACTAACTCAATCCCCACAATAACCATAAGAGATAGTGTTTTTTTTATTACCATCCCTATATTACAGATGAAAAAATTGAGGCAGAGAGTATAAATAACTTGCCCAAGGTTTCCTGGCTAGTAAGTAAAGGGGTGTATTACTTTCCTATTGCTATTTTAACAAATTACCACAAACTTGGTAGCATTAAACAACAGAAATTTATTCTCTCACAATTCTTCAGGCCACAGGTCTGAATTCAAGGTATTGGTAGGGCTGCATTCCCTCCAGAGGCTCCAGAGGAGGATTGGTTTCCTTGTTCTTTCAACTTCTGGTGGCTGAAAGAGTTTGTGGGCACATGGTTCCAATTTCCACCTCTGTCTTCCTCTTGCTTTCTCCCTTGTATCTCTCTCCAATTCCCCTCTGCTTTTCCCTTACTTTCAGCACCCACCCAAACAATACAGGATGATCTCCTCCTCTCAGAATCCTTAACTTACATTTGCAAAGACCCTTTTTTCAAATAAGGTAACGTTCATAGATATCATGAGTTACAATGGAGACATACTGTTTTGGGGCCATCATTCAATCCAGTACGAGGAGCCAGCATTTAGACCAACGCAGTCTTGCTCCAGTGACCATATGGTTCAACAAATGAACTAAGGCAACATTTATTTAATCTAAATTCCAGGTAGATTGGTCCTGTTTTTATATATCTCTATATCTTCCACAGAGTGCACATGAAAAACCTTTGGATAGTACAGCCCAGTGTATATGTTTGTTGAGTTGCAATGAACAAAGTAATGTAACACTAATCCATATTGTTTACATAAGAATGACTTAATGCTTCTAAAATATAAGTTCCTCTTAGATTAGAAGTGGCTCTTTCATATACGAATTACCATGAATTGCAGTAGATGTTCTGTCATGTAGATATGTCTCAAAAATTATCTGTTGATCATTTTGATTAAAAAAATAAGTCTAATGACACCTTCCATTTAAAATAACTTTCTCTAATTACCCAATACTATTATGAAATAAGTTTATTGGTGAATATAGCACTTGGATAGTAATTTTCATAAGATTTGTGGTCGTTTTAGGAACCCTACTGGGGTGAGTACTTTAGACCCAGCACGTATGCATACTCTGTGGATTAACATATCATTTATGCCTCTGAGTGAGGCCCTTTTGGGTGAGTCATAATTTACCTACTGTGATACATTTTATTGGAAATCACCCAATTAGACTCCCTGGTTGGTAGATATAAAATATGGCATTACAAAAAAGGTGTTACAAATCTTTGAGAAATATATGCAATGGCAAAAATATTCCTTGATCAAAGAATTGAATGCTAATGACAGAATATAATAAACTTTTAAAATACAAATTGCTATCAACAAACAGAATTGAAAATATGTCAATTGTCTTGCCAGTCATTTGCCTTTTGTTAAAATTATTCCATTATTTTTAGGACTGGAATGATAGCCCCTCTTCAGCGTCTTACCAAACATGCCACAGGTTTTGAACTAAATATTTTTTCCCCTAATTCTCTTTCAGTGGTGTAAATATTCCTTTGGCATGTAACCTCATTTACATTTTTCTTACCTTAAATTTTATCCTGAAAACCACATCAAAATTTTTAAACAGAAAATTCTTAAATGAACAATGGGTACTGCTGACCTAGTATTTTCTGTAAATCAAATAATATTGATGGGCAAAAAGGGGGAATTAATTCTTGTGGTTATAATCTGTAAAAAATCACAAATGCAGAAATATATTTTGCATTTCATATAACTTGGAGTGCATCTTTTTTTTTTTTGTCTTTTTTCGTGTTCGGCAACGGATCGCAACCCTCAGTGTTGCGCCCGCACCTTGCTCAGCCAGTGAGCGGGAACCGGTCTGTATGTGGGATCCGAACCCTCGGTGGGAGCGCCGCCACGCTCCCAAGTGGTGCACTGTAGCAGTGCGCCACCGGGCCGGCCCAAGTGCATCTTTTTTTTTAATCCCAAATGACTACTATAGAAAGGAAAACAAATGTAATAAATGCAAAAAATGAGTGAAACATTGAGAAAGAGAGATTTTTAAAAATACAGTTGCCCCTTGGTATCTGTGGGGGACTGGTTCCAGGACCTCCTGCAGATACCAAAATCCTCAGATGCTCAAGTCCTTGATATGAAAATGACATAGTATTTGCATATAACCTTATGCACACCCTCTCCTATGCCTTATATCATCTCTGCATTTTTGAGACACTTGCAATACCTAATACAATGTTAATACTATGTAAATAGTTGCTATATGTATTGCTTAGGGAATGAAGACAAGAAAGAAAAACAGTCTGTGCATATTCAGCACAGACACAATTTTTTTTCTTGATTATTTCGGTCAGCAGTTGGCTGCAGCCACTGATGTGGAACCCACAAACAGGGACTGCACTAGGAAAAATATGTGATGGATCTCGGTGTTTCATTAACAATCATCATTTTCAAGAGTCTGAACATTACTATTTTTAAAACCATCTAACTTATTATTCTATTTTGTTAGTAGTTTTATTTTAGGTATCAGATATGTTAACCCAGATTATCGGCTCTAAGTCATAAAGTTTTCAAGAAGGAAAAATGGAACAAAGCAACCAGCCAAGACCTCAGATTGTCCCTCCTGTTGTCCTTGGTGGAGACTCAGCGATCTACTTTTGTCTCCAGAACAAGAGACCCCATTAAGGACATATAAATCTTTTTATCTAATCAAGAATTGTATAGGAGGGATAAAAGAACATTACCCAAGGTACTCATAAGAAGTTGGAATGTTTAAAAGAACACTCTTTTAAAGTAGGAAACTAAATAAAAATTCCTTTTAGGATTTAGAAGAAGAGTTTTCAGAGTATAGCATTTTGAATTTATTGCTAAAACAATAGTATCCATATTAAAGCTATGTTAGCTGTTAGGCAAGAGTTGGTGGAAGAGATGGCAGTGTTTTGCAGTGTTAATTTTGTGATTTTTACGGTTATATCGTGACTATGTAGGAAAAGGCTTTTGTTTGCAGGAAACGCACAGTAAAGTATCCATGAGTGATCATGCATTATGTCTGCAACTTACTTTTCAATGTTTCAGTAAAAATGTTCTTTGCATTTTCTTGCAACTTTTCAGTAAATTTGAAATTATTCTAGATGCAAAGAAAAATGTATTAGCAGGAAAATATTAGAGTTACATAGAGCTCATAATAATAAGGCTACACAGAAGCAAAATGAGGTAAAATGATTCTGAGTAAGTTACAGGATTAATTTGTAAATAAATAAGTAGAAACTACAAGAAATAATAATACAAATTCCCTTAAGCACGTTACATTTTTTTAAACTTAATTCTAACAATGACATTTTTAGATTTTGAAATAAGTTTAGAATTACAGGAAAAATTTGCAAAAATAATGAAAAGAATTCCCGTATACACTTCACTCAGTGTAGTGGATTGAATGATGTCCCCCCAAAACTCACTGAAGCTTAAATTGTGTCCCTCAAGTTTTATGCATTGGAAACTTGGCCCCCACTGTGTCTGCTAAGAGTGTAGGAAATCCTCTTATGGTAATTGAAAGGTGGAGCCTTGAAGAGGTGACCAGATTGTAGGATCATGTCTTAGTGAATGGATTAAATATGGTCAGGGACATGCTTCTAAGGGCTTTAAAAGAAGACAGAGATGAGTCTTGTCTTTCTCTCTGTTCTCTCTGCTTTCACCGTCTTGCAATGTGATAACCCTGGGTCACTGTCGCCACCATCAGATGGAATGTGGACTTCTCAGCCTCAGAAACTGTAAGTAATAAATTTTGTTTTCTTTATAAATTGCGCAGTTCTGTGTATTTTGTTATAAGCAATGGAAATGGACTAGTATACTCAGGTTCTACCAATTTTCATCTTTTATGTTGCTTTGTCATTATTTCTTTATTTTATACAGTTATTATTGTTTTTTTTTTAAGAACCATTTGGGAATAAGTTTTGACTTACTATTAAATACCTTAGAGTGCTTTTTTCTTAAAAACATACCTTGAAATTTTTGAAGATTATAATTTTCGCTTTTTATACAAGAAAACAAGTATTTTTTTGGTATATGCCCTAGAAGAACTAAACACACACACACACACTCACACATGCACACACACACATATCTGAGTTGGGAGAAGCAAAATGGAAAATAGCTATTTTTAGAGTTCGTATGATATTTTAAAACATATATGTGGAAGGTTTTGATGAATATTAAAATTATAAAATGGTAAATAGCAAAAAAATGTCAATCAAATAAGTATAACTGGCATGCCCAATTTTACCAATTATCAGCAAGCAGAAGGTCAATTTGATTTTAGTGTTTAAAGACAATGACTGAATTTCAATCTGGCTAGCTTGTCAGGATGCTACGTCTGCTCTCAGGCTTTATTTCACAAATACTCCATCGATAATAATTATCGAGACTGGGAAATCAGATTGATTCTTCAAGTTTAATTTTGAGAAATTTTTTTAACCACTCAGAACCCTGCTTCTTATCTTCTTACCTTCCATCTACTCCTTAAAAATCACCCAGTATTTGAGAAATGGAATCCTGCTTAAGGCAAGGAAATATGAAGGCAAAACATAGGTTCCTGCTCATCACATGAATATTCAGGAGGCCAAGATATAGAAACCAAGATGGTCCAGCATTCTAGGATAAAGTTCCCAGGACATTGTAACCTTGGGTCTGTGAATAGATTTCAGAGGGTCCATAAAATTGTATGGGTAAAAATTGTATATTTATTTGTGATAATCTCTAATGAAATTTAGCACTCTTAATAAGTTTAGCAGCACCTATGATTTTTCACTATAAAAAAATGACAACGTATTTTCACAAAAGTTTAGTAACTCTTAATGCAAGATCTTTCAGCCCTTACAGATAAAGTTGCCCACTCAAAAGCAAGTCATGGTACACATGTCACTGAATTAGAAGGGAGTTCCACAAGAGAAACAGACATTATTACACATGAATTTGCAGAAAGCCAATTCAGTAAAAGCCAATCTGCCAAAAACCAAAGAATTAATTTACCTAATGAAATTTAACCATTTTTAAGCTTATTTTAGAATCTTTCAAAATGATTTTTCAAATATAGTTGATCAATTTCTGTGGTAAAAGTGCTCTTCCATTTTATAGGATATAAAATTTTATACATTGAAAAGCCAAAAAGTGAGTAGTTGAAGTATGTAATAATCATAATTATGTATTTCATTATAAGTAATTAAAATATCATCGTGACCATTTTGGATTCATTTGTTTTTCAAAGAGAATCATACAAGATATTCTGAATAGAGGCAAAAAAAAAAAAAAAATGATGATTCAGCACCCAATTAAAAAAATGTGAAAAATAAATCAGGTGAAAGATGGTGGCACTGAAGGGAGCAAGGGTAGTGGAAGTTACCCATTCAAAGCCTGGCAGCAAAAACTTCACATACTTATAGTAATAGTTCAGGTATAAATTTTTGAATACCAAGTTAAATGGTTGCATTTCAACATAAGATTCAAAGTCATGAAACTCTACGCACAGATTGTCCTTCCTTTACCAAGAATTGGATAGATTCTTTCCCACTGTAATGGGAGCTGTCTAGGGCAATCTTCCACAATGCCTGCTACCCCTAGTGTTTAATAAAAGTTGACATTCCCACTATTTAACTTTCTGTCTTCCTATAAAGTTCTGTAAGTAACTTACAAATGCCAATTATTTAAAAAGAAAACTGCAATTCATAATTCAAGTATTTATTAAAGTTGACCTACAAAATTTAGGACTCTAAGAAACCAAAATAATAATATTCTTGCTGCATTTGGGGGATGACTTTGAACTGGTTAATGGTGGAAAATGTCAAACATTTTTATAGTTTAAATAAATTTGTGGGGGAATGATTGTTTTGGAGATGTGGAAGGACCTATACTGAAACAGCCTGCTGAGTGTGGTTGCAGTGGATGATGTTGTAAAACCCAGTCTTGAGCACAACCATTTGGGGAATTGTGCCTATGTACAAATTAGGAACAGAATGAGAGCATTTGGGGGTGTGTTATATGCTGTTATGAAGCCCTAAGAAACTTTCTCAGACTCAATATTTGGATCAAGTCTTTCTGTTGCTGTAGAACTCTATTTATAAAAAATGTGAAAAGTCATATTAGAAGAATTTGGTGAAGAAGAAACCCAGCCCATCAGTCCCTCTCTCACCACAACATCATATATCCTATGGCTTCAAATAAAATAGAAAAAAAACAATTGTAGTATATGTTTTTATTATCTAGTCCCCTGTATAAATGCTCTCCTTTTCATTCTCAAAAGCTCTGATTTTCATTTATAGAGTGTTTGGGGAAAGTGAAACAACCCATGCAGGATTGGAGTATCCTACCTGCTCTGGCATAATCAGCACAGGCAATTCCCTGGAGAGAGTGATTAGTTTAGAAGGAGTCATGTGCCTCAAGGCAGGCCATCGAAAGTCAAGACTTTTGATGGAAATGATGGGTCTGTGGTGAGGATGGTATTCAGAAATGCCTAGAGCCATTTTTAAGCTGCTCTAATATTAGTGAAACTAACGTGCAGAGGAAGGCAATAATGAGAAAGTTTTAGAGAAATGGAGCTTGATGTCCTTAAAATCAGCCTTGACTGAAGCCAGAAATAATTCAGTTTGGAATGATATTTCTGTTACTGTAGTCTGTAAAGTAGCCTAACTGGGCAAAAACTGTCCATTTTCAATAAGATTTTAATCCAGGAATAAATTATGTGGTATGTGATCTTAGTGGTTTTTTTTAAGTTTATTTATGAATATTATTCTTTTACATTCTATGATGTTGTTGCAGAACAGTTGCGGGGAAGGGGAAAGGAAATAGGGTGGGAGAAGGAGGAAGGAGGAGGGGCAGGGTTGAGGCCTGTGACGCCCTCTCATTCCTTCAGGGGAAACCAGAGGGCCTACAGTGATGGCTTGGTCGTTGCTAGGTTGGGTGCAGATGTCAGGGGCGTGTGGCTGAAGCCTTCATCCCCCACCACCCCAGCTCAGGGGACCTGGGGCACTTCCTTTGATGTCTCAGTGGTTGTCATTGGGCTGGTTGTGGGTTTTGGGAGGACATGGCCAAGGCCCTTGCCCCCCCCCCCCCAGCTTGGGAGCCTGGGACACTTTCTGTGGTGGCTTGGTGGTCATCACTGGGCTGGTTGCTGGTGTTGGATTGTATGGATGAGGCCCCCAGCCCTTCCCTCTCCTTGGCTTGGTAGTCCAGGGAACTTCTGTTCCTTCTAGGTTTATAAGTGTTCTTTGGTGATGTGAGATCTTTACTAGTTAATATCGAATTTTGTCTCTAGTCCGTGAGCATTTTGTTCTTTCTTTCAGTTCTGTGTTGGATTATTTGCTGTTCCCACCACTTAAATTCTGCACTGGAACTAATTTGTTCTCCTTTACTTACTTCTAAAGTGGGAGGACTTCCTGTGGGGACCAGCACTTGAATCCTGTGGTTGAGCTAAATTGCTACTTTGCTGCTGATTCCCCGGGGAAGGCTTTTTGTGCAGCTCAGGTTTTAATGGTTGACTTTGTAGGTGCTTCTGGGTCTCGTGAGATCCAGTAAACCTGGGTTGTGTGGAAACTCTGGCCTGGGCCTGAGTCTTCTCAGCAAACTGCTCCCCCTCCTGTTCTATATTCCTGACCAGTCTCCACTGAGTGGTCCTGTGCCGACTGGGAGGCAGATCAGCTGTCCTTGCTGTGTCCCAGTGTTCTCCCGGTGGGCCTGTCCCCCCCCCCCATGCTTCAAACACTTCCCATGGGACAGTCTGTGCACCAGTCCCTTGTGATGACTCACCGGCCTCTGACTGGTTCCTTTTTTACAGTTGTTGTGGCTCCTTGTTCCTATGTGGGTCCACAGGAACCCTATTAGTGGTCTTGCTGGTCTACAGGCCACCAAGGCCCCCTTCTTCCCTGCCTCCTCCAAGCAAATTCATCTGAAAGACACAGCTGTGGCTTTTGCCAGCTCCTGCTCCATGGCTCACCAAGGCTGGCCTTAAAGTGGCCGGGTCTTGATAAGGTTGGAGGGGTTCTTTTTTCCTCTCATTGTGGCTTTTCCTGCCTTAATGCACTCCATAGGTCTCTCCTCCTCTTCCCCTGAGGTCTAGCGGCCCCAGTTTGGCTGTCATTAGTTTTAATAGTTGTAAATTGGTTGGTTAGTGGGAGAGAGCTATTCTGGGTACCATCTATTCTGCCATCTTGACCAGAAGCCAGTGTCATTTTTTATAAAATATAAAATTAGATAAAAAGTGAAATGTGATAAATTACTATTTCTAAGGTAGGATACACATTTTGATAGAATTCATACACACACACATATGTATGCATGTATATTTATTAGGAATTTTACTGACTGTGGCTACTGGTCATACCAGTAGCTATAAACCAGTAGGTTATATCTGATCAGGGAAAAGCCAAGAAGCTAGATAAATATTTGAGGGACTCACTTAGGCAGAAGAAATGTGGATCAAATAATTCAATTAAATATTTAATCAATGTTTGTAATAGCTAAATACTAAGTTTAATCTACAAAATTAATTTCAATACACTACACAATAATTGTCATAATATGCTAAAATAATGGCTTAGAAACTATGAAGGATGGATTTGTATCTTGATTAAGCCCTCTCTCCTAATGAATTTTGAGACTTACATATCAGATATGTAAATCTCATCTTAGCCATTACTCCCTTTTCACACATCTAATTTCAATTTTTCTCCAAAAATATTTTGTGTGAAGTTTGACGATTGTCTCAAAATGTGCAATCTTGCTAAAGAAAAGTGTTTTCCCAGAACTGTTTTTTATTACTTTTGATGG
The DNA here is from genome assembly GCF_000696425.1 of Galeopterus variegatus. Classification (NCBI taxonomy): domain Eukaryota; kingdom Metazoa; phylum Chordata; class Mammalia; order Dermoptera; family Cynocephalidae; genus Galeopterus; species Galeopterus variegatus. Next base: position 536,193 of record NW_007726223.1, on the reverse strand, counting down.
AGCTTATGGCATCCACAGCAGTAAGATTATTACGTCTTTACGTTTTGGCAGCTATTTTCCCACACTGTGTGGATACTTAACTCATTAGCTCTCATTTTATGAAGGAAGCATAGTTTATTCTCAGGACTTTTTCTTGAAGCATTCTTTTACCTTTCTACAGGAGGAGACATTTTATACATTATAAAAATACCTTAAATATTATCAGAATATCTACTAATCTGTAAGCAAATAAAAGAACCGGGAAAAATTGTCAAGATGTTTTTCTTTTGTTATTTTAGAATAAGCTCTTTTTTGTTAGAGAGTTGAAATTGTGCGATCTGCCTTGAAATCTTTCAGAACTTTTTTGTCTGTTGCCAATGGAGAGCAAATTTTCATAGTGGTCCTTCCATAAAGATTTTATTCTTTTTTCTCTGGTCATTTGCTCTGAATATTTTCTAAATATTTTTTTCAAAAGCATTTAAAAACTTTATAATACTCTTAAACTGTGTTGTCAATGGTCCGCATTGTTATGATTTTCTATTTAATATATTATCTCTTCTATTCAGTTTCCCTTTCTATTCATCCCATCACATTGCTTTAAGTATTATCTTAATATCATGACCCCCAAATCAATTTCTTCAGCCCTGACCTCTTATCTGAGCTTCATACGTTGACATATAACAGCCTAACACTTCCATGTGCAATACTGATATGCAGCTCAAATGTAAAATGAATATGCATAGAACTGACTATAAATTTCTACAACCATCCCTGAACCTGCTCCTCACCATCTCTTCCATTTCAGGAAAATAACACCACCATCAAATAAATATCTGGAAGTTATTCTAGATTATTCTAATTTTCTCAGCACCCATATCCAATCTATTAGCAAATCCAAAAACATATTCAAGATTTTTCCACTTTTATCCTTCTACTATGACCATCTCTATTCAAGGCCACTAACTTTTACTGTCAGGGCCATTTCATTGGCTTCCTTTTAGGTATTGTTCTTTCCATTCTTGAACTTCTAAAACTCATTCCCCAATCTTCAGTGATTTTCTTTTTTGTTGTTGTTTAAAGTCTTAATCCTATTAAATTACGTATTAGTTCACTATATCATTTATTGGAAGGCTTTAGAACTCTCAAATGATCTACAGTAAAATGCTAGGCTCTCTATGACCTGGTCCCTGTCTACCTCTAAATTCATTTCCTCCCACTTTCCCATTTATCCTTCTGTTCTAGCCACAGGGTGATCTTTTTATTCCTTGATCAAGCCAGTGGGTTCCTATCTTTAGATCTTTACAGTAACTGTTGATCAGTCTATGATGCTTTTGACTTGATTTTTGCTTGATTGGAAACCACTCGAACTTTTTTTTTGGTGGCTGGTCTGTATGAGGATTGGCACCATTGGACCCTGGTATTACCAAGGTCCACGCTCTAACCAACTAAACCCCTCAAATTTATTTTTATTCTCCACATAGCAAGAATCACAATATGATTTCTTGTTTATATGTTTATTGTTTTTCCCTATTAAACCATAAACTTGATGAGAGGAAGGAGTTTATATATCTTGTTCACTCTTATAGTCTTAGTTCTCATATACATAAAGCACACTAAAAACTAAATAACAATTTGTAATTAGAATGAGAGTGAGATAGTATACGTTGATTAGATAAGTGTTATTTCAACTGTGGATTATTTAACAAAACTGTGACAGTATCAAACAGAATGTAAAGGGTTAAAACTGAGTGTATAAGTATTATTTGAACAATACTAGTGTGGTACTTATGGAAAATTAGTTAGATTATTGCTACTCCTTCTTAAATTACTTTTAGTTGGTTACTTATTCCAAAATATTTTTATTTACCTTTTATCTTTTGTTTTGGGGGAAGAAATCACCTCATGATTCTATTATATTATGGGTATATGTCATAAATTATCTTGTACAATTTTATTGAAACCCTTCTCATTATTGCCTTGTCCAGCAAAAATTTCAGATGCATAATTTATTTTTTTTCTATTAATCTTTCCCTTTCATTAGCATAATACATCATGTTGTTTCTCTTCCAGGAGCTAAACATTTTTCAGTAAAGGCTTAATAGTTTTTTTGTTTTTTTTTTTTTTGCTTAAGATTTTTTTCACTGCCTTCATTCAGTTTTACTCTTAGGTAAGAATGAAAATGTGATTGCCTTTCATTAGCTGCTCTCAGAGGGATTTATCCATTTTCAATTATGGCATCCTTCATAAAGATAAACTTTGATAGGAAACTTACTAAAATCTTGGGACTCTTTCTAGAATTAATAATTTATGTAATTAGTAACAAAACAAACACCAATTTCCATTGTAATAGACTTTGCGTGGGGCCTTGCTCTTCTGGTAAGGTTTCCTACTAAGGAAGAATTTTTACTGAATTTAAGCAAACCAGTAGAAAGCAGATATAACCACTGAGATGTTGGAAATATTGCCCAGTGCAGCAAATTCCTAGTGGTATAATTAGACTGCATGTTTAGGATGCCTTGAATTATACTATTCCCACTTTTTAAGTAGCTGCTTTTGTTAAATGTTGAATGTTCAACATAATTGTATGCTCTAGGGCTTCCTCATTTAATGCTTTTACATTAAATTCCCTGTAATAAAAATATAGTGATAATGATAGGAGCAAATGAGCAAAGTAAAAAATGACAAGAATCTTAACAGTGATGAAAGTATATGCAAATTAATTTTTATTTTTTAATAAGTACCAAACACCTTCTCAAAGATTTTTTCACTTTTTGCATAATTAAAAAATAATACAATGGTGGGAAAATTTATTCATATTTTAGATTTAGATATTTATTAAGAAATACTTACATGAATTGTGCCTTAATTTAATCTGTCTGCTTTATCTTTTCTGAATCTTACTTTAAGTAGCTAACTTTTCTTGTTCTGGTATTACTTTTCTAAAAAAAAAATACTTTATTTTTTAGAGCAGTTTTAGGGTCACAGCAAAATTGAGCAGAAAATACAGAGATTTCCCATATACCTCCTGTCCCCACTCATGCATACCCTCCTTCATTACTAATATCTCCCACCAAAGTGGTATATTTGTTGCAATTGATGAACCTACATTAACACATCATTATCACCCAAAGTCCATAGTTTACTTTAGAGTCCTCTCTTTGAGTTGTACATTCGATGGGTTTGGACAAATGTATAATGACGTTATACACCATTATAGTATCATTCAGAGTAGTTTCACTATCCTAAAACCCACTGTGGTCCTCCTGTTCATTCCTCTCTCCCACCTAACACCTGGCAACCACTAATCTTTTTACATTCTCCATAACTTTTCCTTTTCCAGAATAGTATATAGTTGGAGTCATACAGTATATAGGCTTTTCACACTGTTTTTTTTTTTCACTTAGAAATATACATTTAAGTTTTCTCTAGCTGTTTTATGGCTTGACAGTACCTTTCTTTTTAGCATTGAATAATATTAAATCATCTAGATATACCACATTTAATTTGTCCATTTACCTACTGAATGACATCTTGGTCACTTCCAAGTTTAGGCAATTATGAATCAAGTAGCTATAAATATCTGTGTACAAGTTTTTGTGTAGACATAAGCTTTTGATTCATTTGGGTAAATACCAAGGACTATGATTACTGGGTCATATGGTAAAAGTATGTTGTTTTTCAAGAAACCATCAAACTATCTTCAAAAACTGGCTATACCATTTTTCATTCACACCAGCAATAAATGAGACTGCCTTTTACTTCACATCTTTGCTAGCACTTACTATGATCAGTGTTTCGAATTTTGGCCATTCTAATAGGTATGTACTGGTATCTCATTGTTGTTTTAATTTGCATTTCCCTGCTGGCATATGATGTGAAGCATCTTTTCATATACTTAATTGACATCTGTGTAGTTTCCTTGATGAGGTGTCTGTGCAGATCTTTGGTCCATTTTTTTTTTTTTAATTTAGTCTTACTGATTATGCATACTCATGGGGTACAGAGCTGACCTTCACCACTTGCACCCAGGAAGTGATGGTCAGATAAATAGTATCAGGATGCCCATTACCACAAATTGTGATTATTCCCCATATCTCCCACCAAATTAATCCCCGACTTCCCTCCCCCGCCCCCTCCCACAACCCTATGTATGCTTTCTCCCATCTGCAAGTCCAACACACCACTGTGGTCTTTCTTTCCTTCCGTCTTTCTCTCTTAGGTCCCACTTATGAGTGAGGACATGTGGTATTTTTCCCTTTGTTCCTGGCTTATTTCACTTAACATTATTTTCTCCAAGCTCAACCATGTTGCTGCAAATGGCAGCATTTCATTCTTTTTTATGGCTGAGTAATAGTCAATTGTGTATATAAACCACATTTTCCTTATCCAGACATCCATCGATGGACATTTCGGTTGAGATTTCTTTTTTGAACCATGTGTTATTTAAAATTGTGATGTTTAATCTCCAAATATTTTGGAATTTTCCAGCTATCTTTTTGTTATTGGTTTCTAGCTTAATTAGATTATATGAGAAAACATTGTGTGTTTTTTGTTCTTTTAAATTTGCTAAGGTATATTTTATGGCTGTGTATGTGGTCTATCTTAGTGAATGTCCCATGTGAGCTTGAGAAAATGTGTATTCTGCTACTGCTAAATGAATTAGTCTATTGATGTCCATTATATCCAGTTGATTGATGGTGTTGTTAAGTTCCACTAAGTTCTCACTGAATTTTTGCTTGCTGGATCTATCCATTTCTGATAGAGAGGTGCTGAAGTCTCCAACTACAATAGTGGATTCATGTATTTCTCCCTTGCAGTTTTATTAGCTTTTGCTTCACATATTATTATGCTCTCTTGTTAAGTACATAAACCTTAATGATTGTTATGTCTTCTTGGAGAATTGACCCCTTTATTACTATATAATGATGCTTTTTATTCCTAATAACTTTCTTTCCTCTGAAATCAGCTGTGTCTAAAATTAATACAGGTAGTCCTGCTTTTTTTGATTAGTGTTAGCATGGTATATCTTTCTCCTTCCATTACTTTTAATCTATATGTATCTTTTGTAATTCAGGTGGGTTACTTATAGACAATATGTAATTGGGTCTTATTTTTTGATCCATTCTGACAATTTCTGTCTTTTAATTGATGCATTTAGACCATTCACATTCAAAGTGATTACTCCTGTATATGAATTAATATTTACCACATTTGTTACTATTTGCTATTTGTTGCCTTTGTTCTTTGTCCTTATTGTTGTCTTGCACTTTTTTTCTGCCTCTTGTGGTTTTAATGAGCACATTCTATGATTTAGTTTTTTCTCCTTTCTGAGCATATCAGCTGTACTACTTTTTAAAAATGTTTTTAAGAGGTTTCCCTAGAGTTTGCAATAGACATTTACAAGTAATCCACATCTACTTCAAAAAACACTATACCTCTTCATGAACAGTGTAAGTACCTCACAATCAGAAAATTATTTTAATTCCTATCTGCTATCCCATCTACTATAATATAATGACTGTGTGTGTATATGTGTCAATATTACTAAATAGCTATTGAATGAACAAACTGAAGAAAAAGTGAGAAGTAGTGCACAATTGCCTTTTTTTATAAGTACACCAAAAGACCATTACTCAGGGGAACTGTATAATAACTCATTTAGTGTTATTTATGTGTAAAGTACTGTTTCTAGTTTTGCAATCTCATTATATACCTAACTGATTTCAGCTTCTCACGTTAGCTCTTCATCTCTCATCCAACTATATGGAATACTGTTGACACTGCTGATATAAGCTTATCCTTTATTCTCATTATTAAATCTATAAGTTTCACAGACTACAATTCATACCTAGTACGATAGCATTTAACATATTACTTTTCAATTGATCATTTTTATGTCTTTGTTTTTTAAATTCTGAGAGCAGAATTGTGTCTATTTGATCCTCAGGAGATCCTATATAAACATAATTAATTGTGAACAAATACTTCAATATTAAAACTCATTCCAAAGACGGGCAAGGCAGTACAAGTATTGATAACTCACAAACGGTAACTATACTGACTATAGATACATTAGGTTTCTGGAGATTGAAATAATCATTTTTCTGCTTTTCCTAATAAATTACATGCTTATATACAGACAAATTTGTAATTGACTGATGTTAACTACTATGGCCTGTGAACCAATTATTGCTCTGTCATCTCAAATGCAATGACTAATGGATTAATTCCTGGGATTTTCCAAAGTGGCTTTTGAAGACGCATTTTTAATGCTGTTTTTTGTTAAAGGTAGCTTACCCAAGTTTCCTGAATCTGTACTCCCACAAATGATATTACCCATACTATCTTCATAGAAAATTACTATGGTTTAAATGTTTGTGCCCTCCAAAACACATGTTAAAATTTAATTGCCATTGTAACAGTACTAAGAGGTGGCACCTCTAAGAGGTAATTAGGCCATGAAGGTTCCACCCTCGGGGGAGAGATTAATGGCACTATAAAATATTTGGTTCCCTTTTGCCTATTTGCTGTATACCTTATTACATGTAATGATGCAGTAAGAAGACTCTCACCAGATGCTAGCACCTGGATATTGGAACTCCCAGCTTCCAGAACCATTAACCAATAAATTTTTGTTCATTATAAATTACCCAGTGTGTGTTATTCTGTTACAGCAGCACAAAACAGACAAAAATGTTACCTTCTATTTGTATAAGAAATAACAGCCTTCTCTTTAGTTATTTTGTTTCAATTATCAAGGCTTGCTTATCCCTTTACCCATTCTAATCTCATTGTGTTATGTATTGATGAAGGGGTAGTTGTACTTGATTAACACTTTAGAACTCAAAGGGCAATAGACATACATAACTGGACACTATTGAATCTGTGGTTTTGGCTGTAATTGTGGAACTCTGTGTAGTTCAATTACTCTCACTGAATCCCACTCACAAAATTAACTGAACCATAAAAGGAAAACTTGATATTTAGGATACTGTTCTTTCAGTTCAAAATAACTATACAGTCAAATGATATCCATAATGTTGGGAAACTTATGACATCAACTGCAAAAATGGCAACTGAATGCACTATTAGAACATATGCAGGTTTTGGTAATGCAAACACAAGAAAAACTGTTAGCAAACTTTATTTTTCCCAAGAAAATGATTAAAAACATCTTTAATGGATTGAATTAAATTGAATTCTATACACAAGTATAAAATATACGGGAAAACACAATGTCATTTTGATTTCAATAGGAATTCAAGATATAAAACCTAAGTAATAAAATTTTAGTAATGTTGTCTTCCAATTATTGTATGCCCAATGTGTGCCAGGTGCAGTACCAAGGATTTTGCATAAATTATTTAATTTAATCATCATAGTGTTCATATAAGCCAGCTTATACGATCCCAAAATGTCAAATGAAGTAACTGAATCTCTAAGAAGTGACTTGACAACTGGAAAGTTCAAAATCAGGTCTGTCTGTCTGAGTCTGAAGACACTGTATATTCTCTAGGTATAACATGCTTGATTCAGTTGCCCAAAATTGTTAGGCAAGTGGATTTGATTTTAACTAGCTCTTATGGCTGAAGTTCATAAACACTGAATGCAAAAACTATGAAATGACATTTAGGCCCAGAATCAAATGGCCCAGGAGTCCCCTCAGATCCCCTTAAACTAACATGTGGTCCTTTGTATTCAGGGTTCAAATCTAGGAAGTAAGTTAAGTTGAGTCTGTATTTTCAAGGATGAAGACTCATTTGGAGGAAGCTACAAAATTTAAGCAGCTGAAATTCTTGAGTTTTTTTCTCCAATGTATTCTTTTATTATAGTACTTAAATCTGTGCCTATAACAGTGCAGTGCTCTTTGGCCTGGTCTCTCTGCCTCAGATCCTCCCTGTTTCAGTCCATTCTGCCAACCACAGCTAGCAGACATTATTCCAAAGCATCAAGATAAATATAAGCTCTTTGGAAATAGGAGCTTGTCTCTGACAATACATCAGGAGATGCATACATGAGACCCTTTAAGTAAATATGTCCACTGTCATCAAGGATCATAAAATCTCTATTTGCCAAAGTGGCCCTTAGAGTATAAAACAGAGCCATTTTTTAATCCTCTCTTGTTCTCACTGCCAAAGATCTCTGACATGGGATAGAAAAAGGAGGTATAGGGACAAGGATCATGCTTATCTATGCCAGCCAGCTTATTCCAGTAAAAACTGATAGTCTTTGCAACATGTAGCTTAAGCTCTTTCTAGTGTCATGTTTTGTACCAGATACATATATATTTTTTGTCTTACAAAGTGCATTGGGAAAATGGCTAAAGTGAAAATTACACACAATGACAAGTACTGGGGAAGATGCAGAATGACTGAAATCATCATATCTGGTGAAAGTATAAATTACTACGGCCACTTTGAAAAACTATTGGGCAGCACCTATTAATCCATGTAGGATCAATAATAATTAATTTATAACCCATTAGGTTTATAAGTTAGGTTATATACTGAACAGAAATGCACATATATATGTATCAAAATGTGTTCATACAAGCACTATTCATAATAGTCCCAAACTGGATGAAATCTAAGATATATTCATACCATGGGGTATTATATGGCAATGACAATGAACAAACTACAACATGAGTTGAACTTCATAAATATTATGTTGAGTAAAATAAACCAGGCCCAGAAGCATACATACTTGTATAATTGTATTTATATTCACATAAAGTTCAAAAAATGACAAAGCTAACCTTTTGGCTTTTAGAAGTCTGGATATGATTACATAGATATGATTCATCACTACGTGTATGTAGTGATAGAAGTAATATTGAATAGTAGTATTTATGATCAATTTCTCAATCTTATTGCTGGTTACTTAGGTGCATTTATTTTGTAAAGAGAAAAATATTACCAGTCTATACACATTAATTTGTATACTTTCCTATGTGCATATCATACTTCAATACAATGTACAAATATTTACAAAAACTCACTTTTCTCTCTCGAATATAGGATTTGAAATGTGCTTAGTTGATAAATATTTTTAAAATCTGTTGCATAAATCTTCCCCCGTTTTTCCCCACTTTTCCAGATAGCTCACCTCCCTAAGTCAATTGTATGAAAAAAAGTCAAAAATACTTACCTTGATGTGAGTCACACTATATCTAATTTAGCATCATGCAACACATTCTGTCGCCTCTCACGTGACTTCAGGGTCTACTGAGAAACATCATTTGTCCCTACAGACATTTTCCCCATTTCTTCAATGTGATTTGGAAAGCCATTTGGAGTGTTTGTTCTGTTGGAAACTTTCATATTTTAATGTGCATTTACCTAGTGGTAATAGTTTGAATAATTTCCATTCTAAATGTCTAAGAATAAACATGGAATTTTCTGTGATAGCAGGTAGGAGAGATACTCATGAAAGAGAAGTATGGAAAGCTCATAGAGTGGAAACACTGGTACTTCCCCAATTTTGCAGATTCATGCAGAGTTGGGCTGATGTTTACAAACTATCCCCTCTAGCAGAATGGAGGCAAAGATGGCTTCTGAGTTAAGTTAATATCACTCATCTTATCTTTGAAGTAAAATTGTAAATCTAGTAGTAACTTTAGGAAAACACTTAAAAATACTGCTTTCATCAATAAAACTGAAAAATAACTGTCTAAGGCAAAATATTTTCCATTTTTTCTTCTATGCCTGGCCTTCACTCTTGAACAAAGGAACTAGCACGTGAGAGACATGTATTTTCAAAACATTTTGTGTCTCAGATTTGTGTTCAAGTTAAGAAGTCACAAAACCTTTATGACTCTGAACTATAACATAAATTTTCAGTGAAAATGATACATTTTTAATGCCATCTTCCTTCTCTGCACTCTTCTTGTCTATTTATGTGTGTGTATTTGTGCATGTTCATACTCTTAAACAAAACGTGTGATACATAACATGAAAACATGCAGATAAATACTTTTTCTAAGGAGAAAAATGTAAAAGAACCATCCATGAATCCTTCATAAGCAGAGAAGATCTCCTCCATTATCATTGCTTCCTCAAATATTTCCTGCCTTCTCTGTTTACACTGCCCTAATTTTTCAGTCACTGCTAATCACCAACCCTGCCTGGTCTGGAAATTTCTTCCATCCTGTCAACACATCTTCTGCAAAACCCACTGTCGTGAGACCAGGAGCATTGGGGAGGGAATACTACTATAGAAAGTTACTTCTGACCTTCATACTTAGATTTTAGGGACAAGAGTGGCAAGATAAAAAAGAAAAATGTAAAGTTATGCATACAAATCCATATCAATTTTTAAAACAGGCTTAAACTTTCTTCTAGTTTGCTGAAAAGATGTAATTTCATTGTTTAGTAATCCTGAAGAATCTGCATTATAACATCTTTATTTCTGCTTCTATTTTTATCCTTTCTTATTCACATATATTTTTTAACATAAAGCATTGTCTGCTTATGTGCAAGTTGAGGAAACTCTCAACAAATAATCAGTCCGGAGAACGTATACTAGAAGATCTCATAGTTAAACAGGTTATATTTTCATAAATGACAGAGGAGAGAAGAGTCGGACAGAGGTTAGTCAGCCAGTAACTCTCACCTCCCAACCATAGGCCTAGATTCCATTTAAGAGTTCATGCATTTCACAAATGATAACCATATACTCTTCCTTGAAGTGACATAGTAAAATAATAATAAGGAATTTCAAAGCAGTTAGGAAACCTGTGATTTTTTCACCCTAAATAGTGCTTTTAAGTGGACGTACATCCCTTTGTTAGTAACAGCCAGTAACCTGAAATTTGCAAAATTACTGATGCTATACTTTCATATACATACTGCCACCTGCTGGGAATTGTGTATATATCTGACCACAAGTCATCCTAAATGCTGATTTTTCAAAAGGCTGTAATTTTTTCAGAGCTCAATGATCCAGCTTTAAATTTCTAATGAATCGCTCTGTTAATCATTAGAGAAATGCATTTGTATCAACATCTAGATATAAGGAAACACTGCTGATAATAATGGAGGCTTTTTATATAAGATTTTGTACTTTAATTGAATCTTTTTTTTTTTTTTTTAAAGCAAGCAATACTAGCGAAATATATGGTCAGTTTTTCATAAACACATTTTATATGATCATGTAATTTCCAGTAGTCCTTGGCTATTTTTGTCATTTTTTATGTTTTTTTAATTTACAGATCCATTAAAGTTAAAAATATCTGATATTCTTAGTGATAGCTGCCATAAATATGAAGGGTGTATTATAGTCCAATTATATACATTATATCTTAATCTTTACAATAATACTATGAGGCATTTACTGGAAATATCCTCATCTTAAAATTGAATTCAAGTACACAAAGCTGGTAAGTTGTATAGAAATAGATGACTAAATATTATGAAATATTAGATAAAGCCACTTTTAAATTAAACTAGTCCTCTACATTGATCTAGAAATTGGTAGGTTGTGACTATCCAAAAATTGCAAACCATTTTCTTCTTTTGTAGTCAATCTAATTATTATTCTATATTTAATTTTAAAGGGCTCTAAGTGAAGAAAACATACATGAAGATTTGTGGCTGTTTAAAAACACAAAAATGAACAATTAAAACATGTAGTCCTATAATAGCACATATAACCATTATAGGCTTAAAAAGAAAAGTAATGCAGACATTTCAAAAGGGAGTCATGAACTATGGATTTAAATGTGGCAAACAAAAAGTGTTGAAAACATGTCTATGGTGATGATAGCCATCATATTACTTAATATAAATACAAGAAATTATTTCCATATAAATTCTAGTGATTGAATTATTAATAAAACAACAGAAAAAAATTTAAAATATCTTTAAGGGACTAGATAATTTCTGGACAACACATGTTAATCCATTTTTTGAAAAGACTGTCACTTAAATGCTGGAACTTGTCCTCTACCATATATCAATTTACATAGATTTTAGGGACACAGATGACATTAGAAGGATGAGAAACCTGATTTGTTCAGTATGCTCCCCTGGAAGGCACAACTTTAGACTTAATCATATTTATAGTAACCATATGTTCTTTATTTTCTGGGACAGTCAGGGTATCATATAATTATATGCTTTTCAATAAAGATGACCAGTTAAATTTATAATGCCATAAGAATACACCACTTAAATAAATACAACATATAGAACAAAATGTTTTACTCCATCAAATGCACTAAATTTATATATGGCCAATGTAATTGTTTTCTGTTATTAAGCTGTTTTAGGATGAAGGATTTTGGTCGTATTGAAGAGCAAGTATGACTTGGGACCCTGAATTTGCTAGTATGTCTAGAAAAACCCAGTCTTATGAAATGATGTAAAAGGTGACCACCTACATGTAATAAAATTTTAGAATTAAATTAAAACCTATGTTCCCATTGCCCTTTTACATAGCTCACCACCTTGACACATCACATTTAGGTGTCTACTCATTATTCACATAAGTATAGCTTTATCCTCTTAAAATGGAATTGTTCTATAGTAATTTATACATATTTTGAGTTGTGCTTATAAAGGGCTTATATTATTTCATACAATCTGGAGTCATAGAAAATTAGGAAGACAGTGTGATTGTGAAGGGGTGAGCAGAGGCAAACTTACTATCATACCTGTCTACATGATATGATGACTAATTTTCAAACGAACCTGAGGTAAATCCCATTTTTCATGCTATTTAGATGATTCCATCAATCATACATGTGTAGACTCCAAGATTATTATAACATAAAATAAATTATATGTCAAAATGATTTTTTCTCATGATTTTTGACACAAATTTAATAGCTGTACCAGTTTTATAACACATTCCATATGTGTTATTTTCTTCTTTTCTCAAATTTTATCACCAAGTCCATATATAACTTAAGCTGTGCGATCAAAAGTGAACTCCAAGCCACATTTTCAACTGTATGCTGAATGTTTTTCTCCAATTCTTAATCAAACACACAATTTCTTGTACAATTTCAGTGAAATCACCACCAATCGCTACCACTAAATGCCACACTTTCACCACAAAGAGGATTTGTGTGTGGATAACGCACAAGCTCTGCTCTTGACGTGCTTATAGTCTGAGAAGGAGAGTTACATATAGGGATGTGCTGATAGGTAATTGACCACCTGTTCTTCAGGGGAAAGAGAGAGACTGATTTAAAGCATTTGACAATTTTTATGGTGTAAATGCTCTCTTTGTGATGGGTTTTAAGCTACCAATCTGAAGTCTCTGAACTAGGGATTGGGGAGAAATGTACATATTTAGCTCTTGCAAGTTGTTGGTAAACGTTGGCTCTTGAACACCATTGATTATGCAGATGTCATTTCTGGCACAATGTGAGAGATGATTTGATTAAGGTATGTCACGGTGTTGAGGAAACACAGGAGAGTGTGGGAAGTTTTGTCAACCAGAATCAGAGAAGGCTTCCAATAGGGCAAAGTCATTAGCCTAAACTCAGTATCATCTCACTGTTTTTTTGACTTGATTCTCTCCTAGACCTGCTTGTTTATATTAATACATAACAGAATTTTTTCAATTACTCAAAAGGCATGAAATCTTATATTTACCATTATTTATTAGTCTGTTTCCATCACCACACATGCATTCAGCTTTTAAGCCCCATTGGTTCTACTTTTCTTAAAACATTGATACTGATCCCCTGACTCCTGACTCCCACTGGCACAGTCCTTCCACCCTGGTTCATTACCCTTTTCTAATCAGTATCAACTACCCATGTTCTTTTAAGCTGTTGAAAAAGATTACCTGTGGCATAGCATTTTCCACCTCATTCTTATCATCTGGTATATCTATATTTTCATTGCAATTACTTATGTATCTTTATAAATCCTCCTTCAATTGTTTGGACCTCTATTGAGCTATATTTGAACTTATGACAAATATATTAGAAAAGAATTAGCAACATTTTTTTATTTGAACATCAAGAGGAAATTATTAAGCCCCAGGTAAATGTGGACTGCTTTAATGCTGAGTCCAGGAAAGGGATGTTACAATAACTAACTGGCCAAATATTTCAGTGGCTTAACTCCACAGAGGCTTATATATATTTACTGCTTGTAATACATATCCAGAACAGATAAGCAGGGGTAATCTGCTTACTAAGTGAGCCAGAGACACAGGCTAATAGAAGCATCATCTTGATTCATGTATCCACAATCACTGCCACAGTGATTGCTACAGGGCCCTGCACTGACAATTAAATGCGTTCACTTGAAAGTGACTGTCATTATTTATGTTCACATTTCATTAGCCATCACAAGTCACAAGGCCCTAAGGGATGTGTATTAGTTTCCTATGGCTGCTGAACTAGTTACCATAAACTTAACGGGCTAAAACAACAAATATTTATTCTCTCAGAGTTCCAGAAGACAGAAAGCAAGGTGTAGGCAGGAACATGCTCTCTCTGAAGGCTGTTAAGAAGAATCCTTCCTTGTCTCTGCTCCAGGTGTTTCTTAGCTTGTGGCTGTGTAACTCCAGTATCTGCCAATGTCTTCACATGTCTTTTTCTTCTGTCTTATAAGGACACTTGTCATTGGACTTAGAGGGCAACCAGATAACCTAGGATGATTTCATTTCAAGAGCCTTAATTTAATTACATTTATAAAAGCACTCTTTTTCTAAATAAGGTCACATTCATAAGTTCTAGCGTTTAGGACATGGATATGTCTTTCTGAAGCCACTATTTAACTTACTGCTCTAGGCATGTTTCCCATCTTCCATCCTAAATATTGTAAAGGACAATTGTGGCAATAGAGAAACCTCCCAGAAGGCCGGGTCAGAAGCTATAGAGAACTGTGGTCAAGAAAGATGTACCCAAGAAATGCAATCAAGGCAAAGGTTATTGTCCACTCCCAGAGTAGGGTGCTCTCGGAATATTTGCTCAGGGGAATTCCAGAATTGCTATGGACCAGAGACTGCTGGTTGCTTTTCATTCTTTCACTCTCTGAATGAGACTGTTTAGGCCATTATCTTGACTGTATTGTGTTTCTGTAAAATGGGTGTGTGTAAGACAGATGATTTATCTCATGTTCATAGATCTCCATATCTAAGGGAGTCACATCTGGGCCAGATAGAGAAACTACTGTGCATAATGCCTAATGTAAAGATTATCACATGTAACTCAGAAATCCTGCACTGCGTGCTTGTACTTTGACTGATGATATTTTGGGGTTTCTTCCCTTGAGAGACTCAGTTTATATTGCATGCTGAAAGGGAGTGAAACACATTTTTGTGACCAGAGAGAGACTGTAATAGGTATTAGCTAAGTTATAAATGTTGTCTTTCTGCTACTTCTGAGTATATGGTAAAAATGGACTCATTTACTCCCTTAAAGTTAAGCACAGTCACATGTCTAGTTTGGCTAATGAAATGTGAATAGAATTGCCAGGTGTGACTCTCAAGAATTCTTTAAGTACTATATACTTTCCTCCTTTCATAGCAGCTGGTGATATTCCACAAAGCAGAGGCGTGAAATAGAGCTCCATGATGGACATGGAGGAGGAGCAATAAACTGCTGTTGTCACATGCCTCTAAAATGTTAAGGTTTTTAGCTACTGAAGAATAGCCTAGTTTTTTTTTTTGACTGATGTAACTCTTTACTGCATATACTTATAATGCTAAGCACTATGGATAATACAAAATCAATAATAAAAAATTAGAATTGATTCTAATTTTTTAGCCAGAATGTCTCAAGAGCAATTGAATTATATGCAAATGTGTTTGAAACACTTTTAAGTATTTATGATATTTTTTGTTAAAAAGATTACCTTTGTTTGTAGGGAAGTTTTATTTTGTGTACATTACTGTTGAACCAGAAATTTTGTCTTTGATATTTCTTTATAATGGATAAATGCAGAGCCAGGAAGGAGATAACAAAAAGAGCCAGTGAAATCTGAGTGTGTCTATCTAACCGCTCCTCAAAGTAAGCTTACAGAAAACTTTCAGCATAGTGGGGAACACTAGGCCCAAAATTGCTCCTGAGCGTAGGACCAAATCATGGCAGCTGTCTGCATTTTGTCCTATGCCTAAGGTATTTTTCTGGTGGATATATATTAATGAGTTTATGTGTCTCTTTATGGCATAATAAAGTAAGCAAGACTAGAATAAAGAAATTATTTAAATTGTGGAGTTTTGTTTCATGTCAGCAAAATAATTTATAATGCTAATGGATACATTGTATTTAAACAATTAAAATGACCTCATATCAATAAAAAGTAATATCTCCCTGCATTTTGA
This sequence comes from Galeopterus variegatus, assembly GCF_000696425.1. Lineage (NCBI taxonomy): Eukaryota > Metazoa > Chordata > Mammalia > Dermoptera > Cynocephalidae > Galeopterus > Galeopterus variegatus. Next base: position 519,924 of record NW_007726223.1, on the reverse strand, counting down.
TTTTGAACTAACTTAAGATGATCAATTAACAATTTACCATTAGCATAAATTAACATTCTAAGCAGTTCATTTGATCAGTGTTAAACTCACATCACTTCTTTTCTTTCATTTTTTTCTTTTCATTTTCTTTTCTTAACTGCAAACACAGCCAGAGGATCAGTCTCGCAGAGTTCCTGAGCCAACAAAGGGAAGGAAACTAACATGGTATCTTTAATATCCTCTGTTCTATGCTCAAAACTCTATAAAGTAGGTGACACCTTCAATTTATGTTTGAGGTAGCTTGTCCAAAGTCTGTAGCCAAATAGACAGAGCTAGCATTTTAGTTCAGGTCAATCTGATTTCAAAACCCAAATTCATTTCAGTCTAGCAGGCCACTCCATTTCCACAGTGGATGAGGTCTAATACTGTTCTTTCTTCCCTTATATTGTTATGTATCTGGTTGAGATGAACCCTAGATACTCCCCTGCCCTTTCTGTTTCATTTCTGATGCTTTTGCAGAGCTTATACAACTTGGATTCTGTCTGGGTGACTGACTGCACCCTAGTTACCCTTTTGGAATGAAAATATTAACATTTTTCCAGCCTCCACCCCCGACCCCCCACCATCCAACTTAAGGCCAACACACATATTTCCAGATTTCCTATATATGCTATGTGGTAGGCAGAATTCTAAGACAATCTTTAACATTACTGACCCCTGACTTACACGCCCTATGTAATCCCCTTTCCTTGAGTGTAAGCAGGATATATGAAAATAATGAGATATCACTTCTGTGATTATATTTTATTATACCACAAAAGTGATTTTGAGGATTTAAAATCCTTAATCGGCTTTGAGTTATTTAAAAGGGAGATTATCCTGAGTGGGTCTGACCTAATCATATTGGCCCTTAAAAGAAGTCAGCAATTTGAAGCAAAAAGCACTAACCTGCTAGCCTTGGTGAAGCAAAGTGCCATGTTGTTGAGACTGCCACGTGTCAGGGAATGTTGAGCATCCTCTAGGAGCTGAGAACCTCAGTCCTAAAACCACAAGAAACTGAATTCTGCCAACAACCTGACTGTGCTTGGAAGAGACCCTGAGCTCCAAATGAGAATGCGGCCTGGCTGACACTTGGATTTCATTCTCCTGAGATCCTGAGCATAGAACTCAGTTTCGCCAAATCTGAATTCTGACTTACAGAGCTGTGAGATAATAAATGAGTTGTTTTAAGCTCTAACTTTATTATAATTTGTTATGCAACAATAGAAAACCAATATATGGAGCATTTTACTTTCTATGCTTAGTAATGTTTGGCTTTTGTTTTCCTAAATGATGACACCATATATATCTCCTACCCTTGCTATTTTTAAAAAATTACATTTAACAATTCCTATCCACCAAGGAATAATCCCCCAAGGAATAATCCCCCTGTAAGTACTAATGTTGGCCCAGGATAAAGCTAAATATGTCAAATCCCTTTGAGCACTGACTTTGTAATCTGCCATTCTTCATGAAGGTCAGCCTTGGACTCACACTATTCCCCACTCTCTGATTTTTGGCTTCCTCCTCTTTCCCAGTAGCTACTGATGAGAATTCCTATCTATTTAGCAGCAAAATCAGGAGGGATTGCAACACACATATTGTTAAGTTGATTAAAATATCAAGAGTATTTCAAAAGAGGTCAATGAAGCTGCCACTCCTAATTGGTTCATCAATAAGATTCCTAATAAGATATTCCTCCAAGTGGAAAAAAAATAATGACTATAGATTATATGAGTTCAATTTAATAATAGCAACAGGGCTGTAGATTATCTAAAATTTTCTTTGTTACAATTTAAAATCATGTTTAACTTTCACTAAGTTTTGCACTTCTGATTAGACGGGTATTTCTTTCTTTGATTTCATTGTGTTAACTTCTAAAAATTGCCTGTCAGAATTTTGGCTACCTTTGAGTGTATTTATATATAATCTTCTTATTTTATTCTGTAAAGTATGTACAGTTTTGAATTCCCTTAACCTATCTGTACTGCACACCTCTGTATATCATGTCAGTAGTAGAAAGTTCATCTCAAGAACAAAGATGATGAACAGGACACCACAGCAGGGAAATTTAAAATAAAAGAAAAACATACTTATTGGCATGGCTGTGAGAGGGAGAAAGATGTATACAATGTGGAGGACATTCTGCCAACTCCTCTTCTCAATGTTAACTCCCAGCATCCTTCATCCAAAATAGAAAGAATTCCTCCCCATTTGATGTAAATTCCTTTGCACTAGAAGACGCTGCATTGGACACAAGGGAAGAGATAGGCATGCTTTCAAGAATCCGTAGAGGCTAGCCGGAAATCAAGAAAGACAAATGGCAGCCAATGAGTAGAGTGACTTGGCATCTAAGAAACCTGTGGAACAGATCCAGAACAAGGAAGGGTGCTTTAAAAGATGAGGCAGTCAAACCCCTGATAAATTTGATTTAAACTAAAACTACATGTCTCCTTCATTTTAAAAATGTGGATCTTGCTTTTTAAGAGACAGCAAACAACTCAGTGGAAACCTGGCAGCCTATCTGCTAAGCTTGAGTTTGGCCCTGACTTAATTTAATCTGTAGCCTTGAGTAAGTCACTAAACTGTCAGAGCCATTGGATTGCAGATGTTTAAATGACTGCAATAATATTTACCTAACTCATAGGGTGAATTCTGAGGCTTTCATTAATTATTATTGTAAAACACTTTTTTCTCTTTAAGACCTTTATGTGAAAAGTACTGAGATATATAAAACAGCATTATCAGTTACCTTCTAATTGATTGATTACAGAAATGCAGCCATATCCTAGTTTTCACCAATAAGAGTTAAGTCAAAATCTAAAACTGATTATGTCTTAAATTTTACCTTTTTTTTTTTTTTGATAAATGTTCCAGGCCAGATGTATACTATATCTTAAATGCATGGCAAGAAAAGAGGTAAAGACAACTCCACATGCACATTTATCTTACTGTATTAAGAAGACATTGGTCTCAAGGTAATGGATAGTCATTATCTCAAGTATTTGAGATTAAAACAACACTTAGTAAAAAAGCAAAACTTATATGCCCTTGTGGTTTAGGGCATTATGTCCTTAACAGCAGAGTGAGTTGGACATCTCACATTCAGAAATCTTTTACACTTTTTTATTTAATAGCTTCCAAGCTGCCTTACTTAAAAAAAATCATAAGGCTTAAATTTTAGCGATTATTTTATTTCATGCATGTTGCACACAGTACAACAACTTTTATTTTTTTCCAGGTAAACTACAGTGGCTTATAATGGACAAATTATCATTTTTTTTGACAGTTTTTTTATTGAAAGATAATTGATTATATGTATTTGTGGGGTACAGAATCAAATATCAAAACATGTATAATATGTGCTGATCAAATCAGGATCATTAGTATAGTCATGTTTACGAAACAATCAATCTTTGTGAACCTTAACTAGTTTCTTTCCAACTCCCTTTCCCACTCTCCCTTTCCCATCTCTAATAACCGCAGTTCTGTTCTCTTTTTTTTTTTTTTGAAAGTTTAATGTATTATTGTGATTGTTTTTCTTCCTTTCTGTCTTTATTTCTTTCTTTCAGATCCCACTTATGAGTGAGGACATGTGGCATTTCTCTGTCTGTGCCTGGTTTATTTCACTTATAATTTTTTCCGAGCTCATCCATGTTGCTGCAAATGGCAGAATTTCATTCTTTTTATGTCAGAGTAATAATCCACTGAGTATATATACCACATGTTCTTTATCCAGTCATCTGTCAATGGACATCTAGGTTATTCCAACTCTGGGCTATAGTAAATAGAGCTTCAATAAACATGGGAGTGCAGGTATCCCTTTGACATGATGATTTCCATTCCTTTGGGTATATACCCAGCAGTAGGATTGCTGGATCACATGGCAGTTCTATCAGTAGTTTGAGGAACCTCCATAGCGTTTTCTATAATGGCTGCACTAATTTACAGTCCCACCAACGGTATAGAAGGGTTCCTCTTTCTCCATATCCTTGCCAGCATTTGTTATTCTCTGCCTTTTTGATAACAGACAGTCTAACCAGGGTGAAATGATATCTCAGTGTGGTTTTGATTTGCATTTCCCTGATGCTGAGTAACACTGAGCATTTTTTTTATTTGTCTGTTGGCCATTTGTATATCTTCCTTTGAGAAATGCCTACTCAGCTCCTTTGTACATTTTTTAATTGGGTTACTTGTTTTCTTACTGTTAAGTCGTTTGAGTTCTTTGTATGTTCTGGATATTAATCCCTTATCAGATACATAGTTTGCAAATATTTTCTGTAGGTTGTCTTTTCACTGTTAATTGTTTCTTTTGCTGTGCAGAAGCTATTTAGTTTGATATAATCCTGTCTGTTTATGTTATCTTTTGTTGCCTATGCTTTTGGGGTCACATTTATAAAGTCTTTGCCCAGTCCTAATTCCTAAATTGTTTCCCCTATATTTTTTTTAGGAGCTTTATAATTTCAGATAATATATTTAAGTCTTTAATCCATTTTGAGTTGATTTTGGTATATGGTGAGAGGTATGGACCTAGTTTCATTTATCTACATATGGATTTCCAGTTTTCTCAGCACCATTTAAGAGGTAATGTTTTCCCCAATGTATGTTCTTGTTGCACTTGCCAAAGATCAGTTGGCTGTTAGTATGTGGATTGATTTCTGGGTTCTCTAGTCTGTTCCATTAATCTGAGTGTCTGTTTTTATGCCAGTACCATGCTGTTTTGGTTACTATAACTTTGTAGGATAGTTTGAAGTGAGGGAGTTTTATGCCTCTGGCCTTATTTTTTTTTGCCCAGGATTGCTTTGGCTATCTGGGGTCTTTTGTTGTTCCATATGAATATTAGGATTGCTTTTCTATTTCTGTGAAAAATGTCATTGGTATTTTGATAGGGATTGTCAATTATACTCCTAAGTATTGTGATAATCACAAAGAGTATAAACACTCATCCTCAAGGAATCTAAAGTTTACATTGGTAGGTAAAATTTATGAACATAACACTTATTGAAAATAGAACTAAAATACAACATCCCAAGTTTGAAGTGAGCACTAGAAACATTGCTTTCAAATGCACTTCTTTTTAAAACAACACTAAGACCAAGATTTTTCTTTGTCAAGGTTGATGTATTAGTCCATTTCAGTTGCTTATAACCAAATACTTGGAACTGGGTGATTTATAAAGAAAATAAAATTTATTGCTTACAGTTTCTGAGGCTGGAAAGTTCAAAGTCCAGGGAACATGTCTGGTGAGAGACTTGGTGTTGGTGACAGTGATGGTGGGTTATCACATTGCAAAATGGTAGAACAGAGAGAGAGGATAGTTCCTCATGCATACTCCTTTTAAAGCTCTTACATCAGGCCCCTGACCACCATTATTAATCCATTCACTATGGCATGGCCCAACAATCTAATCATCTCTTCAAGGCCCTACCTTTCAATTACCATAGTGGGATTTCTCACCCTCTTTACATTGTCACAGTGGGGCTTAAATTTTGGGGGGATATTCAACCCAAGGCAGTTGATATTATTTTTTCCTTTTATAATGTGTGGAAACTAAGACTCAGAGAGGTTAAGAAGCTCTAGAGTAAGGGACAAAGGGAAAAGCTTTCCTAAGTTAGAGAGTTGGGACTGCCATGGCATATGTAGGGTGAGGAGTCCAGGCTAATGAGGAGCAAGGACTTCAGATCCATAGTGGTAAAGATGAGACTAAAGAGAAAGAGTAAGTTCATATCCAGAAGATATTTTTCTTAAGAACCCAGGTACATTATTATATGAGCAAAAAAATTGTTATCTACGACAATAGAGTTTGGCATTTTAGTTTTTCAGCATTGTCTTGTTCAGATAAACATCTATCACTGCTTCTGCTTGGTTGATGTGGGTGTTGCAGCTGATGTTTTTTTGTTCTTGTTTTTTATTATTTTTTGCCACCCCACATCCATTAACCCTATTTCTTTTTTTCTTTTTTTTTTTTTTTGTCTTTTTCATGACCGGTAAGGGGATCGCAACCGTTGGTGTGGTGTCGCCTGCACCGTGCTCAGCCAGTGAGCGCACCGGTCGTTCCTATATATGATCCAAACCCGTGGCGGGAGTGACGCTGCGCTCCCAGTGCTGCACTTGCCCGAGTGCGCCACGGGGCTGGCCCCATTAACCCTATTTCTGACTTTAGCCACCAGATCCCACTTGAGGTTCTATACCTTATTCATTCTCGGTCTATGAGTTTCTATTGTAGCTGATGATATTCCTGATGCCAGAAAAGGCACATGACTTAAGCCTTAATGCCTCCAGGACAGTGATAACATTCATAGTAGAAATAGGACTCAAGCCAGGCAATCAAAGCCAAAGACATTAAATTGAGATATATTTTGGTTAAGAGAAATGGACAAATTCTTTGTGACAGAACTGAGAAGATGTGAAATGGAGTTGCTGCTGCAACCATTTTGGTGAATTAAAGAAAGTAGAGCTGAAAGTTATCCAAGAGATTAAGAGGGAAATGTGGTCCTGGTAATATCATTTATGCAAATATTCTGGATACAGCTGTGCCTGATTATTTCTATTTAGTATAATTATTAGGAATATGACTGTGGTAAGCAGAATAACCTCCCCCAAAAGTCCAGGTTTTCGTGCCTGGAACCTGTGAATTTGTTCAGTTACATAGTAAAGGGAAATTAAAGTTTCAGATGGAATTAAGGCAGCTAATTAGCTGACCTTACAAGAGAGATATTATTTTGCATTATCTGGTGAGTTTAAAATAATTGTAGGGTTCCTTCACAGTGAAAGAAGGAGTCAGAAGCAGAGAGTCAGAGTGTGATGTGACTATGGAAACATGGTCAGAAAGCTGCAATGCTGCTGTCCTAGAAGATGCAGGAATGGACCCAAGATCCAAAAAATCTGGGTGGCCTCTAGAAGCTGTAGCAGGCAAGAGAATGGATTCTTTCCTAGAGCCTCCAGAAAGGAACACAGCCTGACGACAACTTGATTTTAGCCCAGTGAGATCTATGTCCAATGACTACCCTTCTTAAGAATAAATGTGTGCTGTTTTAAACCACCAAGTCTGTGGGAATTTGTTATAACAGTAACAGGAAATACAATAAGCAGCAGTTATGTCATCAATTTGTGGAACTTAAAACATCTTGTTTTTTTCTGAGATGGGCTGATTCTTTGGAAGATTGACATTCAAAGTGCTGATGTCTAGAGAAACAGAGTATGCTATTAGGTAAGTTCTATGTTGACATATATTTTACTTTAATGTTTTTTTCTTAGATATATCAAAAATGATCATTTTTTTAAATAACAGCCTTTATAAAAATCATTACAAGGTATATTGTTAAAGGTAAATACAGGGTTAGCAGATCTAATTTAATACAGTACGGCAATTTAATTTAAGTAAAATGAGTTTTCTGTACATAAGAAAAAGTATCAATTTAGAGCAACATAGGAGAATTCAGTATTGCATTTCATGAATTATTTCTATGAAGTATCTATTATATTTACTACTTATATTGCTCATGAAATGTAGTTAATCTTCCTCTTATGCCCCAGGAAAAACAAAACAAAATGTTATGCTATATAAAAACAATGCAGCCACCTCATTTAAAAAATACCAGCCACATGCTTTTTCGCTGTTTTCCAACTCTAATGTGTCTAAGAGTGTTAGTGGATTATAGAATCCCAACACACGTTTTTAATTCAGCTGTGGCTTGGCACCTTGGTAAAACCCTGCAATTGAATCAAGCAATTTTTGGTTGAAGCGTGTGTCTCTTCCTGTCTTTTCAAAAGTTGAATAGTTTGTGTATAGTACACTGGTACTTCCAACAGCAGTCATGTAAATTATTAACAATTATGAATTCCTTTAAACTTTATATGTATACTTTAAATGAATTTATCAAAGATAGTAATTTTATACTTGTAACTAAAAACAAAAATGAATGCAATGTGTGAAAGCAAAAAATTTGTAGTAGCCAGAAAACCAGGCTCATAGCCATATTAGACAAATCCAAGTACACTTTGTGGTTCTGACTCAGAGGACCACCGGGAAAGTTGTGAGACTGTCTTGAAGCCTTCTAATCTATGAGGCATGTAGGAAAGCAATAAGAAAGTAGTTACTTCAGAGGCTCTATTTGGCTCATAGAAAAACTAAGGATCCAAAGAAGTCTCCAATTCCTGAATAAATCCATGAATGCCATCTACTAATCCTCTGGAAGCTTATGTGCCAATCCTTATTAAGGAACTAAGAGTTGACAAGTCAATATTATAGAGCAGAACTCTCTTAGGAAGAAGAACCCATGTTCTAATCTTGGACCAAATACTTAAATCATGTATTAAATCAAACTCTTAAGTGAAGAAAAATTCTTTGCACTTGAATATTCTTTATTTCCCCAAAGGAAGAACTACCCCATTTTGCGTTATGTAGTAGTAGGCTCTCAATATAGCATTTTGAAAACAGTTGTAAAGTTTTATTAGGGTTATACCTTTCCAAGGATAGTAAATTTTGTTAATAGTGAATTTTGAATAACACACCTAAAGAAATTAATTCATGAAATTTAGTAATCATAATCAAATCTTAGGCCCCATTATATTTTGTGATACCATTTCTTCATACCCTTCTGTAACTACATCCTCCTTCATTTATTTTGGGCAGGAGAAATCTTTATAGAATAGTCTGCACAAGTAAGAGAGGTTGTACTTGGCTGTTTCAACAGAGGACTGTTTGTGTATGTGTGGAAACAATCGTGTCTCCTTGTGTCCCTGCGGGTGTCATGTAATGTCAGTGTTATATGGTTGCAGACTTTTGCTGTTCTAGGCACTTGAAACAGAAATTTAAAGTAAAAAAGTTATGATAAAGAGAAAAATGCTGTTGTATTGCCAGAATAAACCTTAATAGTATGCTTAATCAATTATCTTTTTGGAAGCCATCTGATATTATCGTGGTGCCCAGGATATATCAGCATTTGCATTTCTGACTTGCTATTTAGAAAAAAAATAGGAATGTTTTCTGATTTCAATATTCTTTTTGGTGTAAAGATAAGTAACGCGGTTATGTTTAACTCTAGCCAAGTCCAAAAAACAAACAAAAAAATATGTTTTATTCATCATGATAAACAGATCATATGAGTAGGACAAAGTCAGTAAAAAATATGAGGGAATAAAAACATGCTCTTGTAGTACTCACTAATTTTTTATAAGAGGAAAAAGAATAACTGAAGGAAATAATTTGCTATAATGAAAATAATAATAAAATAAACATTTACTGAATACAAAATTTCTCTAATCTGCCATTTCCTTTCCATCCTTACTTATTGCCCTAGCTTAGATTTGCATCTAAATTTCCCATAGAAATCGTAGGTCACCCTCCCAATGCAGCTAAAATACCATAACTGAAACATAAATCAAGCCACATAATCCCTCTGCTAAAAACTCTGCAGTGGTTCTCTAATGCCCATATCCATTAGCTGACTCCTACTTACTGGTAGTTTCATCTCTAGCTACTCCTCCTTTTATGATTTAGTAATACAAGCTTCACTCAGTAGAGTTCCACATATACTGTGTTCTGACATGCTTTGTTGCCTTATTTATTCTCTCTGCCCGGGAGCCTGCCTATGTAATTTTTAGCTGAACAATTTAAATTTATTCCTTATAAATTAGCTTACCTGGAAGTGATTTATGTTTACTATTCTGCTTGAGGCAAATACTGTCATTTTCCCTTAACACCCCCCACCCCCACCTTTCTTGCATATCTCTACCTTATCTCCTTATTTTGACATTCTTTATTGATTTTTTCATTGGCCTATAAATTCTGAGACCATTTTTGTATCCTTGACAATTAGCATATTGCCTGACACATAATTGATTCATAATAAACTTTTGTTAGGATGAGTTAAATTAAATTCACATAATATGGTACATTATTATTTAAAAAATGTCCATGCAAATATTTAAGTTAGTCATGACTGACATTATTATTCACATTTTACATGTGAGAAAACTGTGACATAAACAGTTCTGATAAGTGACCCCAAACCACCTATTGATTAAGAGGAGATGCTTGAACTGAAATTCAAGCCTTCTCATATCGTATGTCTTTCTCTTTCCACAATACTTTACCGCTTTTCTAGAACATGGCCAACAACAAATGAAAGTTCTGGTCTCAACGTTTATACTAAACTCACTTTGTGACATCAGCCATGGCATGTGAGATCTTTCGGTTCCAGTTTCCTTCATTGTAAAATTTGAGCACTAAACTAGACTCTAGAGTCCTGCCCTTTTGTTTTATGGTCTACTGAAACTAAAATAAGCACTTTGTTTTTCACAGTGGTACGTTACTCTGCTTTTATACTTCAACTTTGTCTTTTCCATAATTAACATTTTTATGAACCCAAATTTCTACTCAAATTTTAACTGGTTCCTTTGTGTTAGTTGTTGGGGTTTGACGGAGACCACTTAATACCTCTGCTCTTGCTGTCCTTGTGTTTGGACCAAATAAGATATAAGACAGGAGTTAGCAAATGGAGAAAGAAAACATCACTATTGTTGAAACAGGCTAAATTAGAAGATGTAGCTTGATGGGACTGTCACAGTGAATAATCTAAGCCCCATCTCTGTCTAGGCCTTGGAATAACCTAAAAGAACAGGCTTTCACAGCTCTGAGTGAAAAAGAAAAACAAGATATATACCCCACTGATTATTTTGAGATAAGATGGTCTATTGATAAGCTTCCTTCAATCCCCAAATATGACTACTGGCAATCATCACAGACAGATAACTCACTTTCCCTCCATGGTGTATCAGTTATCTACTGCCACAACATTACTGTGTAACAAACCATCCCAAAACTCAGTGGCTCAAAATAGTGAGCATTTATTTAGCTCACCAAGTGTTGGTTTAGCTAGGGAGTTCATTTGTTTTAGCTGGATTCCCTCTCATATCTGAGATTTGATTGTCTATGGACTGAAATAGGATGGTCTTATCTGGGATGTCTGGATGACTGAAACAATACACATGGTTTGCTTCTGCTCCACGAGCCTCACATTTCTGGTGCAGATTAGCCTCAGTATGGTCTCATGATATGATACAGACACAAAAACAAGCAAGCCAAATTGTTCCAGAGACAAATATAAATGAGCAAGTGTTTTTTGAAACCCCAACTTCATTATATTTACTACTGTCCCATAGCCCCCAAAAGTCACATAGCCAAGCCCAGAGTAAGTGTGGAAGAATGTAGCTACAGAAAGGCACAAACAGATGGGGCTATTAGCCACACATGGGAAGAATAAGGTGTAGAGAAATAGTTCAGAAGTATTTAGAAAATAATTGCCTCCATGGGAATAAAAAGACTGGAATAAGGCATTTACCTTAATATGCATATAAATTAGAATAGCCTCATACCAAGCAACTGGTTGGAGCATAGTCTTAAAGAAGAAGAAAATCATGAGTTTAGTAATTTTAAGGACTAGTGAGTTTTTCATAGACTGTACCATGGTTTGAATGACACAGTTGAATCACTAATACCACCTTGTAATCACAAAAGAGACCAGGTAAGAAACTGGAATCAGCTGAGTTAAACTAAACACACCTATTAAAAAAAAAAAAAATCACCATTATATACTTTATATCCTGAAATCAGAAATAATATGACTAAATACAAATGTAAATGCAGTTATGATTTTGGAAATGGCTGTGTAAGCTCTTATCAGATAATAACCATAAAATGTGAACAAAATATTAAAAAAAAAAAACAAAAACTACTCAAAGGCACTGAAGAGGTGCCAAAAGAAAACAGTAAAATAGTACCCACTCAGCAATAAAAAGGTAACAAAACAAAACAAACCTACTGATACGCACATTAGGTTGAGTCAATAAAGTCTTTTACATAAGAACACATACTGTATGATGCTCTTTATATGGAGTTTGAGAACAGGAAAACCTAATCTATATTGGAAAATAATTAGAAGAGTGGTTGTCTCTAGGGGAGTGTGAGTTTAGATTTACCGGGAAGAGGCATGAGGGGGATTTTGAAGGGTGGTGGTAATACTCTATACCTTGATTGGAGTTTGAGCTACACAAGTATATGTACTTTTCAAAACACAGAAAATGATGCTTTCACAATTTGTGCATTTCATTTATGTAAATTTTACCTAAAAATAAATCATAAACAAATATTTTCCCCTGGTTAAAAATATTCATGCTGAAGTGTATAGGCTGGAGTGAATTGATGTCTACCAACACTGAAATACATCACAAATGATGGATTTATAAACAGAGAAATTGATAGATAGATATGTAATACACCAAGCTTAGTAAAATGTTTATTACAGAATCTAGATAATATGTGTAAAGGTGCTCAGTGTAAAATTATTTCACCTTTTCTGTAGTTTAAAAATATTTATAATAAATCTATAGATAAATAAAAAATGTGTGTATGTAATGTAGATTACATATAGATGTATAATATTATAAATACATGTAAAATGCATCAGGTGGCAGTTAAAAATTTAACTCATCTGTGATTCACTAGCCCTTAATTACCAATGTAGTCTCCAGTCTTCTAAAAAGAACTACCACCCGAGTGTTCATGGGAGTGTTCGTGCCTTGTAAATACGTGGTTGCCTTTTAACATTCACTGGGTGCTCTTGACCTCACCCCCAAATCCAGGAGAAATTCTCTACCACACAGCAATGGGTGTATAATCTAAGAAGTTCCAGTTAGATTTAACCTCAGTATTTTTGCTAAATAGCTGTGGAGGAGATGCTCTTACTCACCCAGATAAGGATCAGAATGCATGCAACTCTTCCTCCCATGAGTGGAGCCATTGAAGACACAACTGTCTCATGGAGTAGGACAGAGGTAAGAGAGCCACAGGGAATTGGAGTCACAGTCCTGACAGTAGCCTCTGGAACCAAAAAATCCAAAGCCAGCATTACCTCTGGTTATTCGATTTACATAAACTTTCTCATTGTTTTAAGTTATTTTGAAATGCAGTTTTAAATAATCTGCCACCAAAGGCATACTACTTGCACAAGCATATGCCTTGTATATGTTTTAAAAAATTCTCTCATCTAAAAAGTAGCAGCTTTCTTTTGTGTATTCTCATCTTTTCCATTCTCCACCATGTCTGCTAGGTATTATACAGCAGGCTGTGCTGGAATAGAACTGATATATATGCCTGGCATTTTTATTACCATGGGCATCAGCAGTCCCTCTTCTAAGTTTTGCTTCTGTCTCTTACTTACTTTCCACCTACTTCTTCTTTGGATATTTCAAAATACTCAAGGTGCCAAATATTCTCAAAGATCTAAGACATTTTAAGGGAAAGTATATTTTTCCTCTGCAAAGTATTAGAGTAGAACTGTTTGTGCTCCTGAGTCTCGCAAAGATGTTACTGAAACAGATTATAGTTCTGACTTCAGGCAATCTATCTACTTAGGATTCAGGCATGAGTCCACGGTTTTGAATTCATGGAAAAGTACAAAAACAGACATTCAGTTGCATACAAAATCCCTTCTCTCTCCTAATTTTAGGATTTTGGTATTCATAGGAGTTTGTCATAATTGACCTTCTTCCCTTTGGCTGAGTTCTTTTGGAAGATCATCTCCAATCAGTTGCGCAAACAGCATTCTAGTGCTACCAGTTAGTCAGATTTACCCTAATATGGCTATAGCACAGCTGCTTACTTTAACCCAGATCCACCCCACATAAGAATTTCATTTTTAAATATGAGGTAGTGCATTATACTTAGTGGTTAATCTCCCTGGACCTTAGAGTTAGACAGCTTTGGTCTGAATCTAAGATCGGCCTCTATTTTTAATTATGTGATTTTGAGTAAATTTCTTAAGTTTTATAAAACTTGTTTTTCTGATCTCTATAACCTGCATTTCCTAATACAGTATCTGCTAGCCACATGTAGCTATTGAGCACCTGAAATGTGGCTGGTCCAAACTGAAATGCTCTCTAAGTGTAAAACATACACTTTTGGGTAACCTAATATAAAAAAAGAATGTTAAATATATCATTAATATTGTTAAATATTGAATATATATTGAAAAAATAGTATTTTGGATATATTGGGTAAAATAAAATCTATTAACACAATTTCACCTGTTTCATTTGGTTTTTTAAATTGTGGCTACTAGAAAATTTAAAATTATGTACATGACTTAAATTATAATTCTATTAGATAGTACCATTTATAATGCTGATAATAATATATATATATTATCATAGAATTATAGTAAAAATCGATAAAACATTTGTGTAACTATTAACAGAATTAACTCATGGTGAAGACATTGTTCATAAAAAAGAAAATGGCTAGCCATTTTTTTTAACGAACAATGTACATTAGTAATTGGAAAATTAAGTATATATGGAAAATAGTTTGCATAAATTTTCAGTTGATCCTGATTTTTCTAATATATTTCCTTCTGCACTAAACAAAATAAAGCTAAAACTATAGCTTATGTTAATGACTTGCTTATGAACATTTTATGAGTACCCATGAGATAAACAATGCCATTATTCTAAAGATAAGTTAATAATTTCTTTTAAGAAAAATAAACTGCTAAATGTGGCAACATAATCAACTTATTTGAACAGTTTATTAGGGAGGGCAAGAATCTCCATTCATATTCTTGTAAATTTCCACAATGGTCATTGACAGCTAAGGAGTAATTCACCTAAGCTACATCTACCATTAGTGTGGACTGTAGACCCAGGAATGGAGAAGTACAGTGTTTAATATTTTTACTCAGGAAATGTCTTGGCACATCCCAATGAGTAAACTGTTTTCATAAGGTCAGCCATCTGGAAGCGAGTTCTGACAGTTGGACGTTGAACCACTTTTCATTGTAGCCAAACAACTGAACAGAGAATACAAATGGGATACAGACTGACAGGTGGGAAGAGGGAAGAGAGTGCTTCAGCAGGGAGCCCACGCGAGTCCACAGTAATGCAGAAAGTTAATATGGTTGAATAGGCACACTGGAGCTAGGAAACCTTCATCAAAGTCAATTGTGAGACTGTACACAATGTATTTTGAGCAATATCTTAAATACAAAAATGAAAGCATTGATGGAAGGAACTTATTACCACATTGTACAAACATAAGAATGGAACATGCAGATGCAGTAAGGGACCCAAAGAAATTAATCAGCAAAACCCCTAAAGCAGAATACAAAACAGAGTGGAATAGAGATTGTTAAAATGGGCCACCAGTTTCTTAATAAGAAGTAACTGTAAGTTGATAGTACAATTGCACTGTACATTTTTCAGTCATGCCCACTGTGGAATATGGTAAACTGCATAGTCTTCATTTCATAATGAGGATCATAAACTTTGTTTTGGATAACTAACTTGCACAGTTGAAGAATGCCATCAGACATTATAGTTATAACCATGCAAACATGATTGATACCACTCAAATATTATATGGAAAATTCTGGAATGTAAGTAGGCAAAAACAAGTAAGGATTGCCCATGTACACAGTGGGAATTTAGTGAAGCTAATTTCTGACTGAATAGGATGCATGTTGCATTATTATTCACCTTTTTTGTTTTTTTCTGGGAGTGTGTTTTTCCCTTAGATCTCTAACTCTCCCTCCTTCAAATTATGAACCAACTCCATATATTCATATTCTGAACAAATTATATTTGATAATGCTTTAATAAAAGACAATGAGATATTATAGACGTTCCCATTTATCTCAGATTGGGTCCCTGGGAGGAATTTTCTTAGATGGAGTTTAGTATAGAGGATGTTTATTAAGGTATGCACTTGGGATCAAGACCTGTGGAAGGCAGCAGAAGGAGGAGGAGTGGGTAGGTGGGAAAGTTGAGCGGCAACGCAGGTCTAACAACAGCACTGGCTGACCCCAGGGGGAGCACTGAAACTAGAATGATGCTTCAGCTACATACCAATTTGGGCAAGGTGGTCAGGCCTTTATAGCCCTGCACTGAACAGTCATTGGATGTTGCCACCCGTGGGATGGGCAAAACCTCAGGTGAAGCTTTGTTAACTTCTCTACATTAAATTATTAGTGATTTAATATTAACCAGCTAAGGAAAGTTTGCATTACACACACACACACACACACACACACACATGTAATGTGATTTACATATACATATAAATAAATGTAAAATGTGTGTATATATATGAATATAATTTGGAATTTTATAATTGAAGAAACAAGTGTGAATAGTACATTCTGCAATTTTTAGTCATATATGTATGAAGGTTACTGTTCAGAATAGTTAGAATGCAAATATACCTGCACACTGTGAGAGAACACACCTATTAATAATTGAACTGCTTTCTACTTTAAGTGGCATCAAACAAGTTTACTCTGCCCTTGAAATTTAGATGAAATTAGTTCATAGCAGGAACTAACACCTTCATGGGGAGAAAATTTCTCCTCTTATTGGACTTGTGGTTTCCAATCAAGTCTTTGCTCAGTTCCAGCTTTCTTCACATTGAACCAAGTGTGGACCCCATCTGCATCCCTGGATTTTCACATAAATGCATACCACTCATATGAGATATTTGTGGGTATGGCAGATTTGGGGAGACAAAAGAGTTTTGCATCATGGAAATAGAAAATACTTTTAATGAATGAGTAGTTGCTCTATTTTTTAAATGCATTCATCTAGCCATCTAAGTTCAATCATTCTCTCTCTCTCTCCCCTTCCCCCCACTCCTTCCTTAAGACTCAGTTGTCAGGTATCTGCTCTAATATATTTTCCTTCACCTTACTACACAGAAAATTTAACTTTTTATTATATTATTTGAAGATTAAAAAAAAAAGTTGATGTGCCATTTTTAAAAAAAGTCATTTCTACCAATTTTCAAACTTAGTAGTACAAAAGTACACATACATGTTGGAATTTGAATCTTTAGTTTTCTCCATCATCTAACTGTCTCTGTGAGAGCAAGAGGTCAGTAACATAAATAATTTTTTTTACTCTGGTAATGTTTGCTTTATACTTCGTGCAAAACAGCAATGATCAGAGTCAGTGTGGGCTTCTAGAGGTTCTCTGTGATACCAAGTCAAGACAAAACTTCAGCTCCAGCTACATCTTTCCTCACTGCTCCAACTCACCTGATGGCGTTCATCTTGAGAGACAAGGGGAAGAGGCTGTAAGGTAAGTTAAAGTAAACGAAATACCTAAGGATAGAAATTTTTTTCAACTGGCTTAAGAAATAATTTATAGGAGATTGTCTTGCTTAAAATTGAGAATGTTTGGTATGGGGAAAGTAAAAACGCAGTAAAAGAGGGACCAGTTAGAGAAATTTTGTTTGTTTGTTTTTTTGTTTTGTTTTTAATGTTAAACAGCAATTTGCATTTTAAAGGGAAGGAATAATATGTTAGGGGTAAAATTTTTCTGACTGTTGCATATGAAGTAGACTACGGCAGGATGAGAAAAAAATAAGTGTTTGAGCTGGAGCCCTGTGATGGAAGGAAAAGGCAGCTATAACTGGATGGCTACCTGTGTCCTTCAAAGATCTTTTTTATTTATTAATTTTTTTCATATTAGGAAAAGATTACAAATGAGAAATCATAGGGGAACATTTGATAAAACAACATCAGGGAAAGTAAATTTTAGATTTTGCCACAAAGTGGATTTTTAGATTTGCTCTTTGAATCAACCTTTTGAACAAGTCCAAACATAGGAAAATCAGAGACAATCCAGAGTACTTGGTTTTGGTTATTTTTCCTCAAGTGTTTTGTACATCACAATTTTTGAAGGCATTGTGTATCAAGATTTTTCAAGATGACCTTAGTCAAAGATAATGTGTGTAAAACTGGTTTCTGTTCAAAACCACTACTAAGTATATCAGCCTGAAAAGAAAGTTTGTTTTGAATCTCTCTGGGTACCCTATGCTGCGATAAAAGTATCCATTTTAGTAATTTTAATAACCTGTAACTATTTTTCTTATCCAGAATGTCTTACAAAGAGCCACTTAGAAGAAACCTTTCTGAAGAGCTACAAAAATGACAAGCTCATATTCACATTTATCCAGATGCTATTATCAGTTAGTGACTTTAAAAAAATCATGACAGGGATTATTTCTTGCCTATATTGTTCATGAGCACTATCAAGGATTAGTAGAGTGTTCTTCCAATAATAGGACAACAAAGAAAGAATTGATTAATTATATTCTAATTTCCATGGTAATTTTGGAAAAATACCACTTTTTTTCCTGAGGCTTGGTAATGTTCATGCCATTTTTAGCATGCATGGAAAATATACCAGCTACTTTATTCACAAAAAATTGTTGAAAGCCTATTATGATTTTTCACAATGCGTATATCTACTGAAACAGTAAAGCAAGAAGGTATTAAAAATTATTAAATTACCTTAATTCAAGAATGTGATAACAATTTTCTGTTAAAGAACAACAAGGGCCTCTGTTTAGAGAACAGTCGATCACTTGAGACTAACCTTCCCATTGGGAACAACTAAATAAGCCGGTTAACAAAAATACGTTTGACAGTATCAGTTACCAAAGAATCAAGGGTGTGCAGAGCCTAGTGCCCGGAGAAAAGGGAAGCACAGAGAGGTGAGCCTAATATTAGGCACAACTTTTCCCCTTGAGGCATTTCCCAATTGGAAGAAGTTGATTAAGAAATTGACAAAATTAGTAAATCTTATGTCTGATTAATGATCTTATATAAATAAACATTAGAATACAGATCTTGCCAAGGAAAAGGAAACCTAAGGGTTTCAATAAAGATGATGAAGGACTACACACATTCATAGAGATGAACACCCACTTCCAAGTCATTTCAACATTTAAGTGAATTAAGATGCTGTCTCTCTTACTTATGTGCCTGCTAGAAACAAATGTAAATCTCTGGGAGATAAATATCATGATCAAGGGAACAAGATAATATCTATTATATCTATACTTTTTTTAAATCTTCCATTTTGCCACTGAATTAACTATGACACAAGAGCAAGATTTGAACAAAATCAAATGAAAAACACACAAGAAACAAACCATAAGAAAACCTAATATTAGAATTATCTGATGTGATTTTTCAAATAACTATAAATAAACATCAAGGAATTCAATGACAAGATAAAGAATTTTGCCACAGAGATGGAAATTATAAAATATAAGGTTTTTAGAGGAGAAGAATGTATTAAATAAAATTAAGAACTTCATGGGTATGTCTAAGGGCAGAAACACAATGTTGAAAAGGAAATTTGGGAATGAAAGATTGGTGAAAATTTACAGGCAGATATTCAGAGGGATAAAGGATTAAACACACACACAATTCTAAAAAGCACCAAAAAACAGTACAATTAGTCTAATCTATGCACAACTGGAGTCTTAGAAAGAGTAAAGTCAAATATGGGCAGAAGCAACATTTGAAGATATAATGTGTATAAAATTTCTAAAACTGACAAAAATGATCAAGCCACAGATTTAAGGAGTACTACAAAAACACTAAGCAAGAAAACAACAAAAACAATCAACCAACCAACCAAAAATCCTCATGCCTATCATAGTAAAACTGCCAAAAAAATCTTAAAAGCAGAGAAAATTACATAATATTAAAAATGTAGCAAATTAATATGCCAGCCACCTTCTCAACCAAATCAATGGCTTCAAAAGACAATGAAAAAGTCATTCATAGAAAAAATGTCTAATGTTTATATCATTATACTGGTGGAAATTAGAGTTCCTAAAGTTTCAAATAATAGAATATTTTGAATTCCTAGTAAAAAAAATTTTTATTTTGTTTTACCAGAAGTCTTTATACATTTGAAGCATTTCCTAAGACATCTAATAACAGAAAAAAAAATCTAGCAGATTTTTTCCATTTGTCCAGGTTTAAGAAATCATAAAATCTGAGATGCAGAAAGTGCATTAAAAAGACAAAGACACATTTAGAGAGGAAATTTAGGCCCTATGTTTGATATTCTAGATTAAAAAGTAAATTGAATGCCAAAACTAGACATTCTTTCCGTACTGTTACTGAGAAACAAAAGCTGAACTAACACATACTCAGAAATACAGATGTCAGTTCATGTTATGAGTTAAAAAGTCCATTTATTGTATGTTTATTTTTAATGCAAGGAAAATAAAAATAAAAATAAAAACCATAATAACTTTGCATTACTACACTGATAAATCATGGCACCATTTACATAGTGCATGGTCATTATTTTATCAAAACTTGCAATAACTAAATAAACTTTGAATTTGTGCAGTCTATATCTTCTCAAAATAAACTTTAAGCCCATTTTCATTAAGTTGAAGAATCATTGAAAATAATCACAGAGGGACTTATGGAATTTGTTATTTACATTTTGTGTATTTTTCTTTAATCTTAACACTTGCTTGTTTTTACTCTCTCCCTCAGATTGAAGGACGTCAAATTGAAAAATGACAGGAAATGCAAAGGGATTTCTCAAAACCCAATCAATTCTATAATTAATTTGATAATTTAGGGACATCGTACGAATATGATAAAACCGTACAGTTCGTGCACGACAGATCTAATTTTTTTTTTCCTTTCAAGGTGGCATTGATAGTCTGTTTGTGGTAATTAATCTAAAAGTTTAAGGTTTCTCAATTAAAGAGCATGTTGTCTTATTTTTCCTTTTTCAGTCTTCGGGAATTACTACAGATTCACTTGATTTTTGTCATTTCCATGAATAGACATAATTGAGGGCCATTGAAGCCAAACTCCCAAGACTCAGAAGGATATCTTAGGAATGTATGTTCAAGTGAAAACAGAACAGGTTGTCAGCTGGCAGTGGTGCATTCCTGTGCAGGCTTTTGAAAAAGAATAATCTGTTTAAACTCATGCCTAAATCATAGTTTTTATCATTGATAAACTGTCTTTTGGCCAGTTACATCCAAAGTCTCAGTTCTCTCATCTAAAAAATAACACCTATGCCATGAATTTTTTGTAATGATTAATGAAATAATTCATTAAATTGTCTACTTATATGGTTCTAAGAAAATAATGCACACTCAATGATATTATTTATTTCTGTTATCACATCGTTGTTATTACCCAAAAATAAGGTGAAAATCACAGACCCAGGGTTTTCCATATTTTAAACAGTTGAATAAGTTATTAGTTTAATTGGAGGAGAAATAGAACTCAGAGTAAAAAAGAGGAATGATTTGAATTCAACCAATTTATTAGTATTTAATCTTTTGCAAATTACTTATCTCTCTGAGAATTGTAAACTAGGGAAAACAATGATAAACTGTCTGAGTAACAAATGAGAATTATCGTGGTGGTTCTTAGATAGCAATACAGACATCACAGAAACTCAGTGAATAGGTAAACTTCTCTCTCTTTTTACAATTTATAGAATATAACACCTAAAAAAGAGACTTTGTTTCTTATAGATGGGTCTTTATTTTTACAAAATAAATATTGTGTGACAAAATTTGGTCTCCTGAACATGAACCATCAAATTTTCTTCTAAATGTCATTTTGGAAAAAAAAAGTTAGGAATGATAGGCTCATGGATATTTTAAAAATTTTAATACAATTACAGTTTGCCAAAAAATAAGACATAAAGGTTTTAAAAGAAACAATAGCTGTATTATAGGTATGCTATCGAACTTTTCTTTAAATATATAGTGAGACCAAAATTGAGACAACTGCCTGAGGTTCTCAAATTTTGTTTAATTATTTTGTTTATACACTTTTTATGCTTAATGCACTGGGCAAATAATAGTATTAATCAGTGATTCTAATTCGTGACATTTAAATTCATAATCTTAGTTGGTTTTCACTCAAAAGTTAAAGTTTCTTGATAGTGAGTTTTAGGTTAGGGAGTACTTTTACAACTCAAATTATTTCCTTCAGATACTTTCATTTTAGGTTTTTGGCTGTGTTTGGATTAATAATAAATAATGAACATCAAATCCGTATCTTTATACTTGCTTCCAAAGTGTTCACATATATTGTTTTGTTCAACTGGGTCTTGAGACATTGTACCTTCTTGATATATGAGGGTACTTCAAAAAATTCATGGAAAAATTTGTATTATCCTTCAAATCTATTTTCCACTAACTTTTTGAAGTGTTCTTGTATATTGCCAAGTATCTGCTCTGTAAGCCTCAGATCAAGTTTCTCAAAACCGTGGGTAGAATATATTCACAGCTGTGTGCTTGGCTCTTTGGATCTGTTACAAATACCACTCGCACTATGTAAGTGAGCAGAAGGGAAAGAGGGAGATAATACCATTTCTTTTCTCTGTGCTATGTCCCTATAAACTTTCTTCCCATTTCTTTCCCAAGGCATTTTCTCTGCTGGTTAGTCATTTTGGATCTTTTCTGAAGTCTCTTATTCTCTTTTTATTATTATTTATTTGGGGGATCTTTCCTACTTCTAGTCATTTCTTGACTAAATCTCTCCTCTTCCCTATGCTATAATTCAAGATTATAGTTAGGATACCCAAAGTAATAAATTAATAGCAGATTATTAGTTAGGAAATGTCTTAACCCCACCTTCCTAATTTTAAGTGATGCTGCACTCTTGCTTCTGCCTCGTTGTACCTTAAATGTACCACAAAGTATAGGTTTTCTAGATGAAACCTGAGAGTCCTACTTTGTGAGAAATAACTGTTCCATTAGCAAGACAATAATCTAGTATGTGCATTTCTAGTAAATCAGTCATGTACAAGGTATTAGGGAACTGGGAAAGGAGAACTATACCACGTTTGTTCCTGCTAATAGAAGTGATTCAACCTTTGCTGAAAATTCTCCTTACTTGGAAATCTGGCATTCCATTAACATAAACGGCTGTTCCACCTCAAATTTTTGGTGGAATACATTTATCTTACAATATCCTGTAAATGTGTAAAAAAAAAGAAAGAAAGAAAGAAAAAAGAAAAAAAAAAGATGTTGTATTACTAGCTTTCAAAATGTGCAGTATATAAAACAGATGCCTGAGGTACACCGATACATCCATTGTGAATAGCAGGCTGTCACCGCACCTTTGGCACATCTCCTGCGGACCCTGCTTCATCTGTCATTGTTAATACACTTCATTTTAAAGAGAAATAAAACAGATCAGACCATGCTCTTGAATACATTTTCCTGCTTAAAGGCCTACAATGTACTCTCATTATTATTTTAAGTAATTAACTCACAGTATTGGGCAAGTTCTGGCTCAAAGAGCCATCTGAATATTTTCTCTAACGTTATAGTATCTCTGGTATGCAGATAAAAAAAAAAAAGAGTCCACATTCTAGATAAACCTTTGAACAACTCCTTGAAATGAACTTACTCCTGTTGAAGAGAACTGTCATTTCCATCTCATCTCTTGAGTAGCAAGATTTGGGAGGTCTCCTGGCAAATTAACTCTAGAGGGCTCCATTTGTTGCTCATATGGTCTAAGTTTACTAATTTAGGAGCATGTGTTCCACAAATGTCTCCCTCCCTTAAGCAGTGACAGATTTGCAATTCTAAATGAGTTTTAAAGTTCAGAATATACTCTTTTGCTTAATAAGATTATTACCATGAAGGCTGCTGGCCACCCAAATATTCAAAGAGAGAAATGTGAAGATGTAGCCTATGAAATTGCAGTTTTGTTAATGTGTGATCATTTAATTTGAACTTCGGAATTTGAAATAACTCATCCCAGTTCATTAGAGTAGTTCTGAATTGTTGTGAATTATAATTATAGATGTTTTCATAGAGATACTTTTCACAAAGTGTTTATTATTTGATAAATCATCATTTATTGACTTTACAAATAAGTGCACTTACTTCCCAACTTATGTTATGAGGCCAACATAGCCATAATACTGGAACTTGACAGAGACATTACAAGAAAAGATAATCAGAGGCCAGTATGCCTCATAAACATAAATGCAAAAATCCTTAAAAAATTACAAGTTGGATCACACAGTATATGAAATAAATAATCCATCATAACCAAGGGGAGTTATTCCCCAAATTCAATGAAAATCAATATAATAAAACTCGACAAAATTATAGAGAAAAACAATTTGTAATCTCAATAAATAAACAGTATCTCTTTATAAAATTTATTTCCACAAACTTAAAATCTTTAAGTAACATCTTAATTAATTATAAAATATTAAGTATTTTCCCGTAGGATATAAAGCAATGCAAGGGTATTTGTTCTACTTGCAATTAGGCAAGAATTAGAAAAAGAAGTAAAACTCTCAATTGCAGATGCTATGATTTATACATAGAAAATCTAAAACAATTTGCAAACCATTACAAATAGTGAATGAATTTAAGAAGATCACATGATATATGGTCAGTATAAGGAACAATTATTTTGCTATACCTACTAGCAATAAACAACTAGAAAATTATTTTCAAATGTGCTTTAATAGGAGCATGAGTAGAAATGACTCTAATAAAAGATGGGAAAGAATTCTACACTGACAATTATGAAAACATTGCAAAGAAAAATTAAAGAACTAAATCAAGACAGAGGTAAGCTGAATTTGTGATTGAAAGCCTCTATATTATTATGTCAGTTCTCTCCAAATTGATATATAGATTCAGCCATAATTTCTATAAAAATTCCAATAGGTTTCTTTGAAGAAATAGGTAAGATGGTTTTAAAATTACATGCAAGTGAAAATAATCTAAATAGCCACAATTATGAAAAATAATTGTGAATTCTTTTTACATATATATTTTTAAATAGTGTAATTATAAATTATACTACCTGGATTCAAGGTTTACTATCAAGCTATAATAATAAAGATAGTGTAATATTGGCATATAGGCAAATATATCAGTGTAACAGAATAAAGAGTTCGGAAATAAAACTGCATATAAAGGGCCAATTGTTTTTCATAAAACATGCCCAGGAAATTCAATGGAGAAAAGACAGTGCTGCTGAACAATTGTATATTCATGTAGGGAAAAAATATTATTGCAGTTTATACCCCCAAATTAATCTGAGTTGGATTGTTCATGTATACATAAAATCCCAAGCCATAAAACTAGAAGAAATGCAAGAGAATATCTTTACAACTTTAGGTTAAGAATATATTTCTTGGACAGGACACAAAAAGCACAAAGGAAAAAATAATACAGTGAAATTTATTAAAATTAAAATGTTTCTTATCATGCAAAGATGCTATTAAGGAAGGGAATGAACAAGTGACAGACTGGGGCAAATATTCAATTACATATATTAGACAAAGAGCTCATATCCAGAATACATAAAGAACTCCCACAAATTAACTATGAAAAGGTGAACAGTCCCCCAAATGGTCATAGATACTTTATAATCACAAGATATGAATGGGCGATAAACACATGAAAAGATGTTCAGCATTACATCAGGGAAATGTATATTAAAATCACAATACCACTTCAAACCCAGTAGAATGACAAACAAAAATGACTATCAATGCCAATGTTGGTGAGAATTCCAGTAACTTTCATATATTATTGGTGGGAAAGTAAACTTGTCAAGCACTTTGGAGATCTGCCTGCAAGTTTCTTACAAAAATGAGTGCACGTCTACCAGCAATTCAACTAGGTATGTTTTCATTCCTATTTACTCAAAAGGAATGAAAACATACCCCCACAAAAACTTGTACAAGGAACTTCATAGTTTTATTCATAATAGCTCCAAATTGGAAACAACCCAAATGTCCATGAACAAAAGAAAGGAGAAGCAAATGGTGGTAAAGCCACACTATCTAATATACATAGAAGTTAGAAAAACAAAACAAAACCAAACGAAAGAATGAATTGCTGACCACTCGACAACAAGGAAAAATCTCAAAATATTATGTAAACAAATGAAGCCAGAAACAAAAGAGTACAGAGTGATTTCATTTCTCTAAATCCAAATATAGGAAAAAAACTAATTTATGATGATTATGATTATGATAATGACATGAAAGTACTTTCTGAACGTTTGATAATTAATGCTCAATATTTTGATTGATATGCTAATTACACAGGTGCAGCATGCATTTATCAAAACTTATAGAATTGAACAATTAAGATATGATCATTTTATTATAGGTTAATAGTACCTCAATTTTAAAAAAGAACAGTATACCATATAGAACACAGATGATCTAGTATGGAAAACCAAACTGCCCAATAGTGTAAATAAAATAGCTACAAGACATATTTTTTATATCGGACTTGTGTCCATAATGTTGTATAATATAGACACAAATTCAAAATAAACTGCTAACTTTCCTGTTTTTATATATTTTTTAAAAAACATTTTTTCTCAGCTTTCTTATTTCTCCCTGTAGTATACACTTATTGTAAAAAGGATTTTCAAAAAATACATAAAAGGTAAAAACCAATAAAGGCAAGCAAATAACCCCCCCTCACCCCCTCACAAACCATTTGGTGAATAACCTTCCAGGTATCACTGTAAATATTAGATAGCTTAAGGCCTTAATTCGGATAAAAATGTATTGCTTCATTAATAACACCACCACAAAGAATAAAATGAACTTAACCATCTGTTTGGAGAAATGAGAACATACAATTGGAGATAACTTTTAAATGAATAAGGGTATTATCTAATTAGCGTTTTGGCAAGCTTGCTTTATGATTAGTGGTCCCACTGGGACATTTGAAACTGTGATCCATAATCGCTTTAAGTCCCTATTTTTCTTGAATTAGAGATTATCCTACTCTGTGAATGTATTGCTTCTATCTCTACGGACACTCAGTATCACTTTCCTACATTTATGTCTTATCTGTTGAAGTTTTCCAGGGACCCTTCGTTGATCACTTTAGTACTTTCCCTTGGTGAAGTTATCCACAAAAACAGACTTAGTACCCATTCATACACTGAGGGTCCATAAAATGTGCATTTCACATGCAAATCATTACCTGTGCTTTGGAGACAGTGCTTTAATGTTCACTGGTATTAAAGATTCAACATGTTCAAAATCAAATCAGCTGTCTCCCTGCTCTTTAACCTTCCTTTTTCCATTGAATAGAATAAATGGAATAAACAGACACTCTACTGTACATGACAGAAATGAAAGTATCTTCTCAAATTTTTCTAATTTTTATCCTTTCACAACTATATACCACATTCTTCCCATCTGAGGCTTCTTATAAATAAAATTTCGTTCTCCATTTCCACTGCCACTGCATTAGTTCATATCCTCAAACTTTCTTTTGCTGTTTTTGATCAATACACTGATAGGATCTTTTCCTCTTATTCATCTTCTCATTGGCCATCAGAATTACTTTCCTGTAATGGAAATCTTCTTGGTTGTTTCCTGCTTAAATCTGCTTGCTAACACTTCCATTTACATAATTTTTACTCATTCCAAGTCTCATAATTTGCATTACTTTTTCAAGGGAGCTATCATTCATACTTGTCTTCTAACTCTAGCCTAAGGCAGGTGCCTTCTTCTTTAATCTTGTAACAGCCTTTTTTATATCTTATTGAAGCTCTTATTAAGCCAAAGAATTCTTATTTGTCTGTCTTGCTTTTTGATATTGACCTCATTGACATCAACTTTTTTCCATCTCTTTATATGCTTAGCAACTAATGTTAGACCAGTACACAGAAGGTGTTATATACTTTTGAATGAATTTCTTATATTTAAACTATTTATCAGAGCAATCATAAATGTAAGTTAACATAATAATATTGAAGATGTTCATATAATTGTATTCTTGTCTGTTGAATCTATTCATCATTTCAACAAACGTTTATTTAATGGCTCTCTTATGACACATAAGGTGCTTAGTGCTGTGTGTTTGTGATGAATTAGACAAGGTTACTTTAAAACAGTTTTCATTCCAAAATAGAGAGATCCACGTAAATAACAAAGTATTATTAAGTATTTTTTTGAGTTATGAGATAGGTAGGTAGTTTTGAAGTGGGATGAGAGACTTGGAAAAATCTTCTTTCATATTTATCTTGAGTAATGGGTTGAGTAGAGGTGGTATATTATAGATAGATTTGAAGAGTATTTGAAGTAAACAAGTTTCAACAAAGTCATGGAAGTGTGAAACATCCTGTATTTGGAGGAACTTTGTAGTGATTCAAAATGGTTAGAGTAGAGAAAAAGTGAACGTTCCTAAAAAGAATGAGTTTGGCAAAGGACCACCAGATTTTGTAGGCTTATGTATGCTATGGTAAGGAAAATAAAAGGGGGGATAAAGAAATCAAGTTGGGAGAAACTGAGGTATGAAAAGTAAGGTAAAGAATGGAGAAGCAGGTAATGCAGTGTGCAGAAGCTGAAATTATAACTGAAACACTGGGGGAGTTGGAAAGACGAGAGAAGAGATGTGGGTGGAATTGTGGAGAATGTCAGAGTAGCCAAAGAAGGACTGAAACATAGGGTCAAAATAGAGTCTGCTTCAGGTACTATGCAGACTCACAATTTTGGCTGTCTTCACTATTTAACATTTTCTACACCGTTATCTGGATACGGCAAAATGTGCTAAGTTGCTGGACATGTCTGCATTATTTTTGTTCTAAAATATAAATCTGTTGTGGAGAATTCATAAAAGAAGGCCTACTTTAAAATCAATTAATAATCTTATGTAATTATTGGCAATTCACATGTGAACGGGTTTAATTTCTGTTTTAAAAATAAGTTCTTTTCCCCCCAAGTTTTTAGTTAGAAAAATTTCAAAATAATGGGAAAATTTTAAAAATAGTGTAGCACTCATGTACACACTTTTCACCTGAAGTCATCAACTGTTAACATTTTTTAAGGTTTATACTTTTTCATCTCTTTTCTCTTTTTCTCTCTACTTACGTATATATTTCAGTTAGTGAACCATTTGAAAATGAATTGCAGACTTTATGACATTTCACAACCACACTCATATCATTAGCATAATGAAGGATGACTCCTGATTGAGCTGATTTAGTAGTGAAATAGTTATTGGAAATTTTCACCTTCAGTTACAGCTCTGGTCAAGTTCCTCAAGTGCAGGTTTGGTGTTTTTCATCCCTCACTTAGCAGAAATGTGTGCTTACAGGGACTTTTTCTGATCTCTCTTTCTAACATGGTTCCCAAACTTGTTACCTCCTTATGCTCTATCTCGACCACCTCCGTTTCTTCCTTCTTACATTTATTTACTTATTTATTGCTTGTGTATTTCTTTCTTTTTCCTGCTAGAATATGACATCTGTAAAGAAAAGAACTGTGTCTTACTCACCTTGTTTGCATCAGGATTAAATAGAGTTAGTGCAGGGCTAAGATTTAGCCCTTCTGGTTTTGAATTCACATTTCTTTATATTTCCATTCCCATTTCAATTAAGTAAACAAAACATTTTTGTCTTTTCACCATTTTCAGAGTTAATTTTGGATTCTAAGCAGTGATGTCTTCTAGACCTTTTCATAACAATCGAAACTTCCTCACATATTGGTATATTATGAAATGATGAGAATAATTCACATCATTATTTTATTTTTAATAATTTAGTGTAAAGAGGCAGTCATACTACAGCTTTGCTTTGTGTCGACTAGACGTTAAATCACTATATTTTGAACTTTCTTATATAAGCATTTAGATTCTGTTTGGAACATGTTCAGGTAAATAGGAGCACATGGATTCTATTTTCCAATGTAGAAACATTTGGAAAATCCTTCTAAAGAACCCACGCCCAAGGCCCTGATCACTTTCCAGTTTGTAAGCCTATAAAATTTGAAGTATTTTCATAATTTGCAATTGCTGTATGTAGCTCAGTAGGATTTAAAATTAATGTTTCTTCTTAGATTTGTTTTTATAAGCACCTGAATTTGGAAACCTGTCAATTAGCATTTTGTGCTTGTTGGTAAGAAACATCTTGATTTAATTTAGCATATGTTTTATGTAAAATGAACGGTTTGCTGTGTGATAAAGTATCATCCCATATGGCAAACATGTACCCACAAGAGCCTTGTCAAGCACTTGAACAACATTTCTATTTGGCTTCAAGAGTGATTAGAGATGACCAGAATTGAACACAGAATTGCTGAATGAGAATTGAACCAGGTTTCCTTACATATTATTACTTCACCTGTTTAATGCCCTCCATAAAGAAAATCAAAAATCCATAATTTAATTTTCAGGCCTTCTTGTACATGGCAAGCACAAAAAATTAATTTTGTTGAAGTAAACATTATCTTATCATGGTTTTCAAATTATTAATCCCCATACCTATACACACGCCCACTTATCCTAACTGAAAATGTTCACTCTTCCTTTACTTTCTTTTCGATGAGATTAGTTGTTTCCTCCAGTCTAGAATATACCAATATGCCTTATCATGTTTCAGCTAAATTATTAGCATTGGTGGAGGACCTACTGTTAATAAGCCATTATGTTTGGGGCTGATAAAAGTGGTGGAATATAACAGAGAATAAGACACAATTTTTGCTTAGAGGAGTTCACAGCAGAGTTGCTTATATGCATGCACTTCCAGCTGCTTACATCTCCAGTAAGGTCATCAACAATGTAGAATTCACATATTACCTCAAATTCATAAATATGGCCAGCTTCACTCTTTTAAGCATGATGACTTGCTATGCTAATATCTATATAAAAACTCATATTCAACATTAACTTTACTAAATAATTCAATGCACTTTAAAAAATTTGTTATAAGTATGTTGGTAATTTATAAACATAAATGAATCATATTAATATTAATACATTAATGTCTATTCAAGGAGAGGCTATTTTTTAAATAACTATAAAATAAATTAGTCATGAACAATAAAATGTTGTTGATTATAGAATCCATAAAAATATGTTTGGTACACTGAATAATAAGTTGTTGAAGATATATTTTACATGACAAATACTGTCAGCATTTAGCACTCAAACGATGTACACTTGGTTCACAAAAGTTGTGACGAAGAAGTGGACAAAAGTTGGCTTAAGGAAATGGAGGTCTTCACACCCAGAAGAGGGCACACCCAGAGCCTCATGGTTGGGCATAGTAGGTATCAGTTTTTTCTATTCATCAGCTCCTCAGCTGGAAGAAACTGTCTCTGAATTCCTCTTTAGAGAAGGAGAGATCCAAGTATTTGTAAATTGAGAGAGAAGGAAAGCCCCTTCTGCCACTGACTGTCAGTCACTGTTGAGTGATTAGTCACACTTGCCTTGTAAGCAGATAACCTTATTGATTCTTAAGTTTCTTTTCCTCACAGTATTCCTTTAACTGAGTATATTTGCACTTATTCTGTAGTCACAAATAAAATGCTTAAATTGCCAAAATTTCTGTCTTTATGTTTTGAAAGTAACCGCATAGAAGGCAATCCTCAATCTTGAATATCTGACTGTGAAAAATATGAATGAAGCCTGAGAGCATCAACTGTCTAGATGAGAGGAAGAGGTGGAAACCTTAAGAGTGAAGGTTCTTCTTTTTCGCCCTTGCGCTCAAAATTGGTTTATTGTAACATAAAGGGAAAAAACAAAAAAATGTACTTGAATCTATATTGGTCATAATGACATATGCAGATAACATCTTGTCAAGGCCCATGAATAAAATGTTAATGGAAATACTTATTTTGAAGGAATGTAGATATTTTAATTCAGATATCATAGTAATATCGTTCATATTTTTTTCTCTTTTTCAATGCAATTTTCTAGGAACAAGAGATATTAAGAGAAAAATACCACTTCTGCCTTTGAAGAACCTGAATCTACAGAATTCAGACAGGTATGTAAACATATGCTGTGTTAGGGTTACCTTAGAAAGCCAGAAGGATCAAGAAAAGAGAGAAACTAGCTGTGAGACTTATTTGAGTGTGGACTAGAGTCCATACTCTCTGGACACAGGAACTGAGTGGCCATTCTGAGTCCTCACAGGTAAAGAGAAGGTAAGGTGCTTGCCTGTCCTCCCTGTACTGGTGCGGTGGATCAAATGAGACAGTACTTGTGAAATTGTATTTATCTCTTTTAAAAATTAATGATTGAAAATTTGAATTTTGTTTATAAATCCAATCAAGGAAAAACTTTTAAATATGTTTCTTTGGAAATTAGAGCTACTTCTAGTGGCATTTACATTGTTCAGATTTTAAGAATTGTTATTAAAGGTTTCTCATTTCTTTATCATGGGCTTTGATATTGTTCAGAAAAGAATCCTTCAAGCAAAGTACTTGTTTTTCTTTTTTTTAATTCAGATACGATTTATTCTTTTTAAAATCACTTTATAAATTAAGAGCTCTATTTTTTACGTGCTGTTCAATTTTTGCCCAGACACAGCCCTAAATTGATGAGCAACTATTATAAATAATCTAAAATCAGAAAAAAATAAATATCATCACATTTCACCTTAATGATAAATATTTCCAGAAAGATAAAAAGTAGTCTTGTTCTATCAGAATATTTTGGCTGTGCAATTTATTGACCACATGTCATTTGAAAGAAAGATTCTTTATAAAATGAGAGCATTAGACTGAATCTCTGTGATTCTCTTTAACTTTAGGGACTGAATTGAGTTATTCCAGCACTACAATTGAAGAATGCATATAATTTCCTTCATTTTAAGATTTTTTTCTCAATAATGGTTCTCACACCTTCACTACCACTTACTAGTTAATAAACACCAGCAAACTACAGCACATATGAATCAGTACTTGAGTAATATGAATGGAAGTAACTGGAAATGGTAAATCATGCTTCACCACCATCTTACATATTTTGTACTTTAGTACTTAATTTATTTTGCACAGTTATATAATCATATTTCTGCTGGTTAAAGTGTTTCCAGATCGTATGAGAGAATTATATATGTCAGTATTTTATGGTCTTTTGTTATGGTCATGAAAATCCCCAAAGAACACTAGGACTTCCAGGTGCTTTTCCACATTAGCACTAAGTCCGTTGATTTTTCAAATCTATTCCAGCTCTACATTTTTATAATTACTAGATTCAGTATTAGCTATAATGTAGTCAAAATGAAATAAAACATCAATATAGACATTAAGTTAAATGATGGACTTTAAAAACTGTGGTTTAGATTTTACTCTTTTCATTGCTTTACTCTTAAAAAAGATTACTAAATGATGTGTCAGGATTAGTGAGAATATCAGTCAGCGTCTGGTCGGAAAATACCCATCATATATTTTGATAGAGAAAAATTCTAATATAAGAAATTGTTTGCAGGTATTGGAAAACTGAAAAGGTAAATGGAAAACTTTGAGGTGTCACAAAGGTAGCAACTGAAGGAAACAGTTACCACTACTGTGCAGAAATAAAAAGAATAGGTTGAGATCGGACTGCAGACTAGAAATCAAAGGATTGGCCCTGCCTGAGGTGCTGGGACCCAGACTTCTGAGGTGAGGGCACTGCTCAGCTGGTGCTGGCACCTCAAGACCTCAGAGGAAGGCATGTGCATGATTGAAACTTAGACCTCTGAGGAGAGCGCACCAGCCAATGATGCTGGCATTTCTGAGGGGATTCATTGAGGAGTCTTGCACAGGTAGAACAAAAAGTGCAAACTGGAACCAGAGTAAATAACTATTGCTGGAGCGATGCTTACAGGAACAGGGAGCAAACAGAAGTTCCTTCTGTCTTCCAGATTTCCCATCTCCCTCTAGTGAAATCTATCAGAGAGCCGGCTGGTAATTGAGAAATGTGGTTCTCAGAGTCCCAGCCTCGGCCTCACATAGCAATGAGCAGAAAGAGGGTTTTGAAGCTGAAAAATAATACCTTAATAACCAGCACAATGTGGGGGAATTGAGGAATCATAACAAAGATTTAAGAGTATTAAGTAAATATTCAAAGGTAGAATTAGGGAGAAATTGTTAAATTATAAAAGCAAAAACTGCATTTTTCTAAAGTTTATATTTCTACAAATGGGCTTAAAATTATAGCATATTTATGTTACAGAAAAAGGTTATCGCCCTATCGTTACACCAAATAAGCACTTATTTATTAGTTATATGTTGAGTAATGGCAATTAGAAACTACCAACTCTTTCCATTAAGTGAAAACTGAAGCCATGGTACAAAGAGTAGTTTTCCTTCCTACAGAACTCACATCCCCATACACATGCAAATACAGATGGCTAAACAACTCTTTAAAAAAAGACAAAACAAAAAAACCCTGATAATTTTATTTTCCAACATGGAATATTAGCAGCTAATGGGCATAAGTTTACAAATTTTATTCCAGGAAGTTATTTGAGAATCAAAACCTAAAATACACAGTAGAGTAAATGCTCTTAAAAATAAATGATTCATTTAATGAAAACCAAAGCATAACATGGAACTCTTCTTATGTCAAGAGAAAAGGGCTATTGTAGTAGAAACCCACTAAAATATCTACTTATAATTTTAGGTGACTCTGTGAATGCAATAAAATTTACACAATGTTACTCTATGGCTCTTGGAATGTTCCAGCTGCACTGACTAATTGATCCACCCAGTTATTTTTCACTAATGAAATTGGTTAGCTAATTAATGGAAAGGACTCAATTAAATTAACTGAGCATTTTAGAAACCTAAACTTATTGGGATTTAAAAGCCATTCTGTTTCTAATAATATAATGTTCTATAAAAATGTTAAGTAGAAACTGTTTAAAAAATGATGTTCAATTTTGAGTAGAAGAAATGATCTGCGAATGACTATTTTTTTCCAATTTTAAATAACCATTCAAACATTAGTTAAACATAGCTGTAGTTTATTTTACCTAAAATTGGAAAACCTATACCGTGTTTTGTCCAACCACATTGTAGATTTTAACCTAAGCTAAATTTATAGGATAAAATACAAATGTTGTCTTTTTATGGAAATATAGATCTCTTTGTTCTTTATTATGATATTTTGATGACATTGCAACAATTTAAATATTTTCATATATGATTATGCACCTGTTGAAATTTCAGTTAAAAGTAGATTCATACCTTCATCTTTTTAGTTTAATTCATTTTGATAGCATGACACAAAAATTCTGAATAAACTATCATGTGCTACCAACCTCTGATTTAACATTCAGAAATCCAGAAAAAACTTCTAAATTGTGTATACAGAACCTAGCCCTGAACCTGGAAGAAACCTTTAGTTCTTATTAAATTAAGTCCTATTGAATTAATTACAAATTTATTACTCCCTTAATTAATTAAATCATTCATCCAATAACATTTTTTCACTAACATCTATATGGAAGACACAGTGCTAGGAGTAATGAGGAATTTAAAAATGTGTAAGTGCAGTCACTATACATTCCCAAATTTCTAAGACATATCAAATTAAAATAATTTGTTCCTATATCAAAACTGTGTATTTTAATTTTAATTCACAAACATAGTTACCACAGTATAAAACTTAACCCTCCTACTTGAGATTCTTACAGGTTAATGGGGCAGTATGTTTTGTAGAAGACTAGATGCCAGACAGCTTTCATAACAATTATTTTTCTGGGACACTAAGGGTAGAACAGACGACCTCTCAATGTCTTTATTACAAACTAGGATTCTTTTGAGCACTCCTGTTGGAATCTATTGTTTAGCAAATTTTCCTTTGCAATTGCTGTGACATTTTTCATTACCTCAGGGATCTGGTGGCTGCCTTGTGAGCAAGAGTCATCTATTAAGTAATATACCTCAGGGGCCTATTTGAACTTTTCTATATAAGAAGGAGGTAGTCTTGACAGTTAAGTTACTACAGCTTTCAGTGGCTGAATGTAGCAACGTGTGACACCTGCAAATTCCTGGGATATTACAAACTGAAAAATCTAGACGGGCAAATTGATGTCCATTACGCATAATTATAGCCTGAGCTCCTGGCTACTTTTTGGAATTCAGAGACAGCAGCTGTTGCTGCTATGTGTTTTAAACCTTTTCTCTGAAGAAAAACGGAATATCTGTCCATCATAAACAGTTCTTTGTTGTTGAAATAATCATGTTCTTTCTCAAATATTTTGAGAAAGTGGGTATAGGAGGCTTCAAGAGAGAATTTGTTTGCCCCTTCCTGCAGATATTCTCCTGAATTGTGTCCTTGTCTTTCTGTTCTGTTTTCATCTAGTGATGAGTGGAGTTTAGAGATAAAAGTTTTACTTTGTGGAGATCTCCTGAACTTAGCTAAAGAAGTCTATAATGGCCCCCATTCAAGAATGCTATAAAAATATTGTTTATGATGGTGAGTTAAATATGAAATATTATACAAACAAAAATAATATTTACAGTGGATTTTATTCATTGCAATGATACTTAATTGGTATGTAAGTTATTTCAAAGCAGATGGAATAATTTCTGCATTGTCTATTAACATTTTCATGCTTTCAGTAAACTCAATACATAAAAACACAATTCAGAAGCTTCTAAATCCTCTGGCATTTATTTAAAACATTGGCTTTATTTAATAAAGTTTACTACTGCTAATACTTTAGGCTAACATAAATAATAAACATTATGTAAAAATTATTTTGATTCTGATTTAGTAATCTTTGCTGACAAAAAATATATATTTATGTATCTATTTTGCCATTTTGATTGGTTCAACTCTTCAATGAATTTTTTTGTTTCTTTTCATCAAATTACATGAGAAGTGTATTGATTGAACTTGTTTTCTTTATTCTTTATTAATATCCTCATAACCTAAATTACCTTTTTATTAAAGCTGCTAAAGCACTTAACTTTAGCTTCTTAAAATAAACTGCATGCTATTTCACTTGAACAGTATTTGTGCTTATGAGAAGAGACTAACTGTTATATTTACATTATCACCTTCGGATTTTCAAAAAAGGTAAATCAAGATGTTTTAGTCTACTGGTTAAATTTTTCTTACTATTCTGGATCATTATGTTGTCATCTGAATAACCAAGGACTACCTTTAATGAGGTGTGTGTGCCTGGTTGCATTAGCTGCCTAACAGATGTCTGAGTGATTAAAGCTCCCCTGAGCACCATAGCTTTTGTATTTCCTTGAATCTCATTTGCTTTCTGACCTGGGAGTTCCACCATATGTTCCCACTTGATGCCTTATTTTTCCTTTTTAACTGTTAACTTCATGATCAAAGTGGTTTATAAATATCTTGTTTTCAAAGGTTGTCTTCCTAGAGCTTGTACAAAATTATTCTTCCTATCTTTTATTCTGTCAAAAATTTTTAATGTTAATAAAAGGGATAAAAATATTTTAGAATTCTAAATACCCTATTGGGATCAGGTGGCTGTTGGCACACCTGGTATTTTGGTCTGGGTTCCAGAATGGTGGCAAATACAAAGTTGTACTATTGCATAAAACAAACAAAATAATCTTAAATATGTCCAAAGTACAGTCAGGCCATGATTTGAAGGTGTCATTGAATGATCCCCAAACCACACAAAGAGCTGGCTTTTTGGAACCTAGTTTATCTGCTTCAGAAGGAGGAAGGAGTTGGTTGACAGGATTTAAACCTGTGGCTCCAGGCAGTCTGGGCACTCTAATTTGGATTCTTAGATTACTAAGCCAAGTCCTTTATATTCATACACAGATAACGATTATACCAATCAAGTTGACATTCTAGTAATGAGAATTTCACCAAGTTTCACTTATACCTTCAGATGTCTTATTGTTTATTCTCATCATGTGAGTCAAGTTGAATCAAAGCCAGACCTTCCATTTTTCCTTCCAATTTCAATTATGAGTAATTTACCTATATCTTCCCTTAGTAATATTTAGCTTTCTTTCTTGCATTTATAGACTCTATTCCGAAAGGACATTGGAACTTGTTTTGATGAAATATTGTAAGGCTGCCTTACTTTGATACTACAGACAAAAGGAGGGCAGTTTTCTTAATTGCCATGAACACTATGTAGTATATTGATATTGATGTTTATAAAGAAAGAGTTGTGGAACATACATTTTGTGCCATTTTCGTATTACATTTGAGAAAAAATCATTTTAAAATATAGTTTCCTTTAATCCTCCTATTCAAATCTAATTTGCTCTATACTTTTTAGTGTGATATTTGGCCTTTATTAAAAGCTAGACAGTAATTTTCTATGTATATAAAGTGTGTAACTAGGAAGAATAGCTAATATTTCATATTATTAGAATTATATATATATTCTTTCAGATTACTGTTAAAAAAAGACACTCACCCAACTAACATTGTTGATAATTTTATAATGTTTCTCTCAAAAACTTAATTTATTAATCATTTACTCTCCATATAAAATTATGATAATGAGATAAGTATCACAAAAGAAAATATTTTTACATGAATTTCTAAAACAAATATTTAGAAACA
Source organism: Galeopterus variegatus (assembly GCF_000696425.1). NCBI lineage: Eukaryota > Metazoa > Chordata > Mammalia > Dermoptera > Cynocephalidae > Galeopterus > Galeopterus variegatus. The sequence continues at coordinate 481,766 of NW_007726223.1, read as the reverse complement.
TATATGACAGCCTTTTCCATTGGAAAAAATATATATAACTACTGTTGGTAAAATGTAGCTTCAAAGTTGCTACATTGTATATATTAAATAAAGACAAAATAAAAATAGCAGATAGTACTGAATATTTACTTGATAGTGGCCATAATATATACATATATAATGCAGTAAATGAAGAAAAACAATGTTAACCATTTGCCCCTTGCCTCCAATTATCATAGATAACAAATAACCTTATCTTTAGGCTCTGCATTACATGAATTTTTAGACATTTGAATTATGATTGAACAGCCTCAAACATTAAAGCATTTTTTAAAAGAATTTCTTCAACTATGAAGAGGCCTCAAGGAAAATAAAATTGCTGGGTCCACTCCCCAGAGGGGAGGAAAAAAAAGGAGTTGCATTTTGACCTGGCTGCACTCTTTTTGAGGATTGTTTGTTCTATCTTTGATATTTTACTGTTTTCCTCAGGTGTTCATAAAATTCTCCCTTTTAAGGCAGATAATGACAAGAACTAAGCCATCATTCTTGTTTATATACTTCTAAGTTTGGCCCTATATTTATATTTCATTTAGATAAAGATGAAATCATCGGGGTAAAATTAGTTGTCACTTAACATCTTTCAACCATAAGTTATCTTCTCCTATTTATCATATTTCTCATACATTTCTAGTCAAGTTAAACATTTGAACTAGAGGTTCAAATATATCCCATCCTAAATAGCTGGAATAAAAGAAATTTATGTTATATGATTGAAGATAAATTTGAGATGGGAAAATCTGAAAAAGTTTCTTCTGAATGGATTGTACTGCATAAATGAGCAAGTTAATAAGTAAAAGTTCTCAGAGTTCTCTTATGTGTAAAATTTTTAAGTTATGGAAATCTCTTTTTAGATTTTTTTTATGCATATCTTCATACATAAGTTCTGGAAGGCACGGGGCCGGACCATGGCTCACTTGGGAGATTGTGGTGCTGACAACACCAAGTCAAGGGTTAAGATCCCCTTACCGGTCATCTTTAAAAAAAAAGAAAAAAAAGAAAAGTTCTGGAAGGCACGGGGCCGGACCATGGCTCACTTGGGAGATTGTGGTGCTGACAACACCAAGTCAAGGGTTAAGATCCCCTTACCGGTCATCTTTAAAAAAAAAGAAAAAAAAGAAAAGTTCTGGAAGGCACAATAATTGAGTAATTTAAATGTACCTCTCAATTCTGACAGTAAGGTAAAAGAAAAGATTAATCTCACTATGACAATGTACCAAGCTATTATTTTGTAAGAATGTAGAGTATAAAATAGACTGAATTCTGAAATACTTAAATTTGTATCCAGTGTTTTGAAACCCACTGTCAACCCACTGACCCCACCTTGCATTTTCTAACTACCAATTTTTCAATTTGGGTACCCATTACTCACTGTCAGAAACTACATCACCTTATACCCACATTATATATTTTTTCACATGCACTTTTCTTCATACACGTTCCCACATAACTAGAAGATACTTCATTACATTTAAAAAACTGAATTAACACCTTAATCATGTCTTACTCCACCATTTTACTGCAACTCTCTGAAATAAGTGTAAAGCTTATATATGTGCATGCATTTGACCTTATTCCTCTCTCTCACTATTGACCATTCTATTGATTCTCTCACTTATCCAGTTTGATAAGTGAGTCTTGAATAACATTATGTATTTATTTAAGCAAAAAATAAACTTTATGCTTTACTTAAATGAAGAATTACCTCAGCTGCCTCATCACAAGGTGCCATTACATAAATGGCATTTGTGAAATTTTATAGCGCACAACCAGAACAAAAAGCAGTAAAAAGAATCTGTCTTGTAGAGATTCAATACATATGTCTTAATTCCAATTCTTTGCTTAACAATGTTAGAAACCACTTTATTTACTCTTTTTTTGGCATTCCTGTAACTGCAATAAAAACTAATACTGACTGAACACTTATAATGTACTTGGCATTATTCTAAGCATCTGCAATTGATTCACTTAATCCTCACAACAATACAGTGAAGCAAAGATTGTTATCCTCATTTTACAAAAAAGGAAATTGAGGTACAAAAAGGCTAATAGTCAAGGTCAAACATCTGGTAAGCAGTAAGAATCCTGAGCCACTTAAGATTTTTTTTGTAACAAATGGAGATCACAGAATTTATATCTCTAGCTCTCTTTTCTCAAATTTTAAAATTTATCTGACTGCTATTAACCAGCCCATGGTTCTACTATTACCTATATATCAGTGGAAGATAAAATGAATAAATGAATGAATGAATGAATAAAAGAAATTTATGTCTTCAATAGTATCATTTCCCCTATGCTACAGACATACACGAATATCCAGCTACCTAAATTCTACCTGCATGTCTCACAAATGCCTTAAATTGAACTGGTTTAGTTCTGAATTTATTATCCACCCCAATAGCACCAACACCTTAGTCTCTATATAATTGTTCAATTTTCTTGCTCAGAAAAATATTTAACTTTATTTTTTTAAAAGGAGAATAAGTGAAGAATCTGCATATTAAATTTCTCCTTTACTAATGGGCTTTCTTTTTGCATCTGTGAGTGTCAACACAGGAAGACAGGCAAGCGGAGAAAAGAAGGGGTTTTCCTGACATTTGTTAGCTGCCCCTGTACCCCTGTCAGCAGCATCCTAGCAGCAGTGGATTCAGCATCCAGCTTCTCTTTGCATTCACAGAACCAGCTTTAGTGTGGCCGCTGCAGCATCCAGCAGGGTCTAAGCCCCAAACCCACATAGCCCCTCCTCTGGGTTTCTAGATTCTAATAACAGCAACTTCTTCCCTTTCTTCCTTCTACTCTTAAGGTAGTAGCTGCTTACTGCAGTCATAGTTTTAGTATTTCCTTTAATTTTCCCTGCCTTTAACACTATGTAATGAATTGCCAATATTAAATTCCATCTATTAAAATACCTAATGCAACTTTTGTTTCCTGACCAAACCTTCACTAATACACAAGAGTACTGTAAAAAGTTCATAGAAAGGGCCAGCCCGGTGGCGCACTGGAGAGTGCGCCGCTTGGGAGCGCGGCGGCGCTCCCGCCGAGGGTTCAGATCCCATGTGGAGACCGGTTCCCGCTCACTGGCTGAGCGAGGTGCGGGCACAACACCGAGGGTTGCGATCCTGTTGCTGGTCCCCGGTACGGGCGCGACACCGAGGGTTGCGATCCCGTTACCGGTCAGTAAAAAAGACAAAAAGGAAAAAAAAAAAGTTCATAGAAAAATTGAATGAAAAGATAATAGGAATCTTTCCATGAACTTTTTGAAGACCCTTTGTACTCATGTATTAGAATTTCCTTGTACTACTCTAGATCCTTTCATTCCTCCAGTCACCATCTTTAATTACACCTATTCTTTTCTCTTCCATATTCAACTGGTTTCCAAAAACTGCCAGTTATACTCTAGAATACGTCCAAAAGCTATCTTGTCCTTTTTTTTGTCAATCAAAACGTAGCAGTAAAGAGGAAGGAGTTTTGATCTAAAAGACCTGGATTCAAACACTAGACCTACTGTTTGTGAGCTCTAGGACCTTAGGGAAACTTGATGGTAGGCTGGTTTATCATCAACAACCCTGGACAGTGCTAGCGTAGGGAGGAATGCTTGTGGCTGTAACCTGACAGAGCTTGCTGTTAAAGAAATTACAATCTTTGCACTTTATTTCAGAATTATTCTTTTGTCTCTTTCTGTTTTGCTGAGGCAGAGAAGAAAAAAGAACAAGAAAATGAGGGACAGAGAGTGAGAGAAAAAGGAAATGAAGAATTCAGATAGAGACAAAGAAAAAAATTGAGAGGAGTAGAAGAAATGTGTATATTTGCATACATTCTAGGGTACTTCAAAGTTTGTGGAAAAATAAAATTAAAAGATAATACAAATCTGACCATAAACTTTTTGAAGACCCCTCATGCATGTCAATGTATATATGTTCATGTTTATGTATTTTCTCTCTCTCTATATATATAGTTTCATAAATAGAAAATTATGTATACACACTAACATAAATTTTTATATTTTATGCATATATTATATATAATTTTACCACATTATAAATATATTACTTATATAATCATTTCATCAGCATTCTTGCAGAGACTGTCTTAGCCCTAGTGACAAATTTTAATATCATCCCTTAAAAATTAGAAAGAATTTATTTTTTAGAAGCATGTCAAATGCTAGGTTTGCTGAAAATAACCTGTTATTTTAAACATATGTCTAATCATACTTTTTATTTCCTCTTTAAAATAACTTTTCTAAAGCCAATAAATTAAAACTATATTCAAATAGATAAATTAGTTTTGTATTTAATATATAACAGTTTTACTTAAACTCCAAATGGAAATCTGGGTAAAAAGATACCAAAATACAAATATAAATATTGACTTAAATTAGTGTGTGGTATACTCATGTTTCAAGGTTCTGGAAAGTTTATCTGGTTGACAGCAGTCTTATGATTAATAAAATTACCTGTGTTTAGATAGTAATAAAAGAACTTCACTTACATCATCTAGCATTTTTAATATTCTTAAAATATATCTGTATAAGTTAGTTTGGAAGTTATCATTATGAATTTTGATAAGCTATAGGTGAGTTCTACTGAGTAGATAATTCTGGTGGCTGGAATGGCAAATATGCCCTTTTTGCTGCTTTCAGAAACATTTGCTGAGCCGTGGTCTGGCATGCCCAGGCAACCTAAAAAATTCTGTAAAGGAAAACTCTTCATCTGCTCTCTAGTCTTTAACTCTCTGCCTTATAGTATTTGACATTATTCCCAGCTCTACTTATTTTATTGACTTAAGGATAAAAAGACATCAATGAGCTCTTTTTTAAAAAATCAGGTGAAGGAAGATGCTTTGCCATGTTTAAAAGAGAAAAATTGGTATTCTGTTCAACTGCTGTGCTGTACAAAGTGTATACTTTCCACATTTTTTTTCTATTTTTAAATTTATTTTATTTTAATATTTTAAATACTTTTTTTATTTTTTTATTTTAATAAATTAATTATTATAAATAAAGGTAATAATAAAGTTTAGTGTTCTACCACTATTCTTTTTTAAATGTTCAGTATGTGTGGTTCATGCAATCAGAACATGCGGCAAGTTTTACTAACGCTCAGTACAGCTAAATGCAGTTGTTTCAAATATCTTCCTGGAAAGGCAAGCTCCATTAAAATTGTTTCACATGACAAATACCATACAGTAAAACAAATGTTGAAAATGTTTAAAAACAGCTGTAGGTATTAAAAAATAATACTTAGAGAGAACAGTCTGTTGTTCAAAGTAGACTAAATAAAGGTATTATGGGTCCAATTGTGAAAAGAAAGGAATTTGTGTCCATGGAAATGCCTCGAGGCTATAGAGCCATGTACTGTATATCTATTTTATTTTTCTGAAGCACTTATTGGGTATTCTATACACAAAAACACTTTTACTTAATGACTGACTAAACCAATGATTACTTTTTTTTGTTTTGTTTTGTTTTAACTTTTAGGTCTCTGTAGATGGCAGGACTAATTCATTTCTTTATTCAATCAATAGGTATTTTTTGATTGTTTCAAGCACTCTTCCATGAACTAGTATGTTGAGTAATATAAGCATTGTGTATGATTTCATGACTGTAGAGTCTAATAGGAAAATTAATTAAAAAAATAAACCAATTAAAATAATTATTTTACTACACGTACTTTAACATTACTACAAAAATTACCAGCATGTTTACCAATATGGCTGAATATGTATATATAATATATAAATATGTTTGTATACATAGTCTTGTATCAGCAACAAAGAGCTAAAAAATGTAAGTGAAGGAAAATTAAAAATTATTTTCAACACATATAATCTCAAATAATCAGTATCCAGAATATATGAAATACTCATTGGAATTAATTTTTTCTTTTTTTAAAAAAGTGACAAACAGCATAATATAAATAATAGAAAAAAATAGGAAAATGCATTTCTTAACAAAGGAATCAAAAATGGTCAATTGAACTGTTCAGCCATATCAATAATTAGGGAAATGAAGATAAAGACTTCAATTAGAAATTTTTTTACACCCCTAGATGGACAAAAATAGAGATGTCTGATAATATGCCAAGTGTTTGTAAGCATATGGAACAACCAGAACTTACATAAACCATTGGCTGTATTGTAAATTAGAACAAGCCATTTGGACAATATTTTATTATTATCTTACAAGGTAGAAGATATATTTTCTATATTGGTCAGTTCCTGTTGCTTATAACAAAATACTTTTAACTGGGTAATTTATAAAGAAAACAAAAATTATTGCTTACAGTTTTGGAGGCTGGGAAGTTCACAGTGCAGGGAACACATCTGGTGAGGGTCTTGGTGGTGACAACTGCGACCCATAGGTTTCATATGGCAGAAAAACAGAGGAGCAGAGAGCCTAACCTCATTCCCTCTCCTTTTAAAGCCCTCGAAACCGTGTCCATGACCATAATCCATTCATTATGGCCTGGTCCTACAATTCAATCACCTAGTCAAGACCCCACCTTTCAATTACCATAAGAGGATTTCCCACCCTCAACAGTTATAGTGGGGATTAATTCTCAGTGAGGTTGGGGGAGGGGGGTCATTCAATCTACAGCAATAGTCCCTATAACCCTAATTCTAGGTGTGTGTGTGTGTGTGTATTATTGGATCATAATTGATTATACATATTTTTGAGATTCAATGTTGACATATGTTGATCAAATCAATATTATTAGTATGTATATTGTTACAAATTGTACTTATTCTTTATGCCCCCTTGTTCCCATCTCCCTCTCCCTTCCCCCTCCCCCCTCTGATAACCCTAGATTTCTTCTCTCCTTCTGAAAGACTAATGGTTATTCTGTTGATTTCTTGCCTAGATGATCTGTCCAATGCTGAAAAGTGTGTTCAGGTCCCTCAATATTATCCGAGGGCAGATGCTTCTTCTGTCACTCTGGAATGGGCTCTGTGGAGAGAGACATCCTATTCTTTACTCTGGTCTCTACTGGTGACTTGCCTTGTGTCAATGCACTCCAGTGGCTGGTGGACCATCTGCATGGAGGTTGTGGTGTCTAGCCACTTTTGTGGCAGCCATGGTTATTGTGGTGGCTGTGGTGGGCCACCCACATGGAGGTGATGTTTTTGGCATGCTCCTTGGTGCTAGCAGTGTGCCTGGTTGTGGGGGTGTCCATTCCGTACTAGGTATATATTTTATAGAAATTCTTACACATTCCATAGAAATTCTTGCACACAACCATCCTCTGAACAATTCTCAGGAGTTTTATTCAATCACCAAGCACAAAATATTACCATGGCTGAGCCTGTGATATCTTACAACATTGTCTGTAATAGCAGAAATTAAGGAAACAGCCCAAATATCTATTAACAGGACAATGTAAAATAAATTATGGTATATTCACACAGTGTAATATTATACATAAGTGAAAAAAACAAACTAGTATTATACCAACAACATAAAAAAACATAAATAAAATTTTAAATGAAAAAGTTAGCTCATATACATACACATACACAAATTGTGACATTATTTTCATAGAGACAAATAAACAAAAGATATAGTGCTTAAGGATACATAAATATTCTAAAACTATAAGAAAACAAGAGAATGATAAATAAAAAAAAAATCAAGATAGCCATTGGGAGATAAGAATGGAGAGAAGTACAATGTTCTAGTAGTCTAGTAATTCTGATAGATGTTAGGTTAATAGGTGTTTGTTTCATTATTATGTTTCAAAAACTACATATGTAATATTAAAGTGAATAAGATAATACATAATACATGCCATTTCAGCATAAATAGAGTAAATCAATTTTGGAGCCATATTAAATTTGAGTTGTCTGAAAGTATGCAAGTATTTGTGTCACATAGACAATTGGATATATGAATTGCAGCAAAGAAACAAGGTCTGGCAAGTAAAGTTTAGAATTTAAAATCTTGGAAAATATATATTATATATGGAATTCTAAGATTTTATACATATATACACATACATATATATACACACACACATATAAAAACAAACACATACATATATAAGATTTTATAAATATATATTTAAAGAAGAGATGCCTTGGGAAGAAGCCATGGTTTACACAATTAGGTAGAGGAAGGGAGCCCATAAAGCAGTCTGAGAAGGACCAAAAACTGTGGTAGGAAGTGAACCAGCAATCAAAAAGTTGAGAATGGCTTAAGGAGAGAGAAACAACTGTTGTACATTTATGCCAAGAAGATGAATAAAATAGAGCCAGAAAAATAAGTATATAATTTGAAAACTGATAAAAAATAAAACAGGTAGAATACTAGATACAAAATTCAGATTGGAGTGAACTGAAAAGTGGATAGGGAATATTGTATATTGGAATACCCTGAAAAACACTCCATTAAAAACACCTAAAATTATTATATAATTTGAAAAATATCACCTTATGCGCATTGCTGAACTGACATGTCTAATTTACTCATACCAAGCTACACCTTTGTCAAACATTATTAACTAAGGCCGTTGAGATATTGAATGTAGGCCCGCTTTCCCTAGCCATCCTGGCTCCCAAGTACCTAAGTGGCATTCAGGGTCACATGGCATCCAGCATGGTGATGTGAAGCCCAAGACAGGGGGCACAGTTCAGAAAGATAAGGTCTAAAGGATATTGTCCCTCCCAGAATGGCCAGGAGGCAGAGCTGAGATAAGGAAGAGACCGTATTGGGTTTTGTCCTGCAGCTGGTTGTAGAGGGTTAGAAATCTTGATTCTCATTTGATTTTTAGATAGGGTTTTTAGGTAATGCATGCATGAGACAAAAGGTCTCCAGCCAGGGGAAAAAAATCCACAGAGAGCATGGCAAAAGCCCATCTAATCAATTCTAATCACTGTTTAGGGATGGGATTATGTACTTTGACTATTTAACACACTGACTGTTTTTAAAATATGTTGAAGGAATTGCTGTAGGGAAAAATGTGAAAAAAATGTTTGCTAAGGGCAAGCTTTTTGTTGTTGGAAACCTTAGAGATAATTATCAAAAGAATGTAACTTTTGCTTAAATCATTTATGGAGAAGTTATATTTTGGGTTAAATAATGATTGCAGTCTTATCAATTTAGCTTTTCATAAATTGTACTTTGGAATATCACCTTATTAATTTAAATGATGGTACTAGTTTCCATTGTTTAAGCTATGCTTAGCCATAGATAACTTGTGTCACATTGCCCATGTCTTTGTGACTGTTTGATATGATTGAATCAACTGATTTTTCTTGTGAAACTTTCTTGTCTTTACAATAAAAGATAGAAGCTAACTTTGAATCGGGGCTGTACCCAGTTTTCTCCTTCTAACAGAGGAGTTTCTGAAGTGCAGTGCCTTTGGAATTCTCATTGCATTCATGTTGTTTTGAGTAATCTTTTTTACATCTCAGTTATATGATGAGAAGTTTAACAGCCGGTGGGCCAAGCACTGTGGACATGTTATGTCTTTGGCTTCACCATGGCCATCTTTTATTCCACAGAATTCAGAGGCTTAAAACCAATGACAAACTAACAACAAGACATGTGTAAGGCTTTGGAGGAAGACTAGAAGCCAGCTCTCTTATAGTTTTTAGTTCATAAACAAATTAAGAAAGTATCAAATATACCACAAAAGCAACAATTTTATGAGTTTAAAACATCAGAGACAGTATGAATTTGTGTTGACCAAAAGACAAATCTAGGCAAAAAGCTTTAAATCAAATTCCAAAAAAAACTCTCTTATCAACAATTTTAAAAACTAAAGCCCCATGAACTTGAAAAACATTTATGCTTATCCACTCACTGAATGTGCATTATTTGTAAAGCAATTTGGTACCATGCAGATAATACAAACACATGTATCGACATGAACATGTAGACATAACATACAACTTACATACATATATATGCAGACATAAAAAAACCTGAAACAAATAAGGATCTTATAGGCTTTGTTTAAAATGTTAATGAGACAGATAAAATATAAAACTCTCTAGTTTGAAAAAGACAGCTGGATTTAGATTGTGTTTCTAAATGTCAAAGCTTATCTTTAAGGCCTCATCATGTTTTAGAGGAAGCAATGTAACAAATTTACATTGCGAAACCCAATGAATGCTAACCTTTTCAAAAAATTTGGGTTGTGTCAGAGGAAACACAGGGAAAGGTTTTAAAAAAAATGGATGCTAAAGTCATAGAATTCCACCATAGGAAATACGTAGATGAGACTAGAAGAAATTTTAGAAGTCTGTTCAAATAACCAGTTGAATGCCAGGAAACTGATTTTTAGACTATCCAGTTAGACAAGTTGTTTTAATCTAGTTTTTGTTCCTTGACTGGATTACTGAGTTAACAACTGAGTCAATGAATACATAGAGTCAAAGCCATTTGACTCTTGGGGTTTCAGGAAGAAGGCAGTTGACCCAAAAGGAGTTCAGTTGGCATGCCATGGCTCTGTTTCTCATGAGGCCTCAGAGTCTTTGGAAAAAGTGCTAACAGGAGGAGCACATGGAGGCTCAAGAACATTGTTTCAGTCAGCTAAATAGTCTGTTTGGAGAGAAACAAAACTCCATAAAAAGAAATGGAGGCCTAAAAGAAAATATACTCAAACAAAACCAAAGAGCTGTAGAAAAACCATCTCAGGACATAGAGTTGGTAGACTAGCCAAAAATGGGCCCATTCATTGAGTTCAGAAAATAGTAAAATAAAGCAAATAATTTCTACTACATTACAAATCAAAATTTCAAATTAAAGGCAAATCTGACAAACAGTTTAAATTAATTTTTACAAATGCTTTTCTTTTGAGTTAAAGGAATTTTGTGGTGGGTCAAAATAATTTTAATTCTCTTTTAAATCCTTGTGGGTTTTTTTTTTTGTTTTTATTTTTTTGCTCAAGCAACAGGCTTAGCAGGGTTTTAGTCCTGTGTTCTACCCAATGGTACCCCTCTTTATGACAAAATGACACAGAAAGATAAAGACAAAGGAAAAATAAAGACTTTTGGGGGGAGGAAGAGGATCAGGCAATATGGATATTCATACCAAATGTACACCAGATTTGCTACACCGCAGACTAGTCATACAAATCCTTTTCATTCTATTAATCAAAATTTTGGAAAAAGAGACAAACATTAAGTGGGTTTTTTTATCTACTCAACTGAATTCCATAGAGAGAGAGACTGAGAGTCTGACTGGTAAGAAAGGCTTACCATTTTGCTGGCTTTCAAACTCTGGTTTCCCTCAGCTATGGCTTCCAGAAGAGCAAGGCAGCTTTGGTGTCCTACTCTCAGTATCAGTACCGTGACTGTAGGAGCCAAGGGAAGACATCCCATCAACTTACTGTGGGTTCTCTGAAAAATCATCTGACAAACACAGCAAAGTTTTATGTGGCATGGGAGCCTTCAGAATGAAACCAAAATGTAAATGGAAAATTGTTTATATTTATGATTAGGTTCTATGAAGCAGGTACAGCTGTGTGGAAATGTGATTGGACAAACATGTTCCAATTCTAATAGAATCAGTGGAAAAACCCAGCAAGGCCTATCTGTTCAGATTCTTCCTGGCCCTGTTGGAATGAGCAAGATTGAAGCCATATTGGGACCTAAAACTTCATGGGCTCTAAAAGATTTTTAAAAAACAGTTTTTTTGTTTGTTTGTTTTGTTTTGTTTTTTTTGTAGCATACAGTTCTCGGAGTTGCCTCTTTTCCCATGGTTATTTGATATTTCAAACCTTGGTTATGGGGCAAGATGATAGTATTTACATGAATGTGGAGTTGTTTTCCAGTCACCTTGAAGCTGCAGACTTGTGTCTACTACCCAGAGGTAAGTACTTGCGTGTACTACCCAGAAATCAGACCCTGAGATGGGAGCAGAAGTCAGATGAGCTTTGCCAAAGCCTTGTGCCTGACTCATAGACACGAGTCCCTCACCGCTCATGTGCCCCTCCTGCCTGCTTTTCATTTCCCACATTCCATTCCCTCATCCTCTCTTTAAAACACCCTCAGTAAACCTTAGTCTTTGAGATGGCTTTAGTCTGGCCGTTCTCCTTCAGGTCTAGAGGAGAGATGGGTTAGCCTAACATCTCTCCTCAGGTCACTGGTACTCCTCAATAAAAACTGACTTACATTTTCACCAACATTTAACTGTTGTGTGGTTTGCTTTGTCTGGACCTGTGAGTTTGGTATCAATTTGGGGTAGCCTCAGCCAGGAGCTAAGTGTGTCCCATAGCAACCTCTTTGTGTAGCATTAGTTTCTCCAGGGTAAGGGACAGGAGTCTTTCTGGAATGGGGGTCTTATGACTTACAATCAGATGAGGTAGGTCAGAGGATTTCTTTATGGTCCACTCCAAGACAGAGAGGCATGGGGAAGATTAGAGTATATCTATGACCTGCCTTGGGGAAGAGGAATTCTAGTTTCTATGATTGCCTCAGGGGAGAATGACACTGAAAGAAAGGAGGGCAAGAGAAGGTCCGAGGAAAACTTTGGTTTTGAGGCCTTCATTTTGGGGTATAACTTTCTGGGCCCCAACACAACGTTGCAAAGAAATACCAACTTCTTTCACTTTAGTTCATTCAATTTAATTCCTTCCAGTTACCTAAAATACACCTAAAGGGGGATTCTTTTGGGACTCTGGCAGCATTTCCTATTTTGTCCCTGATGACATCTTTATTGTTTTATAATCAGTGGGTCCCAGGTTGGAACGAAGTCCATAGGACCGGGCATCAGTATAATTATAAGAACTCTTAAGACCTTTTCATTCCACTTAGAATGGGCATAGAGGGTCACAAAGAGATGTCAGGCAATTAAAGACTGAAGGGAGGGAACCTCCTTAGCAGGTCCTCACCAAGTCCAAGTTATATTTATTTCCACCTTGAATTCTCTCCCTACCTTAAAGTACTCAAATAAATATCTAACCAAGCAAACAAACATAGAGAAAAGAGGAACAGTGGAGTCCACTGTATCCTAGTCCCAACATGCAGGGCCAACCTCTTGTTACACGGCACATTCAGCTCCTGGATGGCTTATCAAAGAAATGTTACCAAATTAGACTCTTGAGTTTCAAGGTCATAGAAATAAACAATGCACCCAACAGTAAAGCAAGCAACGCTTTATTAAAAGAGGAGATAGACTTATGCATAAGGAGGAGGTGGGTAGCTACAGGAAAGCTAGCCTCCAAGTGAGGCTGTTCAGGGTCCTTTATAGGAAAAGGGGCTATATGGTGCCAGCCAGTGTCATCATTCTGTGCTTCTGGAGGTGGTCTATTCTGCTTTCTGGATGTGTCATGGGCACATGATCATTTAAGGCTTTGGTCCTTACACCTGCTCAGTAGGTCCAAGACAGTGGTCTTGTTCATTATCGTCACACCAGGAGGGTCATTGTAGCAGTCACCTTGAAGCTTTGTGCAATGGGGGAAATCCTAAAGGGGTCTTAAGGTTAATCTGTAACTTAACTTTTACAATTACAGGAAACAAGCCTTGGGGAGGGTTTTGTGACTCAGTGAATGTCTGTTCCCTTCTCATCTCAGTTTATTTTATTAGGGTAGGCCAGGGTAATCATGTGCCCTGGGGAATCTCAAGATTGAGGAGTAAAAAAGTAACAAAGCATCCTCTGCAGAGAAAATGGAGTCAGTTTGTTTCACAGGCCTAACCCTATTCTGCAGTTCTTGAGAAGTGTTTTGTAGACACCTGGGGAATTTTGGGACACTTCCAAGGGGTCAAAATTATTTTTATAATAAATAGAAGAAAGTTAATAAACTTTTCCACTATGTTGACATTTGCAAAAACAATAGTGTGTAAAACTGCTGGCATCTTTGAATTATCAAGGTAGTGGCAACAAGCTAAAGTATTACTTATAATTTTTTTCACCATGCATTTGCAGTTAAAAATGAAAATAAAAAGGCCAGTTGACACTTTAAAATGTCTTGAAAAAAGGAGTAAAAATTACTAATTATTTATAACCTCTACACTTAAGTGCACATCTTTAATTTCTGTAATCACATGGGAAATATGTATAAAAGGCTGGGCTGCATATAGAACTATGATAGTTGTTTCAAATAAAATAGCTTGAATGATTGTTTCAGTTGCTAACTAAATCAACCACTTATTCATGGAAGACAAATTTTAGTTGAAATAAATGACAGACAAACCATAGTTATTCAGACTTTGGTACTTGGCAGATTATCTTCTTGAAAATGAACAATGTGAGCCTGGCATATCAAGGAAAACAGCTGACAGCATTTGTTACCAATGGTAAAATCACATCCTGGAGCAAAAATTAGAATTTTGGGTAACTTGTTTCCACCACCATAAACTTGACAGCTTCCCGATTTTTAAAGACTTCTCTTTGATTAATGGTGATGAAATTAGTGGTGAAAAATTATTGTGTGATTTTTTTTTAAGAAATGAGTAAACATTCAGAAAATTCACTTATGTCAATGAGCCAATATTTCCCAACAGATGACTCACGATGTTGCAAAATGTTGTCCAGCTAAAGTATATACTTAAATTTTAAGATAACCTGATGAATTTTTTCTTTAACAGAATATGAAAAGTTTACTCATACGGTTTCATATTTCACATTGCAGCTATCCTTTAAGGTACTACCTACCACTTGTCAAATCTTCTCCCATACTTTGTCCCATGCATCTCTTTATCTGTATCCTTCGTAATATCCTTTTAAAAAAAACGGCAAACATAAGTACATCTTACCCTGAGTTCTGTGAGCCACTCAAACAAACTAATTGAACCCAAGGAAGGCTGTGGGAACCCAGATTTATATAGTTGGTTAGTCAGAAGTTCCAGAGGCTTGGACTTGAGACTGGCATCTGAAGTGAGGGGGGGGGGCAGTCTTGGGGACTGAGCCCTCAACCTGTGGGATCTGACTCTATCTCCACATAGATAGTGTCAGAATTGAATTGAATTAGTGGGCATCCTGCTGGTGATTGCTGGAGAATTGCTAGCTTGCTTGTCAGTGGGGAGAAATCCCTACACTTTTGATCACAGAAGTCAGAAGTCGGTCCTCTGTGTTGATGTTTGTGCTGAGACAGAGTAGAGGAAAGACAGTGTTTTTCCCACTCACTCACTCTTACACGTATCTCAGCTATTGCAAACAGAGCTGTGATAAACATGGGAATGCAGGTATCCTTTCCACCTGTTAATTTCTTTTCCTTTGGATATATACCCATCAGTGAGATTGTTGGATCTTATGGTAGTTCTATTTCTAGCTTTTTGAGAAACCTCCTTACTCTTTTCTATTATGGCTGTACTAACATATACTCCCACTAACACTACAGTTTCCCTTTTTCCATATTCTTGCCAGCATTTGTTCTTTTCAGTCTTTTTAATACTAGCCATTCCAACTGGAATGAGATGATATCTCATTTTGGTTTTGATTTGCATTTCCCTGTTTCCCTGATGATTAGTGATGATAAGCATTTTTTTTTTTTTTTGAAAGATGACCGGTAAGGGGATCTTAACCCTTGACTTGGTGGTGTCAGCACCACGCTCAGCCAGTGAGCAAACCGGCCATCCCTATATGGGATCCGAACCCGTGGCCTTGGTGTTATCAGCACCACACTCTCCCGAGAGAGCCACAGGGCGGCCCAGATGAGCATTTTTTTGATATACCTGTTGGACATTTGTATGTCTTCTTTTGAGAAATGTCTATTCAGTTCATTCGCCCATTTTTGATTGGATTATTTGTTTTTTCACTTAAGTTATTTGAGTTTCTTGTATATTCTGAATATTAATGCCCTGTTAAATGGATAGTTTATAAATATTTTCTCCCATTCTGCAGGTTGTCTCTTCATTCTGTTGATTGTTTCCTTTCTTGTGCAGAAGCTTTTTAGTCTGATATAACTCCATTTGTCTATTTTTGCTTTTGTTACTTGTGCTTTTGTGGCTATATTCACAAAATACTTGCTCAGTTCAACATCCTAAGTCATTTCCACTGTGTTTTTTTCTAGTATATTCATAGTTTGGAGTCTTATATTCAAATCTTTAATCCATTCTGAGTTGATTTTTGTATAAGGTGGGAGATAAGGTCTAGTGTCATTCTGCACATGGATATCCAGTTTTCCCAGTGTCATTTGTTGAAGAGACTGTCCTTTCTCAAATGTATGTTCTTGGTGCCATTGTCAAAAATCAGTTGTCTGTAGGTATAATCTATTTCTGAATTCTCTATTCTGTTTAATTAGTCTATGTGTCTGTTTTTGTGCCATTACCATGCTCTTTTGATTAATACTGTGGATTGATGTTCCCCCAAAACTTAGTCCCCACCATGACAGTGTAAAGAAGGTGGGAAATCCTATTATGGTAATTGAAAGGTGTCGTCTTGAAGAGGTGATTGGACTTTGAGGACTTTGCCTTGTGAATGGATTGATCCACTAACCAAGTAATAATAAAGTTGATAAATGAATGGTGGTTGTGGGCGTGGTTCTGAGGGCTTTAAAAGGAGAGCACATAAGGAGCTCTCTCTCTTGCCTCTGCCATTTTCTGCCATGTGAGACCTCTGCTTTGGTGTAAAGCCACAACCAAGGAAGACTCACCAAATGTGTGCCCTGGAGTTTGGACTTCCCAGCCTCCAAAACTAAGAGCAATAAATCTCAAAAATACCCAGTTCTGTGTATTTTTTCCTATAAGCAATAGAAATGGACTAATACAGTTACTAGAGTTTTGTATAATATTTTGAATTCAGGGGTGATGCTTCCCACTTTCTTTTTGTTGTTGTTGTTTTGCTCAGGATTGCTTCAGCTATTCTGGTTATTCCTTATACATTTTTGGATTTTTTTTTTCTGATTCTGTGAAGTATGTCATTGGTAATTTGATGAAGATTTCATTGAATATCTAGATCTCTTTGGGTAATACAGTCATTTTAACAATATTGATTTTTCCAATTCAGGAATATGGTATGTCTCTCCATTTTTTGTGTGTCTATAATTTCTTTAAAGAGTGTTTTATAGTTTTCCTTGTAGAAATCTTATACTCCCTTGTTGTAAAACCAGGTGTCTTGGGTATCTTATTAGTTTTTGCTGTTTTTGCCATTGTAAATGGAATTACTTTCTTGATTTATTTTTCCATTAGTTCATTGTTTTCATATAAAAATGTTAATGATTTTTGAGTGTTGATTTGTATTCTGCAGCTTTATTAAATTTGTTTATCAGGTCTAAGAGTTTTTTGGTCGTCTTTATGTTTCTCTCTATATATCTCTGTATATAAAATCATGTCATCTGCAAATTGGGACAATTTGATTTCCTTTTTGCCAATTTGGATGCCATTTATTTCTTTCTCTTGTCTAATTGGAATGGCTAAAATTTCCAGCATTATTCTGAATAAGAGTGGAGAGAGTAGGCATCTTTCTCTTGTTCCAGTTTTTAGGGGAAAATATTTCAGCTTTTCCCCATTCAATATGATGTATATTGAGGGTTTGTTATATCTGGCTTTATTTTATTGAAATACTTTCCTTTGATACCTAATTTGATAACAATTTTTATTACAAAGCAATGTTGAATTTTTATCAAATGCCTTTTCTGTGTCTATCAAGATGATCATATGATTTTTTTCTTTTATTCTGTTGATGTGATGTATCATATTTACTGATTTGCATATGTTGAACCATCCTTGCATCCTTGGACAAAATCCCACTTGATCATGGTGTATCATCTTTTTGATGTGCTATTGGATTTGGTTTAATAGTATTTTATTGGTGATTTTTGCATCTATGTTCATCAGGGATGTTGGCCTGTAGTTTTTTTGTTGTGTTCTTATCTGGTTTAGTTATTATGGTAATAATGCTGGCTTCTAGAATGAGTTTGGAATAATTTCCTCCACTTCAATTTTTTGAAATAGTTTGAGAAGTATTGGTATTAGTTCTTTAAAAGTTTGATAGAATTCAGGAATAAAGCCATCTGGCCCTGGGCTTTTCTTTGTTGGGAGACTTTTTATTACTATTTCAAACAAATCTCATTACTTCTTATTGGTCTGTTCAGGTTTACTATATCTTCTTGGTTCAAGTTTGGTAGGTCATATGTGTAGGAATTTATCCATTTCTCCTAAGTTTTCCAATTTGTTGGCATATAATTGTTTATATTAGTCTCTAATGACCTTTTGTATTTATGTGGTATCAGTTGTAATATGTCCTTTTGCATTCCTTATTTTATTCAGATTTTTCTTTTTTTTTCTTGATTTGTTATCTAATTGATGATTTTGTCTATCTTCTCAAAAACCAAGTTTTTGTTCAGTTGATCTTTTGTATTGTATTTGTAGTCTCAATTTCATTTATTTGTGCTCTGATTTTTATATTTCTTTTCTTCTACTTATTTTAGGTTTGGTCTGTTCTTGCTTTTCTACTTCCTTGAGGTACACTGTTAGGTTGTTTATTTAAAATCTTCCTATATTTTGATGTAAGAATTTATTGCTGTAAATTTTTCTCTTAATACTACCTTGGTTATATACTGTAAGTTTTGGTATGTTGTGTTTCTATATCCATTTGTTTCAAGAAATTTTTTAATTTCCTTTTTAATCTCCTCTCTGATCCATCGGTCATTCAGGAGCATGTTGTTTAATTTCCATGTATCAGTATAGTTTCAAACGTTCCTCTTGTTATTGTTTTCTGGTTTTAATCCACTGTGATCAGAAAATATACTTGATATGATTTCAGTTATTTTGAACTTGTTTAAACTTGTTTTGTGGACAAACATGTGGTCAATCTTGGAGAATGTTCCATGCGCTAATGAAAAGAATGTGCGTTCTGGTGCTATTCAATGAAATGTTCTGTAAAAGTCTGTTTATGTCCATCTGGTCTATAGTAAAATTTGAATTCAATATGTCTTTGTTGATTTTCTGTCTAGATGATCTGAAAAACACTGAGAGTGGGGGGCTGAAATCTTTCTAATATTGTGTTGGTTTCTATCTCTCCTTTAAGATATGATATTATTTGCTCTATGTATCTGGTGCTCCCATGTTGACTGCATATATAATTGTTATATTCTCTTATTATATAGATCCTTTTATCATCATATATGTCCTTCTTCATCTCTCTGCATAGTTTTTGACATAGGTATATTTTATGTGATATTAGTATAGCTATTCCTGCTCAGTTTTGGTTTCCATTTATTTCAAATATTCTTTTCATATCTTCACTTTCAGTCTATGTGTGTCTTTATAGGTAAGGTGAGTTTCTTGTAGGCAGTATATAAATGGGTAATATTTTTTATACATTCAGCCTATCTATGTCTTATAATTGGGGCATTTAATTCATTTGCATTCATGGTTATTATTGATATGTGAAGTCTCACTCCTATCATTTTGCTTATTTTTTTATTGTTTTGTATATCCTTTGCTCTTTTCTTCCTCTCTTATTGTTTATATTTCTGGTTTGGTGGTTTTTTGTTTGTTTGGGTTTTTTTTTCATTTTTTTTTTTTTTGTATTAATAAGATTTGATTCCTTTCTCTTTCCAA
The DNA here is from genome assembly GCF_000696425.1 of Galeopterus variegatus. Classification (NCBI taxonomy): domain Eukaryota; kingdom Metazoa; phylum Chordata; class Mammalia; order Dermoptera; family Cynocephalidae; genus Galeopterus; species Galeopterus variegatus. The sequence goes on along the minus strand of NW_007726223.1, from coordinate 462,281 downwards.
ATTGTGTGTTTGCTCTACCAGTGGTCTTTATACATTCAATTTTTCCTCTTCTAGATATTTCTTGTGAGGCTGGCCTAGTGGTGATGAATTCCCTTAGTTTTTGCTCATCTGAGAAGACTTTATTTCTCCTTTATTTCTGAAGGATAGCCTTGCTGGGTATAAAATTCTTGGCTGGCATTTATTTCTTTCAGCACTCTAAATGTCTTTCCATTCTCACCTGGCCTGTTGTGTTTCTGCTGAAAATCTGCTGTTAATCTAATGGGGATTCCCTCACATGTGACTTGATGCCTATCTCTTGCTGATTTTAGAATGCTCTGTCTTCAACTTTTGAAAGTCTGAGTACAATGTGCCTCAATGAGGACCTTTTAGGGTTGACCATTTTGCCATTTGGGGTTCTTGAGCTTCCCAGATCTGTATGTTTGTATTTCTTCTAAGACTCAGGATATTTTCAATTATTATGTAATTGATTAGGTTGTCTATTCCTTTTTGCATTTCTTCTCCTCTGGAACTCCAATAATGTGGATATTAGTTCATTTAATTGTGTCACATAATTCTGATAAGATTTCTTCATGTTCTTTTTTTAAATTTTATTTTCTTTATTTTTGTTTCTTTTACTTCTCAAGATACATTGTAGTTGATTTTCATGCTCCTTTACCCATTCCTCCCCACCCCCTCCTCTCTCCCCCCCACATCGTATCTGTTCACTTGACTTAAATAGTTCAGGGAATTTGGGGGGTTATTCTGTGTTCTCCCCCCCACCTATGATTTGTTTGTGTGTTTGTTTATTTATTTATTTGTAGCTCCCTCAAATAAGTGAAAACATATGGTATTTCTCTTTCTGTGCTTGACTTGTTTCACTTAATTTAATTTTTTCTAAGTCCATCCACGTTGTTGTGAATGGAAGTATTTCATTCTTTTTACAGCAGAGTAGTATTCCATTGTGTAGATATACCATAGTGTCCTCCACTCATCAGATGATGGACATTTGGGCTGGTTCCAAATCTTGGTTATTGTAAATTGAACTGCAATAAACATTGGAATACAGGTATCCCTTTGGCATGATGATTTCCATTCCTCTGGGTATATTCCCAACAGTGGAATATCTGGGTCATACAGATCTATCTGTAATTGTGTGAAGAACCTCCATACCATTTTTCAGAAAGGCTGCACCATTTTGCAGCTCCACCAACAGTGTATGAGAGTTCCTTTTTCTCCATAACCTTGCCAGCACTTATCATTCTGTCTTTGGATGTTAGCCAACCTAATTGGATGAGATGATATCTCAAAGTGGTCTTAATTTGCATTTCCCAGATGTTGAGTGAGGTTGAGCATTTGTTCATGTGTCCATTGTCCATTCATATATCTTCTTTGAGAAATGTCTATTTAGCTCCTTTGCCCATTTTTTAATTGGGTTATTTGTTTTTTTGCTGTAAAGTTGTTTGAGTTCTTTATATATTCTGTATATTAAACCTTTGTTGGATGTACATTTTGCAAATATTTTCTCTCACTCTGCTGGTTGTCTTTTTACTCTGTTGATTGTTTCTTTTGCTGCGCAGAAGCTTTTTAGTTTGATATAATCCCATTTGTTTATTTTTCCTACAGTTCCCTTGCTTTGGGGGTCCTATTCATGAAGTCTGTGCCCACTCCTACTTCCTGGAGTGTTTCCTCTATGTTTTCGTTAAGGAGTTTTATTGTTTCAGGATGTATATTTAATTTTTAATCCATTTTGAGTTGATTTTGGTATATGGTGAAAGGTATGAGACTAGTTTCATTCTCCTACATATGAGTATTCAATTTTCCCAATACCACTTGTTGAAAAGGCAGTCTCTTCCCCAGGATGTAGATTTGCTGCCTTTGTCAAAGATAAGATGGCTGTAGGTGTATGGATTGATTTCTGGGTTCTCTAATCTATTCCATTGATCCATGTGTCTAATTTTATGCCAGTACCATGCTGTTTTGGTTATTATAGCTTTGTAATATAGTTTAAAGTAAGGTGGTGTTATGCCTCCAGCTTTATTTATTTTGGTCAGGATTGCTTTGGCTATGTGTGGTCTTCTGTTGTTCCATATAAATGTCTGGATAGCTTTTTCCATCTCAGAGAAACATTTCATTGGAATTTTGATGGGGATTGCATTGAATCTGTGGATCACTTTGGGTAATATGGACATTTTCACAATGTTAATTCTTCCAATCCAAGAGCATGGGATATTTTTCCATGTTCTTGAGTTCTCTTTAATTTCTCTCAACAGTGATTTGTAGTTCTCTCTGTAAAGATTTTTCACATCCTTGGTCTGCTTTTTTTCTAAGTATTTTATTTTTGGGTGGCTATTGTAAATGGGCTAGCTTTCTTGATTTCTTTTTCTGCATGTTCACTGTTGGAGTATAGAAATGCTACTGATTTTTGTGTGTTGATTTTGTTTCCTGCAACTTTGCTGAAATAATTTATCAACTTTAGGAGTTTTTTTTTATAGAGGCTTTAGGCTGTTCAATATATAGGATCATATCATCCAGAAACAGGGACAGATTGACTTCATCCTTTCCAATCTGTATGCCCTTTATTTCCTTCTCTTCTCTGATTGCTCTGGCTAGTACTTCCAACACTATGTTGAATAGGAGTGGTGAGAGTGGGCATCCTTGTCTAGTTCCTGTTTTTATGTGAAAAGCTTTCAGCTTTTCCCCATCTAGGATGATATTGGCAGTGGGCTTATTGTATACAGCTTTAATTATTTTGAGATAATGCCATCTATGCCTAACTTGTAGAGAGTCGTTATCATAAAAGAATGTTGAACTTTGTCAAATGCTTTTTCAGCATTTATAAAGATGATCATATGGTTTTTGTCTTTGCTTTTATTGATGTGGTATATCACATTTATTGACTTGTGTATGTTGAACCAACCTTGCATTCCTGGGATGAATCCCATTTGATCATGGTGTATAATTTTGTGTATCTGTTGCTGTATTCTGTTGGCTAGTATTTTATTGAGTATTTTTGCATCTATATTTATCAAGGATATTGGCCTATAGTTTTCTGTTTTTGATGCATCTTTGTCTGCTTTTCATATTATGGTGATGTTTGCCTCATAGAATGAGTTTGGGAGAATGGCCTCTGTTTCAATCTTTTGGAACAGTTTGTAGAGAATTGGTATCAATTCCTCCTTGAATATTTGCTAGAACTTTGCAGTGAACCCCTCAAGTCCTGGGCTTTCCTTTGTTGGGAGCCTTCTGATAATAGCTTCAATCTCTTTTATTGTTATTGGTCTGTTCAGATTTTCTATATCTTCTTGGCTCAGTTTCAGTAGTTTGTATGCATCCAGAAATTTATCCATTTCCTCCAGATTTTCAAATTTGTTGGCATATAGTTGTTTATAGTAGTCTCTAATGGTTCCTTGTATTTCTGAGGTGTCAGTTGTAATGCCACCTTTATCATTTCTAATTTTTGTTATTTTGGTCTTCTCTTTTCTTTTCTTAGTTAATCTTGCTAGAAGTTAGTCAATTTTATTTATCTTTCCAAAAAACCCAACTTTTTGTTTAATTGATCATTTGCATTGTTTTTTGGGTTTCTATTTCATTTAATTCTGCTCTGATCTTATTTCTTTCTGTCTAAGTTTAGGCTTGGATTGTTCATGTTTTTCTAGATCTTTAAGTTACATTGCTTACTTGCCATCTTTCCATTCTTCTGAAGTAAGCATTTAATGCAATAAATTTCCCCCTTAATACTGCTTTTCCCGTATCCCACAGGTTTTGGAATGATGTGTCATTATTTTCATTAGTTTGAAGAAATTTTTTGATTCCCTGTTTAATTTCTTCTTGGATCCATATGTCATTAAGTAGAATGTTGTTTAATTTCCATGTGTTTGTATAGTTTCCAGAGTTTCATTTATTATTGATTTCTAATTTTAATCCATTGTGATTGGGAAAAATATATGGAATAATTCCAGTTTTTTTGAATTTGCTGAGACTTGCTTTGTGGCCTAACGTGGTCTATTCTGGAGAATGTTCCATGTGCTCATGAAAAGAATGAATATTCTGAGGTTGTTAGATGGAATGATCTGCAGGTATCTTCCAAGTCTAATAGGTCTAAGTATTGTTTAGATCTTGTGTTTCTCCGTTGATTTTTTGCCTAGATGATCTGTCCAATGGAGAGAGTGGGGTGTTCAGGTCCCCCTCTATTATGGTGTTAGTGTCTATTGCTTTCTTTATATCTAATAGTCTTTGCTTTGTAAATCTGGCTGCTCTGATATTGGGTGCATATATATTTATGATTGTTACGTCTTCTTGATGGATAGATCCTTTTATCATTATATAGAGGCCTTCTTTATCTCTTTTTATTGCTTTTTCTTTAAAGTCTATTTTATCTGATATAAGAATAGCTACTCCAGGTCGTTTTTCATTTCTATTTGCATGATATATCTTTTTCCATCCTTTCACTCTCAGTCTATGTGTGTCTTTACAGGTCAAGTGAGCCTTTTGAAGACAGCATTTTGTTGGGTCCATCTTTTTAATCCAGTCAGTTAGTCTGTGTCTTTTGAATGGGGAATTTAATCCCTTTATATTTAGAGTTATTATTGAAAGGTGTTGATTTACTCCTAGTATTTTACTGATTTTTGTTTAGATGTCTTAAGTACCTTTCATTCTTTTCTTTCTTTATTTTTTTGACCTGGTAAGGGGACTGCAACCCTCAGCAAGGTGTTGTCTGCACCACGCTTAGCCAGTGAGCTCACCGACCATCCCTATATAGGGTCCGAACCCATGGCTTCTGCATTATCAGTGCTGCACTCTCCTGAGTGAGCCATGGGGCTGGCCCATGTTCCTTTCTTTCTAATTTTCTGTTTGTCTTCTGTATTTGTTGGTTTCTTGGGGTGATAGATAAACTATTTTTTTCTCTTTTGTTAGCATTTTTGTTTTGCTGATGGGTATTGTTCTTTCTTGAGTATTCATGGCAGTAATGGTTGTTTTTCAGGTATCAAACCTAGTACTTCCTTGAAAATTTCTTTTAGGGCTGGATGTGTGGTAGTGAACTCCCACAGTTTTTGTTTGTCTGAGAAATGCACTATTTGTCCTTCATTTTGGAAGGATAGCCTTGCTGGGTAAAGAATTCTTGGCTGGCAATTTTTGTCCTTTAGTGTTTTGCATATATCATCTCATTTTTTTTCTGGCTTTTAGGGTTTCTGATAAAAAAGTCTGATGTTATTCTGATTGGGGCTCACTTATAGGTGACACTGCTTCTCTCTTGCATCTTTTAAGATTCTCTCTTTGTCTTTGATTTTTGTCAGTTTGATTATCACATGTCTTGGAAAGGATCTTTTTGGGTTGAATGTGTTTGGGGATCTTTGAGATTCCTGAATCTGGATATCTGTGACTTTACCTATATCTGGGAAGTTTTCTGCTATCATTTCATTGAATATGTTTTCAATGCCATTTAATTTTTCCTCCCATTCTGGAATACCCATGATTCAGATATTAGAGTGCTTAAGGTTGCCTGTAGTCTCTCTTAGATTTTCTTCAATTTTTTGATTCATTTTTCTTTTTTCTGGTCTGCCTGTGTTAATTCAAACAACCTGTCTTCAAGGTTAGAAATTCTCTCTTCTGCTTGTTCAAGTCTGCTGGTTAAACTCTCTGTTGTGTTTTTTATTTCATTGAATGAATCCTTCAGCTCCACAAGCTCAGCTACATACTTTTTCAAGGCATTGATTTCTTTGTACATTTCTTCTTTCAGATCCATTATATTTTTTCACATTTCATTGTGTTGTCTAACTGAATTTTCATGTATCCCATTTAGTTTCCTTAGAATTGTTACTCTAAATTCCTTGTCTGTCATTTCAAAGACTTCCTGTTCTATAGGATCTAGTGCTTGAGAGTTATTATTTTCCTTTGGTGGCAATGTACATTCTTGATTTTTCATATTTCTGGTATCTTTCCTTTGGTGTTTTGTCATTGTGGCTGGGGGTATCACAGTCCACTCATTTCACCCTGATGTCTTGCTTGAATCCTGAAGGGACTGCCATTTATGATCAGCAGGAACTAGCCTGGGCTGGGGTTTCCACTGAACCTGCCTGTTCTGAGACAGCTGGCTAAAGGTGTGGGGGCTCCAAGGCTCCTAAGTCTCTCCTGGGAGCGGGGATAGGTCTGGGCTAGAGGTCCTTCCCCGACTGCCTTTTCTGGCACAGCTAGCTCAGGGTGTGGGTCCCTGAGCCTCTTAAGTCTCTCCCAGTGGTGGGGATCAGCCTGGTCCAGAAGTCCTGCACCCCCCTGCCTTCTCTGGGATGGCTGGCTCATGGTGTGGGGGCCCCAGGCCTCTTAATTTTCTCCTGGGGGTGTGGACTAGCCTGGTCCAGAAGTCCTGCCCCACCTGCCTTTGCTGGGATGGCTGTCTTGGGGTGCGAGAGCCCCAAGGCTCTTAAGACTCTCCCAGCAGCAGGGGTCAGCATGGGCTGGAGGTCCAGCTCCACCTGTCTTCTCTGGCATGGCTGGCTCAGGATGTGGAGGCCCCCAAGCCTGGTAAGTCTCTCCTGGCAGCAGGGAACAGCCTAGACCAGAAGTCCATCCCTGCCTGCCTTCTCCGGACTGTAAGGCTTGGAGCGTGTGGGCCCAGAAACTCTAAAGTCTCTCTACACATTGGGAAGCAACCTGAACTGGTGTCCTCCAACACACAGTTCCTGCTTGTTCCAGCACAGATCTCATGTGTTCTCTCATTGCTCTTTAATAGTTGCAGATCGGTTGTTCTGTGGGAGAGAATGACACCAGCAACTGACTACTCTGCCATCTTGACTGGAACTCTCTCTCTCTCTTTTGTTTTTTTTTTTAGTCTGATTGGGTTATTTCAAAAGCCTTGTATTCAAGTTCCAAATCTTTCTTCTGCTTGATTTAGTTTGTTGTTGAAGCTTTTGAATGTATTTTTATTTCATTCATTGAATTCTTCAGCTCCAAGATTTATGTCTGTTTTTATTTAATGATATCTCTTTGTTAAATTTATCATTCAGATTGTGAACTGTTTTCCTGATTTTGTTGAATTATTTGTCTGTATTCTCTTTTATCTTGTTGAGTTTTCTTAAGATCACACTTTTAAATTCCTTGTCAGGGATTTTGTCAATATCCATTTCTTCAGGGTCTGTTGGTGAAGACTTGTTGTATGGTCCTTAAATGTCATATTTCCTTGCTTTTTCATGTTTCTTGTGTCTCCACATTGATGTCTGTACACCTAATAGAACAATCACTTTTTACAGTGTTTGTGGAGTAGCTTTTATAGGGATAGACTTTTTCCTGTAGGTGAGTCCTAGAGTGTCAGTTAGAATTAAGTCAGTTGACTTTAGTTCTGGGTGGGCATAGCTATGTGGTCTTAGTGCCATTTCTTCAGCTGTAATCCTCATCAGCTGTGACTGAATGACTGTGTACCCTGGGCTCTGGTAGTTTGTGTTTGTGGTAGTGTGGTTTTGCAGTAGGTAGGGGCACTTGACTTGTTTTTATGCTGGGCTTGTTTGGGTGCAGCAGCCCAGCCATCTGTACATCAGTGTCTCCCAGGAGTGGGGCCACGACTGGGGCAGCTGTCAGGGCCTTGTGTGGGTGCAAAGGACCAATTTGTTGTATGGCAGTGGCTCCTGAAGGGTGCTGTCAGGGACACGTGTAGGTGGAGGTTGGTGTAGAGGGCCATCCAGCTATGGCAGTGTTTCCTGAAGGGTAGAGCCACTGACAGTGCAGCTGATAGGGCCAAGAGTTGGAGCCTGTGGATATGGATGGTCAATCTACTATGTGGCAGTGGTTTATAAAGGATAGGGCCACCTTCAGAATAACTGACTTGGCTAGATGTGAGTGTATGCAGGCAAAGAATGCTGACCTAGTACTTGGTGTTGGGTCCCAAAGGGTGGGGCTGCCTCCTGAGTGGTTGGCAGGGCCAAGCTTGGTTGCACATGGAAGCTTGTGGACCCATCTGCTATAAACGGTGGTGAATCCCAAAGGGCAGGGCCACCTTTGGAGCAGCTGGCAGAGCCAAGTTTGGGTGTGCACCTGGGGAGTTGATCTGGTCTGTGGAGGTTTCTATGAGGTTCTGGTTGTTCTGTTGGGCCCAAGCTTCATGCAGTAGGGATCATGGCACTGTAGGCACCCCAGTGGATGGGGTGAAACAACGGTGAAGTCTTAAGGATAGCAAGAAGCAGTGGCACTTTGTCCTCTATGCCAGTTGTACTCCAGCTGTAGGTCCAGTTTCAATACGGCATCCTGTCACTGCAACTTTGGATGCAAGTGTGGGGGGTACACTACGTGGCTCTTGTAGCAGTATGAACTCCTGGCAGATTTCTAAACAGTCCCTATGAGGACTGGGAAACGCTTTTGTAGCAGAGACTGCTGGTGTCTATGGTGGCTTTGGGAGCCACTGAGGATCTCCAGCTTAACTTTTCTTCCTAAGAAGAATTTTCTCCTGACTCTAAGCTGATCCTGGTGGAGGAGAAGTATAGGGGAGGGAGGGCGGCTTGCTCCCCTCTCTGTGTTGGTACTCTGGGCTTCTGAGCTCCAGAGGAGTTTTGCCACTTTCCTGGTATTCTTTGGTGTACTTCCCCCTGTTTAGATGTGGTTGCTTTTTCATTATTTATGTCACTTTTTTATGGGGTTGACTAGTTTCAGTTGTCTCTAGTTGGCCATCTTGCCCTTCTCTCCTCTTCCGTATTTTTAAATAGTTTTCTATTTTCTATCTTCTATTTGTAGTTATGATTCATTCCAAATTAATTTTTAAGTGGTGCAACATATGGCACATAAGGATATTGAGTTGTGCCAGCATAATATTTTCAGAAAACTATCCTTTTCCTTTTGAATTGCTTTTGTACCTTTGTCAAAAATTAGTTGTTGTGTGGCTACATTTTTAGACTCTATTCTGCTCTACTTATCTTTGTATCTATTTTTTCTCCATTACTACAACATCTTTATTACTGTACCATTATAGTAAGTTTTAAACTCAAATAGTGTGAGTTCTCCAACTTTATTCTTCTTTTCAAAAGTGCATTGTCTATTCTAGTTAACAGATTTTGGATTTTTTACTGCAATTATTTGGAATCTATAGATCAAATGGAATCTTAAAATCTGTTAACTCATGATGTCTCTCCATTAAGTCTTCTGTGATTTTTCTCATTAATGCTTTGTAGTTTTCAGCATTCAGATATTGCATGCATTTTATTAAATTTAAATACATATTGTTTTGTTTGTGCTATGATAAGCAAATTTTATTTTAATTTCTATTTGTTAGTGCTAGTAATTAGAAATGCAATTGATTGCTTTATATGGAACTTGCCTCCCATGTGCATGCTAAATTCACTTATTCATTTTAGTAGCTTTTGTGTAGATTCTTCCAGACTTTCTATATTGACAATAGTATAGCCTGCAAATATAGGCTCCTAAATTTATTTTTTTAAGTTTGTATTTATTTCATACATTCTTCTTACTCTACTGAGCTGACTACAACCTTCACAAAGTTAAATAAGATTATTGAGAGTGGGTATCTCTATCTTGTTCCTGATTGTAGGCAGAAACTATTCAACATCTTATCATCAAGTGTGATATGGGCTGTTGGATTTTGGTAGATGCCTTTTATGAGGTTGAGTAAGTTCATTTGATACATAGATTGCTTTGAATTTTATCATAAATATAAATTGGGTATTTTCATAATGTGTTTTATGCATTTGTTTCAAAGGTCATATGTTTTTTCTTCTTTAGTATGTTGACATGATGAAATGTGTTGATTGGTTTTCAAATCTTAAGCCATACTTGCATTCCTGGAATAAACCTGAATTGACCGTTATGTGTGAATATTTTCATAAATTTCTGCATTCATTTGCTAATATTTTAGAATGATAATTGTGTATACGTTCATGATGCACATTCGTTTGTAATTTTCTTATAATTTCTTGTTCTCATTTTTTTTGTGTGTGCAGCTCTCATAAAATGATTTGAGAAATACTTTCTCGTTTTCCATTTTCTGAAAGAGTTTTTGTAGACATGTACTCTTATCCCCTTAAATATTTGATGACATTTTCTAATGAAGCTATCAAAGGCTTTAATAGATACAAAGCTACTCAAGTTTTTTACTATTTCTTCTGTAGGCATTAGTAGCTTGTGCCTTTCAAGGAATTTTTTGGTTTCATTTAAGTTATCAAATTTGGGAGCATGAAGGTGTTCATCATATTTCCTTATTAGCCACTTAAGGTCTGTGGAATCTGTAGTGATGTCCCATGTTAGTAATATGAGTCTTCTCCCTTTCATTTTGACAGTCTTTAGTAGAGGCTTCTCAGTTTGTTGGCATTTTCAGAGAACCAGCCTTTGGTTCCATTAATTTAAAAAAAAATTGTTGTTTCAATTTTATTGATTTTTTTTTTTTTACTTTTAGTTTTTTCCCCTCTGCTTGCTTTAGATTTAATTTACCCTTCTTTTTCTGTTTCTCAAACTGGAAGTTTAGATGTTACTTTGATGCCTTTTCTTTAATGTAATGCTCTAAATGTCTCTACAAACAGGCTGAATTTCAAAAGTTTGAATTGTTGCATTTTAATTCTTCAATCAATTAAAGTGTGACAGTTTTCAGATAGCTGAATATGTGGAGGTTCCTGGAGGGTGGCACACCTGAAAAGGTCATGGAAGCTTTGTGATCCTTCCCCTGTACCTTGCCCTATGCATCTCTTCATCTGAAACCTTTGTAATATCCTTTGTAATAAACTGGTAAACAATCACTCTGACTACTGAGTTGAAGAGTAGATATGGGGAGCAAAATGCAAGGTCTCTGTTATGCACCTAAAGCCAAATTAGAAACTTCAGTAAAAAGAGAACCTTCTGGAAGTCAGCAAGGAAATGCTGAGAACTCCTCAGAGCCACCAAAATGCTATAAATGATTAAAATAAAAAGCTAGGTACATAAAACTAAGTATCTTTTCCCATCCCCTCTTGGTAAAGCATCATCTTGAAAGCCTTTGGGGAATCTTTCTCCAAATGTTCTGTGCACTGTGAGCAGGAAGAGTCCTGTAGAGAGCAGCTTCAATGTTAAAACCAAATAGAATGCACCATCTGCAGGCAGTACAAGAAAATTATGTGAAAGGGGAAGTGTCCCTGTGCTGGTGGCACCCCAAGCCCTATTGCCAGGCACTGCCTTATGAGCCAGGGTCCCAGATGTGCTGCTACCAGTGTCAGAAGGGCTTTCCTGGCTTTAAGCTGGGGCTTCGTGACAATTACTATGTCCTGTCTGCCCAGCATTAATCAGAAAATCCATAAGAAAGCAAAAAAGGACCAACTGAAGAGGAATACTAAAGTCCATGTGAGAGGCAATAAGACTGAATTTTAAAACCACAGAACACTTAGATATACTGTGTTCAAGTGAATGTTGCTTCTCAAAGTCATCACTCTAGGACAATCTATGCTTATTCCATCAGAACTGCCATTGCTCAGACATTTCTTTTAAAATCTTAATTTATGAGCAGTGCGAGAAAATTGGTCTAATTCTTTTATAGTGATGTCTCACATTTGATCCAGGGTGGTATCCCACTGTTTGATTCACTGGGCTGTGAATTACTGTGCCTATTTTCCTAAATCAAATCCATCCTCAAAGGACAAAGACTTGCTACCATCAAGGATATTCAGAAAAGTTTACTGCAGACACTCAGGCAATTCCCCAAAAGGGGTTCTAGAAATGTTTTCAGCACTGGCACCATATTTGAAATAAGTGAATAGCGTCCTATGAAAAGAATAGCAGGACTTTCCAAAGAAAAATATGCTCAAAAAGGAAACAGCATGAACTTTACCTTAAACTTTGTCTGCTTGATCCTGTGAGACTGGTGATTGTGGTTGGAGATAGATTTCATGGTCTCTGGCATTTATAGTATATATAACATTTGTGTTTTCGTAGGGCCATGAAAATGTACATCAAACTCCAGTGCCCTTACCTTTAGGTGAATGTGCTGCCCTCTTAGTAAAAAACATAATTAAAATCCAGTTGTGTATCATGCACAGCTGACTGAGAAATATAATCACCACAATGCACTAGGAAAGAGTTGAAGTTATAATTTTGTAGGGGTTTTTTATTGTCTTATCTCAAATTTGTACATCCTGTGTAAAATATGAATATTTCCCAAATAAACTATGAGTGTTTCCTGTATAATACATTAATGTTCCTGAGAAGAAACTCTGAATAGTTAATAGGTTACCCCGTTCAAAGCATACCCAATAATGGCTTAACTGAACAACCTTAAAATTAACATAGAGAACAATCCTTAGTCAGATTACAACATTCTTGTCTACTTTATCCTTTTTGTCTGGTTGTAAGTTTTTTTTAACTTCAATAAAATCATGCCTCTTAAATGGGAAAACAAAAATGTGTTCTTATTTTTCTTGTGGTATCATCTTTGCCCCATGGATTATTTAATAGGTTGTTATTTAATTTCCAAATATTTGGGGATTTCCCAATATGTTTCTTTTATTAGTTTCTAGTTTAATTCTGCTATGTTTAAAGAACATGTATGACTTTACTTATGCTCTTAGAGTTTGTTTAACGGCCCGGAATATGATCTATTTTGGTGAATGCTCCATGTGCTCTCCTAAGTGCACATTGTTGGGTGTGGTTATTGTTGGGTGACACTCATAAATGTCAGATTAATTGATAGTGTTGTTCAGGTCTTCCAAATGAGGAGTCAGCAAACTTTTTCTCAAAGGACCAGATAGTAAATATCTTCCTCTTGTGGGTCATGCTGTGTCTGTCACAGCTACTCATCTGTGCTGTAGTAGTGTGAACGCAACTGTGGACAATGTGTAAATGAGTAGATGTGACTGTAATTTTGTAAAACTTTGTTCAAAAAATGAAATAGTGGGCCCATGGGTCACAGTCTGCCAACCCCTATACCCTTTGGGTGTTTGGCCTACTTATTCTATCAATCAATTCCTATGTGGGGCATTGATATCTCCATCTATAATTGTGGATTTGTATATTTCTTCTTTTAGTTTCATCAATGTTTGCCTCATGACTTTTGAAGTTTGTTGTTAGGAGCACACATATTTTAAGGTTTTTTTTTTTTTTTCCTTACTCTGGAAATTTTAATTTTTCTTAAGTCTTCTTTATTCGTCGTAAGTATGGCAGGTTAAACTTTGTTTTGGTCAGTGTCCTCATGTTATAGCTTCTTTCATCTTTTTCCTTTAAGCTTATGATGTCTTTATATTTTAAGTGGATTCCTTGTACACATTTACAAGGAATTTATATACTCTTTTTTTTTTTAATCCAGTCTGAAAACTATATGTGATAGGCAGTTACGATGGCTTTACTTGGCAGGACTCATGGGGGGAAGCTATCCACCCACACCAGACTTGGTGCACAGAAAATGCATTGCAGTCTCTGAAGAGAGGGTGGTCAAACACTCGGGAGCCCCTGGCTGGCCATGCTCTTATGCATAGCTGTGCTCCTAGCCCAGGTATCTTCATTTAGAGGTCTCCTTATCAAGGAAGCTTAAATACATGTTTCTCCACTCTGACTCAGTACCCAGTACATTTGCACTCATAAACCCCCTCACCTTCTTCCAAGGCCCTGCTCCATGGAACTTCAAGAGACTTTTAGCTTTTTTTTGTGGGGGGTCCCTAAATAATGAGGTGACTCTAGTCTCTGTGCTTATCCACCTTCAGCTCTCTTGGTGTGGGAAAATGGAGCAGGGTGAGTCAGAGCTTTATTTGGTTTTAGATTCTTGCTTATACTATTGCAGTAAGTGAGTATTGCCTTCACTGTTCCTCTTATTTGGGGGTTGGGGCTTTAATGGGCTAGTTTACACCTGATACCTTAGCATTCTCCAGCCCATCTGAGATCCTGACAATAAGTGAATTCAAACTACCCATGTATCTACTCACTTCCATCTTAGTAATTTATTAAAATTTTAGCTGATTTCTCCTTACTCTGGTTCCTGGGGTTGGGGTGAGAGGTGTTTGTTCTCTCTTGATTTCTGGTTATCTTGTGGTAGAAACTAATTTATTGTTTCAAGAAATTTCTTGTTATTGTAAGAGTAATTGTTTTTCCCACTCTGTAGATCTTAAGAGAAGCCAAAATATCTGGCTATCACTTTTTCCTAGCTTCTGAAAGCTAATCTGTAAGCCTATTATAATTTTCTCCCAGGGACCTTGCCGGGTTGTAAAATCCCACGTCATGAGAGAGTAGCTCCCTTGCTAATATTCCTTTATCTAGTTTCATATTTCAATTCCTTCAACTCAGCATCCTCATTTCTACTCTGAGTTACTCTCTCCTGGTTGCTGCCTGCACCTGTTAGCTAGATCCTGTAGCTTTTTTGCTATAAAATCCCACTCAGTCCTTGGCAGGCACAGCACTTCTCCAATTAGGTTATACTGAGATTTGGTTCTACGTAAGGGTCTAAGGTTCAGGAAGAGAATTTAGAGCAGATCCTGGAGAGAGAAAACATTATCTTATAAAGCTCCTGCCATATGGAGACATAGGAATATATGGAGGCATATGAACAGTCTTTAAATAAGAGGGCTTCTATTTTCTAACAAGGGGAAATAGAATCTTTTTTTTAAATTTTTAAATTTTTTTTTATTTTGTGCCTTAGAGAATTTAGGAGAGTCTGGGATCAAGGTCCTTAAATACCCCGTTTGAAGACTCAGGGTCCTATCACTTTCATTTCTAGGTCTAGATGTTTTTTTTTCCATCTGCCCTCAGATGGCAGAAGGTGAGAATCTTTCAGTGGTGCCAAGGAGGCCATCTCACTTTTACAGTTAATATTAAATTTATGATAAATAGAAATGTGGCTGCCATATTATCTCTTCAGTGCATCAACAGCCCATAGAAATAGCCATTAATTCCGATGTCCTTATTGTTAGCAACTTACTTCATACTTCTCAGCCACCTGAGATTTTGCATATGCCAATGCTTCCCATTCCTCCTACATCATATCTCAGTTTACCACAGATGCTTGTGCATGAGAACTATCAATTATACACCTGCTGTCAGTGATGAGACCTCCTAGTTCAGTCAGTAATTGGCTGCCCCACAGAAAAATCTCCAGAGAAGGAAATTTTGTTAGAAGAACATGGATTATCAATCAGGATACTCTCATTAAGCTCGGATACTCTCATTAAGCCAAGGAGAAGTGTCCAGAAAAGAGGAAAGTTGTGAGCTTTTAGCAGCCAATGTTTACAGCATTGGAAGAAGAACACACTGGCCTGTCAAAGGGAAGCTGAGGAGGACTCCAACATTTTCTGCTACCAAGAGAAAGCAGAGTGCTTTGCACAGAACAGGGACTCAATGTCTTCTCAATCACTGTTAACGTGTTTACTTCCCTGACTTTCTGTTCACTAACACTGATATCATGTCCTTTTGTGTATGAAATGAAAGTTCTTTATTCCTCAATTTGATAACAACTAAATTTCACATTAAATATCCTAAAAAAACCCAGATTTCTCCCAACATGTTTATCAACCCCAGTACATTGAAATGATTTTTGTGCAAATAGCTTTATCTAGTGGCTGATGGTCCATACTTGCATCTGGAATGCTCTTTTTTAGTCATTTATGTGTATGTATGTATGTGTGTGTTTTAAATCTCAGCTCAATCCAGTTGGGTAGGAAATAAAATATTCTTCCAGAAGGCTTTCCTCTACATACAAATTTACAGTAAAATTTTTGTTTGAGAGCAATTTTACCAGTGCCAGTCATTTAGACCTCA
Organism: Galeopterus variegatus; assembly: GCF_000696425.1. Classification (NCBI taxonomy): domain Eukaryota; kingdom Metazoa; phylum Chordata; class Mammalia; order Dermoptera; family Cynocephalidae; genus Galeopterus; species Galeopterus variegatus. The sequence goes on along the minus strand of NW_007726223.1, from coordinate 446,609 downwards.
TCACATGATGGTACCTTTTTAAAATTTTTTTTTTTTGCATGTATTTATCTATACAATTAGACTAATTTTTTTGAAACAAGGGGACCGTAATTTAAGCCTCCTTCTATTCTCAGAATTAAAGTAAATATTTCATCTGTAAGGGCACTATGTAAATGTTCCTAAGAGAGACAAATTTATTTAATTAGTGTCCCCAGCATATAGCACAATCCCTGGCATACAGAAATGTTCAGCAAATATTTTTTGGCTGAATAAATTAAGACTAAATTAATTTCTGATGATTAGCACATATCTTGATATGTGTGCCCATCTGGGTGTCTCTACGGGTGTTGACGCAAATACACAAATTCGATAATTGGATTTTTAAACTTGGGAATATTTTCTGAAATGCCAGTGTTTTTTTATTTCTACATTTGCTTAGTCTGCTTTAAATTACTATGAGAAAAGTAGTCCTTTTATCCCATTTATAAGCCACACAGTGATGAGCATTCTTAAATTTATTTTTCTATTCTTAAAACCACAGACCTACAGATGAGTTTGAATCACATCCAAAATTTATTGGTACTTAAAAGCACATGGGGACAGGCTGCAATTTGTGGCAAGTTCTATAACCACAGGCACATGACAGCTAGAAATTAGTAAAACCAATTTGGATGAAAAGAATTGAGCCACATCTTTGTTTAAACTGAGTTTATTTACTCTTGTTTATGAAATAACCCTTGAGCTAAAATTCTTAAGAAGATACTGGTGAATGTCAACCAGCCTCATTTATTTCTTTTGTATGAACCTTTACAAGTCTTTAGGATCCTATGTTATAGTCAGAATAATAAGTGGGTTCTTGTGCGGCTGTACAAGAATAAAAGAGACTAAGCTAGTGTTGCCAATGTAGCTGATTGAGGAAGGACCTAAAGTCTAGTGCGACTATCCTTCCATTTGTAAGAAGCTTTGCAGAATAGTTTCAAAAGCCTAGGAGATTTGTACAACCTAAGGGAAAAAAACATTTGAGTGCATGTTCAGGATAGACTCTGTCAAAATGTTCCCATTACTAAAAGACAAATTTTCTCTGGTGGGCTAAATAAGTTCTCTTTTTGATTAATGAATTACCACTGAGGAGCCTATCAACCGTATTATGTGGCCCCCTTTCACTTTTACTTAACTTTTAGTCATTTCAAAGCCATTTTCATTTAGTTTCTACAGCTTTGACATGGAGTTTTTTTTTCACATTTTTTTTTCTCCTCTTAGCTAATATCTGATCATCTGCTTAGAAACTTCTAAATTACTTTTTCATTTTCATCCTCTTCTTTCTTACATGCCTCATCTGTATAGAAAGATGATTCAGATCTCAAAGCTCCTGTCACATTATATTTTATTCTAATGCAGTGAAGTCACACTTAAAGCTCAGTGCAAATATGCTTCCATATTTGGTACATGCTGTTCTTTATAGAATAAAATACGTCCATTGTCCACCTTTTATCACATGCCCTAAACACTTCACACCACATTGATTCTGACATGTGGCAAAACACTCATTTGTCAGTTTTCAGCTTGGCTATCACTTCTAGAAGCAGCAACATTAGGCCTGCCCTGCTGGAGAGAAGAGCTAGAGGGCAGCCATTGATTCACATCAGCATTAGGTTTCCCCGAAGCAGGAAGTGCTTCTGGATGTTCAATTTATGGAAGTCCAATCTCATTTCACAAAAATGTGACATCCCACTTATGCCTTCTCTTTTTGACACGATAGCAATTGCTAACTTTCTTCTCTCCCTCTAGTTTAAATTCCCAGGAAAGAATATCTAATTGTCTGTGCTAATTACTCACTTCTGCTAAGTCAGACTCTTTCATGTCTGACCACATCTTCAGTGCTAGACCCGCCTAGAGTTGAGCCATGTTGGATTAGATGTCCAGTCAATGGTGGCATATAACATGGCCAGCCACTCTACAAGGGCTGTGGCCAGGCAGTGCTCCTGATTCGAGCATGTGGACATTGACATGGCAATCACTGACTGACTTCTCAACTACTTTCAACTTCTTGATGTGATGCACACATTTCCAAATGTGTTCCACCTAAAACTGTCCTAATAGAACACAGTCATTCAATATTTATCGATTACTTAATATTTCAGTTAAACTTGTGTTTTTTCATATGAGAATAAATTAGGGATAGAGAGCTAAACAAGACAAAAAACCAAAAAACCTTGCTCTCATGCTGCTTATCAGTGCTAGAGAGAAAATGAATTATTAATCAATAAAATGATACTTGTATGTAAAGCTAGGGCTTACAGACCCCTCAAGTGTGTTGCACAGACTGGGTCACAAACCCTCCACATGCAGGTCTGTGAGCTAGGTAATAGAACAAAAAGGTCCTGGGAGCCTTGGGTATAGAAAAATGAATGGGTTTTATTCAGATCTAGGAGCAACTGTCCTAGTAGCTTCTCTGAGAGTTCTGAGAAGCACTGTGGATCAAAGCTGTTAGTCTTTTATACTTAAGTCCATAACCCTGGACACCTGGGTGCCCATATACAACTTACATTAAGTAGTAACAAGGAACACCTGAGGATATTTACAGCAAATGCTCAGCAAGATTCTGAACATCTGAGGGGCCCTGACCATTTTTCTATTTTTTCCCAACATTGTATAATTAAGGAGAATTGAGAAATGGAAGAGAGGAGGTAGCATATGCAAGCAGGTGAAAGATCATAGAGATCTTTGTTATATTACACTAAGGAGTTTTAATTTTATTCTCATTACTGTAGAAACACTTTGGAAAGTTTTCTTATTCAAAGGTGTATCATGGCTTGACTTATTTCTTAAAATATTCACTTAGGCTGCTACTTGAAGAATGGGCTCAATGGGGCTGAGAACAGAGGCAGCGTGGGCCTGTTAAGAGATTACTGGCCTTGTCCAAATTAAAAATGATGGTGTTTTGAACAAAACTCAGAGCATAAGATGATGAAAATAATTAGGATTAGGGATTTTAAAGCGAGAACCAACAAAACTTACTATTGGTTTGGAAGTGTGTTTTCCATAATAACTTTTAGAATTGTGGCCTGAGCAACTGAGAAGATAGTGAAGTGATCTGAGGTGGAAAATATTTGCTAAGGAATATATTTTTCTGAAGAATTTCTAAGGGGTTAACAAGCTTTCTGTTTCAGCCATGTTAAATTGGATATGACCATTATGCATCCAAGAAGAGATATTGAGAAGGCAGTTGTAAAGCTAGGGCTAGGGCTCACAGACCCCTCAAGCCCATTGTACAGACTGGGTCACAAACCCTCCACATGTAGGTCTATGAACTAGGTAATAGGAAAAGGTCCTGGGAGCCATGGGTGAAATAATGGGCTTTAATCAAAGCTAGGAGCAGCCACCCTAGTGGCTTCCCTGAGTGTCCCAAGAGGCGCTGCACGTCAGAGCCATTAGTCCTTCATACTTAAGTCCATAACTCAAAACACATGGGTGCACATGGGCAATTACATTAGACAATAACAAGGAACACCTGGGCGCACGTACATATTTGCATCAGATGCTCAGCAAGATTCTGAACATCTGAGGGGCCCTGACCATTTTTCCATATTTTCCCAGCAGCAATTGTATAAATAAGACCAGCACACAGTGGAGAGATCCAGACTGGAGTTAAAGATTTGGGGGTCATATCAACAATTTAGATAGAGTAGAAAAGGCTGAAATTTTAATTTAAAGACCAGGTAGAAAGAGAAGCTAGTAATGGAGACTGAGAAAAGAATTTTACCAATAAAACAAAGTTTATCTTGTTATATTGGAACCTGGAGTATGGATGCCAAACTTAAGGGTACATCAAAATTTCCTGGAAAGTGTGTAAAGACAGATTGCTGGGCCCTATCTCTGTTTCTGATTCAATAGATTTGAGGTAGGGCCCAAGAATTTGCTTTTTCAACAAGTTTCCACGTGCAATAAAAGTCTCTGTTCACATTTTTTGATGTTTGACTGCTGATACCTTTTACCCTTCACTCCTCTTTCTTCCTCTACTGACCACATCTAGGCAAGTTGATAAGAAAGCCCAGGTCCTCCCTCCTCTGGTGCTGGTGGGAAGTTATATGTGGGAGCTAATAAAGATAAATAAATAAATAAACAAACAAGAAAAGAAAGAAAGATACAACAATCACAATAATATGTAGAACTTTTAAAAAGAAAACAGAATTGTGGTTACCATATACGGGAAAGGGGGAGCAGTGAGGGGGGAAGGGAAGAATTGGTAAAGAGCCACAAACATCAATTACATCGTATAATGAATAATATACTAATTATCCTAATTTCAACATCACATATTGCACATAGATATTGATATTCAGTGCTGTACCCCACAAATATGTACAATAAACTATGTTCCAATAATAAATGAATATATAAATTCATTTAAAAAATAAATTAAATAAACCTTGAAAACCCCTGCCTGTTACGTGTAGGAATCTTCACTCATTTCCATGGCCTAACAACAATAAAAACCCCAGGCCCGTCTCCTTGTCCTGCTCTCATGAGCTATTTTTCAACCTGCTTGGTAACCATTCTGCTTTCCTTAGAAAGCTTCATTATGTTGGTAATAGACCTTTTCATACCCCTTTGTAATGTGTATCTGTGTGCATGTTTGTGTGTGTGTGTGTATGATTATCAGTCCTGACATCTGAACCAAACTCTCAGAAGTATCCATCCTGCTATTTCAGGGTGGCCAAAGGTGATGCTTTTGTTGCCTATATGGGGATGACACTCTGAGAACCACTTACCTAAAAAATATCATGTTTTGATAAGGAAGGAAAGATCATTCATTTTAAAATTATGCTAAGAAATCAAGTAAGACAAGCACAGAAATTTGGCCCTTCCCCTTAGCAAGATCATTTGTGGTCTTGACAAGAACGATTTTAGTGGAGTGGGTTGGGTATATAAAGTCAAAAGTGGACACAGCTAGGCTAAAAAATCCTTTCAAGAAGTAGCCCTTTTAAAAAACATTAAAGCATGTTTCTATTCTGCTGGAATAATTTAATACAAAAGGACAATCTGATTGTGCGGTAGGGAAAGGGGATACTTGGCAACCAAAGTCTGTAGGAAGTGAGAGAAGGTGTACATCCAGACACAATGGGCAGGTTTACCCTTACAACAGAAAAGAGAATTCTTACACCATGTTAGAGGATATTACATCATATTAGGGGAGGAAAGTAAAGTTGGTCACATTAGATTATGTCTATTTGTTCTACGCCGTGGAGGATGAGATCATCAACTCAGTAAAGAGGAAGGAGTATAGTGAAATTATCATTACAAGAGTGGGAAAACGATTTTCTAGGTATCTTTGAGGTTTATCTGGCAATGATGATACCTATCTGAGATTTGTGATTATAAATTTAAGGAGATGCAAGGTAGTACTGGGAGCTGGTATTGAGTATTGGGTTAACATGGCAGTCCTCAAGTCAGACATTGTGGGTTCAAATCCTGGCTCTTCTACTTATTACTTGTGTGGCCTTGGGCCAATTACTTAGACACTAAGAAGTCTCACTGCATTTTATACTAGTTTCACATAATAACATGTCAGCATTCCAAGGTCTAAATACTATTGTAAAAAACAAAATTTGTTGCTCTTCTATAGGTAGATCATTAGTGTTACTTCTTATTTTAATACTTGGACCATAGCAGACTTGCTTAAGTACTGCCACACAAGTGGGTGGCCCCGTGGCTATCATGCAATAAGGATTGGGTTTGTTCCTGAAAAATTGGGACTCAATTCAAGAAGAATACAATAAGAAGCAGCTCACATTCTTGATTTTGTGAAACCCTTTCAACCCTGCTTCCATGTGCTTTGGTTTTGTGCCATTAGAAAAAACAAAGTTAAATAATGAAAAATATAGTCAGACATCTTGTGTAGTTTAATCAATTCTTTGTTAAAATCTTTTCTGCAGTGAAGGCTCTCTGGTGAGCATTAAATGTGAAAAAAATATTTTCAGGCTTTGGATAATTATTGGAAGAACATTCACATAGTCTTTCCCAAAACTTCTTTATTATCTAATCTTTCCATCTTGCTTTTTCCAAATCACTGAGCCACTAGTCAAACTATTACCTGCTACTACAGCCAGTTTCATTGGCATGTGATCTGTGCAGTCACACAGGACCCATGCTGAGAAGGACTGCATGCTTTGTTTAATGCTTGGCTTTCACAATCTTGAAATTCTTTGGACTTGAGTTTATTAAGTGAAGTCTGATGGAACATTAGAGCCTGCATGTGAGAGAAGAGACACAGTGGGCGGCAGTGCACACACATGCTTATGGCCCAGCAGTCAACGAACACATGCTGGCTCAGGCTTGTGGGCATGGTGGGAAGCGTTAATGCATGGCAGTTGGCATGGAACACAAGTAAATGCCTTGGGGCAGTTCACGACACCATGGGGCAGTTCATGGCACCATGAGGCCCCAAAGGGGATGCCAAACCAGAACCTGAGCCCAGATTGGAGGCAGCAATAGACACAAAAGCAGCAAAAATGCCAGCAGAAGTAGCCACAGAGGGAGAAGAGGCTCTACAGGACTCATCATGGGAGGCTTGTTAGCTCATCTGTCTCCAGAGCTTGTCCTTGAGGCATCTTCAGAAATAGTAACTCTCCAGACTGAGTGCTGGGACAGAAACTTCTGGCAGTCAAGCAGTGGGCTATATCAGTAAATTACTATAAAATAAAAAATTTACAGTGGATATTGCAATTAAGAACACTGGGGACTTATTAGAACACTTAAAAGAGTCTAGAATCTACAGTTTTGATAACTGATGCAACGCTGCAAAGCAAGTATCCACAGGATTGGAAACAGAAATGACATTTAAATATCATCACATAATTGGAGAAGAACATTATTTTCATATGAGGTTCTGGATGACTCTCTGAGTAACAAGAAAGACAATTTTAAATTAAATTGTCTCCTTGTAATAGAAGATAATACCAACAGAATACATAAACAGAAATTTTGAATTATGTGTAAATCATAAAGCTGCTTTGTTTTTTTATAGCCTCCACAAGTTATAAAAATTGTCAGAGAAAACATTAAAACGTTATTGTATAAATTTACATTTAACTCAATCCAGTTAGACTTATGCTAAACTGACTTGTATGAAGAGTTAAATCTTTTAGAAAATACTATATATACATGCACTAAAATATATGTTTCAAAGTGGCTTATCAAAAATTTTCCCCAATGTCATCACAGCCTATAAAACACTCTTACCACTTTCAGAAACAGTTGCATCAGCAGAAAGATCTTTCTCAAAATTAAAAATTATCAAAAATTTTTTTGGATCTTGCATTTACCAAGAGAAATTAACATTAATTGTACTAATATAAATTGTAAATAAAGTTGCTATAAATACAAATTTTGATAATTTAGTAAAAGAATTTGCATAAAACTGAGCAAAAAGTGTTATGGTCCATTAAGATACTACAGTATTAGTATTATTTATTGTATTATATAAAATTATAAGAATTTTTTTGCAATTTGTAAATTAATATTATTTCTCATGTATCACCATTATCCCTATTATGTTTTATTAGTAATGAATTCTTTTAAAGAAAATTGTTTTATATTTTTGTATCTTTAATAACAAGGTACTAAACAAGGGGTCTCACGTTTTCATTTTGCACTGGGCAGTACAAATTATGTCGCTGGCCTTATCTACCACCCCCAAATTACTGTAAATCCTACCTCTGGCAGAGTAAACTTTGAGATGCGTTGTTCAAAGTTCTACCACTTTTGTTTTGCCTGGAATTATCTGTGAGAGGGAGGTAGTTCGATAATATATGTCTGTCAATACCCACACACAGACTCCAAGAAATATTGCCAGTGTGGGGGTTTAGATGACATGTGGCATACAATTGGTAATATATCCTGCCATAACTAATTAATGATGGATGTTTGAAAACTATCAGGGTAGCCAATCGATAAGATATCCAGTGAACTATGACATGGTACCAGTGATAAGCTGCGCCAGTTGGATCTGACTTTTAGTTTTGATTCCATCACTTGCAAACTGTGTGATGATCTTGGTCAACACACTTAGTTTTTCTTGGCCAAAATTTACTTATCTGTAAGATGGTAGAGTTGTTTAGATATCTTTTGAGCTTCTTTCCAAATCTAAAATTTTATACAACAAAAGTAAATATTTCAAAATATCACAATGATGGCTGATTACACCAACACAGATGCCATAACCAGAAAAAATTAAGAATTATAGTTTTAAAGCAAAATTAATAATTATTCACTCATTTCATGGAAGGTGTCATTATCTATACATCCCAGGACTGCATCATAAAATCAGTAGATCAATCAACTTCCTATAATTAAGTGGTCTGGTTTTACAGAGGAGTAAATATTGTGGTTGAATAAAAACAATGGCCAAGACAGGGTATATCATTAACAAACTTAGTTACAATATTTTTTTGACAATCTGCAATTTGGCATTTGTTGTTTAATCCATAATCCCATTTTCCTTCCTACTTCCATATGTTTAACTTACAATATATTTCAGAGAGCACAGAATCAGACATCAAAATTAATTTTTTCACTTAAATTTAGAGAACTTTTCTAAAGTCTAGTATTACCATATTAAGGTAGTCATGCGTTCAGTAAACCTCCTGATTTATCCTTATAGCAACATAGACAAATGCATTTGTTTTACCAACATTGGAGCAAACAGTAGTAAGAAAAAAAGTAAGTTTCTTCTTATTCCCAAGGTGTCATATGTCATTTATTGAGTGGCTAATTGACAAAAGGGTACAATGATATCTGTTCTTAAGCAAGTGAACTTATTCTGCAGTGAAGAGTCCCAAACAGTACATCATGTTTGCTTTAAAACTGTGGTGGAAACAAGCAGCCCTGAGTAATTGATTGCAGTGCCCACAATGCCTGTTTGTTTCTAGTATTTTTTGCAGTGTCTGGGTCTGTTTATTCTGGGCCTTCTCATTCCTTGCTCCCAGACACTGCAGATTTTTGAACTGAGTTCAGGCTGTTCTTTATAACACAACCTCATAAACGAGGGGTGAAGAGATCTGCATACTCCAGTGTCTATCTGAAATTTCTGAAGTATTGTGTGGCCCGCTTGGCACACTGCACAGCCTTTGAGCAAATAGATGGATTTTAGATCAGTCTTCCACTTCTTAATTTGTTTTTGTATAATGGAGAACACCATGTGGATAAAATTAGGAAATTTAGAATATTAGAACAAGTAACTATTCTGGAATGGAAAGCATGCTACACTGAAGAGTCCTCTTTTGCATATGTTTGCCTGAAACTTTATGAACAGGGAAAAGCTAAATTGTAGTCATTGCCCCTTGTCTTTAATGCCATACTACATTAAAACAAGAAAAAAAAAAAAAACCTGCTCTGAATTCTGGCAAAGAATAATTTACTAAGTTGTCTAGTAGAAATAAGTAATAAAATTAACACTTTACCAATGATTATAATGTCATGTTAAATGAATCACCTAAATAGCATTATTTTTATCCTAGAATAAAAAGCCTTTAGTTCAGGGCTGGCCCGGTGGCACACTGCTACAGTGCGCCGCTTGAGAGCGTGGCGGCGCGCTCCCGCTGAGGGTTCGGATCCCGCATACAGACCGGTTCCCGCTCACTGGCTGAGCGAGGTGCGGGCGCAACACCGAGGGTTGCGATCCCGTTGCTGGTCCCGGTCCGGTACGGGCGTGACACTGAGGGTTGCGATCCGTTGCCGGACACGAAAAAAGAGACAAAAAGGAAAAAAAAAAAAAAGCCTTTAGTTCAGAAGCACATTACCCAAATTATTTTTACTCATACTATGTTTAAAACTTGAAAAGTGTTATTAGCAATTTATCATTGATGCTGTCATCTATATAAATATATTCCAATTTAATAGGTATTAGTTATGAAATCATTAACTGTATTTATTTATTTCACAATACTGTCATGTAGAACAATTGTTGGCATTTATAATGCTTTTGTAGAAGTCACATACAAGTAAAAATATACCCATCAATATTGTTGTTTAGTTTACTAATTACAAAATAGCTAGCAAAAATCAGAAAATTTTGTTACCATCTTTACCATTCACTTGCTGTAGATTGAAATTTGAGTCATTTAAAAATCTTAAGTCTGCACATTCAATTGGTCTTTATATCCAGCTAATTTCTTGGATTTAAGAATGTTTAACTTGAAGTAATCAAAAAGTTTTTGATAGGTGTTTATTGGTTTAATTGGTTTTCTCCTAAATTTCTAAGTAGAAGTACTGACCCCTAGTGCCTCAAAACGTCACCGTACTTGGAGATAGGGTTTTTACAGAAGTAATCATGTTTAGATGAGGTCGTTAGAGTGGACCCTAATCCAATATGACTGTTGTACTTATGAAAAGGTGAAATTTTAAGACAGACACACAGGAAGTCATATGAGGAAGAGGGCAGCAATCAGGGTGATGCTTCTATAAGCCAAGAGATGCCAAAGATCATCAGAAAACCATCAAAAACTAGGCAAGAGGCATGGAATACATGCTTCCTCACAGATCCTAGAAAGAACCAACTCTGCTTACACTTCGGTTTAAGATTTTTAGCCTCCCAAACTGTGATACAATAAATTGCTGTTATTTAAACCACCTAGTTTGTGGTATTCTGTTATGGCAGCCCTAGCAAGTACCATGACATGTACATAATGTGCATAATATGTACATAAAGCATATGTGCACATATTCATTGATGAGTTTGGATATGCTGTCCCCCAAAGCTCATGTGGAAATCTGATCCCCAATGTGGCAGTTTTGGGAGCTGTTCGAGTCATGGTGGCAGATTCCTCATGAATGGGTTAATGCTCTCCCTGGGACATGGGGATAGTGAGTGAGTTCTTGCTTTATTAGTTCCCAGGAGAGCTGGTTGTTTAAAGGACCCAGACACCTTTAAGTTTAAACTTTTGTTGAAGTTGTCATTATATCTCATCTGGACAATTGCAGTAGCTTCCTACTGGGTTTCCTTTGTTTAAAATCCTATACATACTTTATCATTTCTTCACTAGTAGAAATCCTACTAACCCTCTAAGAACCAACCCTTTCCCCAATACTGACAGGTGAAATTAGTTATTTTCTTTTGTATGAACATATGATACTATAAATTTCATTATAAAGAACTTAAGAATGTGACCTTTTATAGAGATAGTTTGGTGTATTTTTGTGTCACTTACTATAGTTAGAGTAAGTGTCACAGAGTTTCTTGATGTGAGATGATTAATTGCAAGCAATATTTATCATTCTGCTTTGTAAAGATTAGAAACATTATAATTACTTGTTTAATTTTACTCTATAACAGTTTATTAGGAGATAATACCAGAGCTTTCAGGAGCATATATTTTGGGGTCAGACAAACCTGGATATTTATTTCAGCTCTGATGCTGTTTGTTCTGCATCCTTCGGCAAATAACCCAAACACTTACCATTTAAATAATAATGATTACCCAAAAGTTTCATTTTGGATATTTAATCAAAGTGCATGTGAAAAGTTTTTGCACTCATCTGAAATGAAGTACCCAATAATTGAGGTTTGTTGTTGTTTTTATAGTTTTTGCTTTTATATAAATATGTTTGTGTTCCTTGTATTGATTGGGTCTATAGATGATAACCAGTGCAAAACTCTGGTCTAGAAACCAAACCCTACAGCGGTGTATTAAGATACACTTAATATCTTAAATATATTAAGATAAACTTTTTATATATATATATATATACTTAATATATCTTATACTTTAAAGTAAGCTGGACATATCACACAACATACGTAGAAATCCAAGGGTCAGTGACTATCTGGGGATCCAAGTGCTTATTTTTCACAGTGGGTGTGAAATAATAGGAAATATGTATTATTGATCTCTGCCTGGTTCTTAAGATAGAGCTCCCCAAATTCTTATAATCTCCTGAGTGACAGGAGTGCGAAGAGCATCTTTTGTTTTAACATTTGGTCTTCGACCCTGGTTCCTGATGCAGAGTTCCTAAATCCCTTGGGATTTTCTGGGTGATAGGAGTGTCTTTTGATCTAATGAGGTGACTCTTGATGGGCTTCTAGATAGCTTCATGATGGGGGCTTGTCACTAGGAACACTAAGCATAATCAGAAGCTTAGAACTTTCAGCTCCACCTCCACATCCTTCAGGGAAGGGGAGGAGCTAAAGACCAACTTAATAATGGGTCAGGCCTATGATTGAAGCCTCTGTAGAAATTGCTAAAGTATGGGCTTTGAAGAACTTCCAGGCTGGTGAACACATCCACATCCTGGGAGGGTGGCACACCCAGCTCCACAGAGACAGAAGGTTCTGTGCTAGGGAACTTTCCAGACCTCACCCTATGTGCCCCTTCATTAAACTGTTCATCCAAATCCTTTATAGTAAGCTTTTATAATAAGCCAGTAAATGTACGTAAGTGTTTTCCTGGGTTCTGTGAATCAGCATGGCAAATAATCAAACCTGAGGAAGGGGTTGTGGCAACCCAGATTTGCAGCCAAGTAATAATAATCTAGAGACCCACTATTTATGATTGTCACCTGCAGTGGGGGGAGTGTTGTGGATCTGAGTCCTTAACCTGTGAGGTGTGCACTAACTCTAGGTAGTTTGTATCATAATAGAATTGTAGGACACCCCACGTGGTATCTGGAGAGTTGGAGAATTGTTTAGCATACATCCATTATCAGAAGTGTTGAACATAACAGACAGTTTTTTCTATACAGCGGTTTACCCATGTAACCATTAACTGGGTGTTTCTCTCTCTTTCCTTATTTTACCCTCCAGTTGTACTGACCTAGCCCAGATTCCTGTGTGCTTGACATTTCATTTTTCATGGTTGCTTTACAACAGTTCCTTCCTGACTGCTTACCTGGCCTCTGCAGGTAATCTGATCGCTCCTCCTGCAGGTGCCGCTTTTGTTCAGAGATTTGTCTGTGTACTTGACCCAGGAAGATGTTCTGTTTTAGAACCTCCTGATGAAGAAGGATGTGTAGAAAGAGATCTGAGAAAGATGAGGAAGACGGTAAATTGTCTGGAAGCATTATCAAATGAAAAACAGTTGTTGAAGAAGCTAGAAAAGAAACAAAATATGAATAGGTGGTGATAATAGTGTTAAAATATTGGAAGAATTGGTACACAGAAGCTAGAGTGAACTTTTCTGTCTTTCCCGAGGTAAGCTGAACGATAGAGAATGAGTAGAATTCATTTCCATATAAAGTCTTTCACACATTTTTAAACATCTTTCTTTACATTTTTAAGACTTACTGTATTAAATGCTTCTGATTCTTCTTATTCCTGTAAAGGGGCTACTGAGCAGATCGCGCTCTCTCGACTACGATCGCGGAGCAGATGGAGTATGATGTGAGTCATCCTGAGACACAGTTGTTCCAACTGCCCGCTTCAGTCACTCGGCATGGCAGACACGCTTTACAGCTGTCACCCCTACCTCCACACATGATGTGTGAGGCTCAAAGAACACTGTAGCACCCATAATTGTCATATGGGAACAAAGTAGTATTGGGGCCTTTTCCAGCTGGGGGACATGTATGCTTCTCCGTGTTCTTCCTTCCTACAGTCCCTTCCTTCTCTGCGCCTTGCAGGATCCTCCTTCATTTCTCTCCTTCTCTGTGAAGTTTGGTTCTAAAGCACAGTTGAATTTTGAATGGTATCTTCCTTTTTTATTACAGTTGCTCATTGAATGATCCATCCTCTAAACATTTTTCTGTACTCCCTCATGTGGGTACAGCATCAAAACTCCTGGTCTTCTTGAGGATAGCTTTAACTACGGGAAAAGCAGGAAACCGATCACCTTAATTAAAGCATTTCAACAGAGGCCAGATGTTCAACTGTTAGAAACATTGCTGTTCCTACATTAGCAGAAAGTAGAAGTATATCATTTTACTTCTATAGGAAATCTATGCCCACTTCAAATTCTCTTTGTCTCAACCATTATTTGACAATGTTCTATTGGCAAGTTTCAATAGTCTTTATCCAGCTTCACATAGATATAATGTGGAAGTGCTTTGCCTCACTCTTCAACCTCAATCCCTTCTTGCCCCTGGTCTTCTCTTGACGTTGTTACATGGGACAATCAGGGAAATGCACTTGTTACTTTTCTCAGCACATATATAGAGAGTGGAGTTTGTCATTCTGTTGGGCAACTCTTGATGCTAAGATTAGATATGGCACAGTTCCCCTGAAAGACCAGCCACTTGGCAGCAGGTGGATGACCTTCTACCCCTTCCTTCCTGGAGAGGCAAAGTAATTCATTCTTACCAGAACTGACACCAAAGCTGGATATGGGTTTGCTCCCCCTGTGTACAGTGCATCTACAAGCATTATCATCTGAATGCCTTCTTTATCGGCACAGTGTATTTTATGATATTGCTTCATATCAAGGGTCCCACTTTTCGTCAACAAAGATACAATAATAGGCACACAACTTTGGGATCTGCTGGTCTAACATATACCCCATCATCCAGAAGCAACTGCCTTAATGAAATGATAAAATAGCCTGTTAAAGTTTGGGTTTGTTCTCTGGAAAATAAAATTTTTCTCTACAATGAAAGCATCAAATCTCAGGCCCACCCTGCACTCCTCCGCTCCAGGACGTTTCTGCCTAGGCACTCAAGACATATACAAAGGGTTAGTGTGAGGGAGTTGATATCTCATGCAGCAATCTTTGAATATGAAGATAGAAATTGATAAACACCTCTTTTTTTTTCTGCCAAGGAAGTGTTGATGAAGTTTCTCATATGGTCCCAAGAAATCAAGTACCTTGTTTCCACAGTAATGATCAATTTAATAACATTGGTTCTTTCTCCATTTCTGGTTTTATTGACCTATCCTCAATCCTGATCCCTGATATCATACTGTCAAATAAATTATTCCTTTATGATTCTTTGTCTCAGGCACTATTTTCAGAGAATCACAGGATAGGGAATACCTAAGGTCCCTACCAATTCTGGCAGCATATCTATTTCCATAATGGTAATTGTACTCTAAATCTGACTACCTTGTTCATAAAAGCCTTGCAGAAAGATCCTGGGCTCCTTTCTCTGAAAGGAGCTGTCACTGTCTGCTTTTGACTTAAAAGGTAAGGAGTGTGCATTAAGTACCCTCTTCTTGGTCTGCAGTTTAATGGGTATAGTTTTGTCATATCAGTCTTTTGAAAGACAAAATAGAGCTGAATCAAAATGGCATGATTAACACAATGGAACCAAGTTTAGGCATTAGCATTTGGCAATAAGAATATGCAATAGAAGTATTTGGCAAAGGCTGTTGCTGTGGATTCATGCAGATGAGAATGGACAAGTTTTTCTTTGTGGCCATGAAAACCACAACTTTATTATTGTAACATAAATAACCCTAGGCAAAGGGTCTAGGCAGTTGTATCTGATTTACTATGGAAAATCTAAAGACATTTTAAAATCCTTAAATAATTTTTAATTCTTCAGTCAGAGATATAAAAGCATGAGAAATTCTGCTACTTAATCCTCTGATATGATTAAGCTTAGTCTGTTTCATGAGTGCTACCAGGATGGATGAGGAGCAGATCTGTAGATTTTAACTGTTGATATACCTAATTGGTTTGCTGTAGATTTTAGCGGTTGATATACCTAATTGGTTTTCAGCAGAGAGCTGGGTTCTTATGAATATCACTTTTAAACTCTATTTTCTCCTCTTTGTAGAGGCTAAAAAACTAAAAAACAAGATTCCCTAGAGTCTCTTCCAGATTCTAGATGTAAAATGTGTTTTGCTGATTGGATATATTGATGAAGGTTTGGAAGGCAAAATGAGGTGACATTTACCTTCCTGAAGCTCTTGATTATCACTGCAGGCTGGCAATATAGACTTATAGGGCTCCCTGCCACACCATTCTGGTGTCCCTTCTCCAGCTTTCTACGTATAAGAGGTAGTTACAGTATGACAGTGGCCGTTTCTCACTTTCAGAATAGCCCTAGTAGCAGCCTCAGAAGAGAGTCCCTGCCCTAGTGGTTTAATTATAAATATAATATTCATCGAGATGTTCCAGGAGGTCCAGTGCATTCCAGAAACACACTCCTTCAGTACTTATAATGACTTTCTAAGGGCTTCATTCCTTGTATTAAATATCTTCCTGCTTAAAATGCCCAGGATGGTTTCTGTTTTCTTCCCTAATCCCTGATGGATGCACTAATTAAAGATAACTTAATTCCACAACATAATAAATGGTGGGATTTCACATGATTGAGGGAGTTCCATCACAGAAATTAAGAATATAAAGCAAAATCTATGTTCACATAAAAATATTTTCTTAAGAAAGTAACGTGTCAAGTATATTAGCAAAAGTGAGAGGAGCAAGGTCCAAGATGAAACTCCTGGCTCATGTTTATTTTAGAAGGACTTAGTGGAGTTAAATGGATTTGGTGATGGAGAAAGAAATGACACCAATCATTGTGTACTCTGGGCCTTAAACCATGATCCCTTATGTAGACCTTTTAAAAATCAACGTAAACTACTTTTTCAAAAAAAAAAAGTGTTTTAATTTTATCTAACTTCCATTTTTAAAAATATGTAAAAATGAAAAATATACCCACACACTCTAATATGTTCACATTTCTGTCTCCTATGCAGTGATCTGCACCTCAGCAATATTCTGAGGGAAAAGATACATGTCCCACACTAGGTACTCACATGCTCCTTACATGGATTTATATAGTTTAAGATTGTTGAACTATTAAAGAAAATCTCCTTGTAGCCAATAGTTGTGCATTCTAGATCACATCAGTTCCTCACAATTCCATCAATATCCAGACACCCTTATATAGCAACTGATTGTAACTTCAGGAATAACTAATAGACTGTAGAAGTGGAGAGGTTAAACAATAGAGGGCTTCTGATTTTCCGAATATTAGCTCTTCACTGACTTATTATTTTTTAAATCCTAAAATAGTACCAAGTCTGCCAGCGTTATTATCTGGAATTCATTAAATACAACATGCATGCAATAAGTTTTAAAAATTGTTTATTTTTTCAGTTTTGGTGAATGGTGAAAAGCTGACTCTTAAAATACCTTTTTAATCATATTCTTTTATTTTTGCAAGACAATATGGATTCTTCTCCATGTTCACTCAACAACTCACAATGGCATTTGAGATCATGTATGACACAACAAAGTGGTCTCTGAATCTTTTGTGCTATAGCAGTTACCACTGTATCTGTTTATAGGACTAGGTTATTTACAAATTTTTTATAATCTTTCCTCTTAAGCAGTGATCTGCAATGGCACAGAAATTTATAAATTAGAATAAATTGAATGGCATTGAGGTTATTCAAAGATGTGATTTTTTAAATTAAATAAAATTATTTTCAGACGTCATGAAGTAGTTATACTAACAGTGAACATTAAACTATTCACTGTACTAAACATAGAGTGAATTAAACATGTAAAACATGTCCTTCAACTTCTCTAGAAGTAAGCAAAAAACTTCATCAAAAATAGAAATATGATGATGTAAGTGGCCTCAGCTTAGATGTTGAGAAGTACATGTCTGCTGCTCACTGCTTTACAGAATGTAACTACTTCTATGCTTGTTTAAAAGTATGAAAAAAACAATGTATGTGTCTTTGGCTTACTGATTGTTTAGTACAGTACTTCTCATAGTACAATATTGTCACTGGTGACCTCTTTGCCCAAAACTATTAAGAAGCAATTAAAAGAAATATTTACACTTAATTAGAATTTTTAATATCTGCCTCTGCCAGGCTGTTTCACTTCTGCCAAAGAGAAATGAAAATGAATGAATTATAAAAATATTTTTCTTCTGTTGGCCTGAAAAATTCTTTGAGACAGAATTGAAAGTTTTAATGGTCGGCGTTGCATCACAGAAGTGACCTATTAGTGCAATGGGTTGAATGACTAATGCATTAATGTCTAGAAGGCAGACAATGGGGATTTTAGCAGAGTTAGCTTCCAGGTGATGGATGCCCCTCACCCGTGAACAGCCTTCCTGCCCCCCAACACGCACTTTTGTGAAAGCATCTACCTATTATTCCAAGTTCATGTGGTAACTGTTTGCCAGGAATTGTCTTTACTTAAAGGAACAGAAGAGACAGCAAAGAAAAAAAAAATCTGGCAAGAAAGTACAAACGCCATTTATCCCTTTATCCGCTGCTCTTTGTAGACATTCGTGGGATATGATCAAACAAATGCTTTTTCTTCAGTGCCAAAATTTCTTTAAGAGAATATGTTATTTGGCATATATCTTTGACTTTTCTTGTCAACCACCTCTCTTTCCCCATAGTCTTTCCTTTTTTATTTTTTTAAAATGTATTACATACTTCACAAGGGAATCAAGCCAAGTTTTTAGAGCTATTTCCTTATGCTACCAATTGTTTCACGAAATTAATTGATACTTGCTGATTTTTTTTCCTCATCACTACTTAACCCTTTGCAAGCTACCTTCTACTTCCTCCCTAACCCCATAAAGATTTCTTTCTTCAAAGTCAACAGTGGCTTTCCAATGACCAATCACAAAGATTTTCTGTCTGTGTTTAACACTGCCACCCCATGTTCTTAAATTCTGTCTCTGGTTTTAGTTTATGTAACATTATTTATTTAGGCTCTTTTTCTACTTTCCTGTCTTCATTCTTTCTGTCTCTTTTCCTAGTGTGTTTCTCATACTTCCTAAATAAAGGTGTTTCCCCAAAGTGTTTATTCCTTTTTGTCTCTATACTCTTTATCATATACTTCTGTGATTTTATTCATCACAATTTTGAAATGACTCTAAAATTTAATACCTAGTGTTAAATGTTACTCTCCAGGTCAAATGTGAATTTTAAAATATGAGCACATACAGTAATTGTGCATGAATGATCCACAGGCATCTCAAACCTAGTATGTCCAAACCAATCTCAGCATTGTTACCTCTTATGATAGGCAGAATTTTAAGATGGGACTAACATCCCCGCCTCCTGTCTACACATCCTGCATAATCTCTGAGGCTGTGAATATATGATAGATTTTACTCCTATGATTGAAGTATATTATATGGCATATATGACACTAAAAAAGGAAGACTATTCAGATGAGCATAATCTAATAACATCAATACCTTTATATCTAAGTCTAGAGAAATTCAGAGATTTGAAGCATGAGAGGAATTCAAAGCAAGATTCTCTGTATATGGCTTTGAATATACAGGAGGAAGCATGACAAGGAATGAAAGCAGCCTTCAGATGCTAAGAGCAGTCCCTGCTAACAGCCACCCTCAGTTGAGGATTCCAGCAGATCATAACCAATTGTGGTAATTCCATAACTGTGGCCAGTGACTAATTTAGAGTTAAACATGTACCACATTTTTTGCCAAGGGAATGCTAGGAGATATCTGGAGTGGGAGTGGAGGATGGCAGTGTCACAGAGATTTCCTTGCTCTAAAGAAACAGTGTTATAGAAGAAAACATTATCTTTTCTGCCTCTGGATGATGCTATCTGTAACACTTGGAACCTCTGTGGTGATCCTGAAGCAATGGGTAGAGTTAGAAGAAGAGTGCAAGTTAACATGCTGAGGATGGCATAGCAATAAGAAGGAAGGAACCAGAGTATTGTATGGTGTCATTGAACATTAGTAACACTGAAACCATCTAAACTCAAGGCTCATTCCTATGTGAGGTAATAAATATCCTCAATTCTAAGCCATTTGTAGTAAGGCTACCATTGCTTTGGACCGAAACACTCCACTTGATACACTGGTGTGTCTAAAACTAATATTAGCAACAGTATTAAATAATTCTCATTTTCTGCTTACAAAACATCCTGTAATATTGCATTCATACACCTGTAATTTTCGATAAGCTGATCAGAGCAAGTCCAGTTTTCTCAGTTCTGCCCCTTGATGTCAAACCAGATTCTCTTTGTCTCATTACAACTGTATCTGGGTCGGTTATGTAGATGCATTATTTAAACAAATATCATTATACAGAAATTATAAAAGTCGAGTAAATATAATCATCCTGCTGATATAAATCAATTATCCTAGGAGATGCTGTAATATTTTAGGCTACTTAAAAATATAGAATTGGGCCGGCCCGGTGGTGCACTGCTACAGTGCGCTGCTTGGGAGCGCGGCGGCGCTCCCGCCGAGGGTTCGGATCCCACGTACAGACCGGCCGCTCACTGGCTGAGCAAGGTGCGGGAGCAACACCGAGGGTTGCGATCCCATTGCCGGTCCTGGTCCGGTACGGGCGCGACACTGAGGGTTGCGATCCAATGCCGGTCACGAAAAAAAAAAAAAAAAAAAAAAAAAATAGAATTTGTGAATTTGTGGCTTCATAGTCTCAATAAAAAAATGAATTTTCCTAAATTGTATATATCACGCTTGTGCACAACACTGATAATGTTCTGAATCCAAGCCCCTGCTCTCCTGCCCACTCCCCTCCACACCCAAGTAAATGACTCTTGACTTACTGATTCATTCAATTTGGATTCATGACACATAATATTCTTGAGCAATGGCTAGCTTAAGTATTACTCTAAATAGGCTGGGATGTTACTTAAAAACATTTGGAATATGGCTTTTGCCTCAGAGATTCACTCATCTTATTCTGAAACATTGATTTTAATCTTAGGAAGGCTTCAAGTTGCAGAAGAAAAATGCCATCTCCAAATGTTGTAGCAAGGAGTAGATTTAGAAGTAGAAACAGAAGACATCTCATGTACATGGCTTAGTTTTCTATACTATAGTTTATCTCACAGCTTAAAAATCATGTGGAGAATGAGATCATAACACTATTCTACAAATCTTGAAATAACTTCTAACTCTCTTGGAGACAGATTTCCTTTTCATTGAATTCCAGATGCTATTCAATATGGGTGATTATCTAAATTTTTCTTTTTGACCTTAATTAGGTTTTCTACTTTAAAATACCTATTTAAAACTAATAAGTTTAAATGATTTGGAATTATAACAGTGATAAATTTTTATATAAAGATAAATTATAGATTGGGCACACCTGTTATTACCAACAACATATTCATGGATGATGTTTTCAGTATTTAAAATTATGAAGCCCATGTCATGATTTCACACACAGAGAAATTTTAAAAATGAAAATGGCAGACCAATAAAGCCATATTTGTAATTAATGTTTTTTATTTAACATTTGGCTTGGTCTAACCCCAAATTATCTGCACTCACTAGATTTTAAAATAAAATTTCAACTACACACAGCATTGTTACTGCCCTTTTCACTCTGAAAATCTGTTTCACGTTAGCACATTGTACATAAATAACACAGCCAGAGAATTATGCGTGTCAAGTGGACACTCATTCTTTTAACACATGTACAACACACTTTGCTCACCAACTTGCTAACCACAACCGGGGTTCAATTCCAGGTCACAAAAGGAGTTAACTGAGTTTTCTCTGAATTAAATGGGGTTAATTACTTCTCATCTAGGTTTTACTTCCTTGATAGAAAAGGTGCTATGTTATAAATATCAAGAAAAAGGAAAGCAAGTTAGAAATTACCAGCACAGTAATTTTGTGATTTGAAGTTGAAATGGATAAGGAAAATGAGGGAAATGTGAATAAAAGCTATATTTAAACACACACACACACAAACACACACACACACACACACACACACACACACACCAAATCCAAAACTGTTGTTTTAGTCTTTTTAGTTATTTCAAGTGACATTTTAGCTTATATCACAGCAGGTCAGCTCTTCTGAGCTATTTATGTCAAGTATAATTAATGCCTTGCATTTAATGCTTGTTTAGTGCTATATATCTCATTGTCAACCTAGAAACAAATCCATGGCAGTAAAATCTCAACTAATTAGAGCCAAACTAATTGGCATGCTTTATACGTAAAAACTCCAGTATTTCATTTTCTCAGTAACTAAGGCCAATCTAATTTAATTTAATTTAATCAGGGATACTTTTTTTTAAGTGGAAGATATTAGAAAAGAAAAAAAAAAAAGATAAACCTTCAGCAACTAATGTCTGACATTTGTGTGAAAACATTTGTGTCTCTCTCCACTCCAAGTTTAGTGTTCTTTCCCTTGTGCTTCCGTAGCACAATTTAATAAATTTAAATAATTTGGAATTATAGTATGATGCTTTTATAAAAAGATAAGTTGTATATTGGGTACGAATGTTATTACTAACAATATATTCATAGGTGGTATTTTCAATATTTAAAATAAAGTATAAGTCATTTAACACACAGGGAAAGAAGATATGACAGTGGATTATTTTTATTTGTTTACATTTCTTTTTCTCTCATTAAACTGAGCTCCTTGAGAAGAGAAACCATATCTAAATCATTATTATACCCAGAGTATCAACCTAGTGTCTCGGTTATCATTTACACTCAATAGCTATTACATGAATAAATGAAAATATTATAAAAATAAGTTTATTATATTATTTACAGTAATATACTAATGGTATCTATATCATTCTAAATTAGCAAACATGGTACTTGCAAAGAGTTATGGGGAAGTATAAAAATACTAAGAAAAAAGATGAATTGGAGCCACAGCAATAAATAATAAAAGTTAACAAATTTGTAAGATGTTGGTTTAATAAATATCCAAATACTAACTAAAACTAGAGGATAAAATGTTATTAGGCATCGTACTGAGAAGAAAATTCCATTCTCTATTTTTAAACATAACTAAAGCTAGTAGTCTTTCATATATGTTCCTCCTATTTCATAAAGACAGTCAGGAAAGGTTTCGTCAAATAAACAGTGATATACTGATGAGCTTCTCTCTCTAAGCCAGCAACACATGAGAATTATTAACCCATTTTTCTTCTTGTTATATATCTCTGCCAAGGAAATCTGCATGCAAACCCAGTGATTTTAAGGGAGTTCTCCACTTGGTCAATTTGTAGTGAATGAGACACATAATAAATATTACTCCCAAAACAGAAGGGAGTAAGTTTGAGTTCAGAGAATGTGAGTGACTTTGGGACTTTGAAATCTAGATTAGAGATCTAGCTTAATTATTAACACTTTCCTGAGTGTTGTTCAATATCTCCTTTTGTAAGTAAAAAATAATCATAGACTCATACCTTGTCCATCATTTTATTTAATTTTGACATTTTTCATGGCTATCTTCATTGCTCATCATATTATTATTTATGTTATTAAGTATATTGTACCACTCATGTAAAGATAAAATCAGAGGAGCTTTTCTATGTCCACTCTGTTATTTTTTGTTCATGTTAAATTTAGTTGAATTTTGAAAGAGAAGTCAAATCTATTAACTAACTTTGAAAATCCACCTCTCATTTCTAAATAGATTAGATGGTATTGAGGTACAATAAAAGAGGGTATCTACATAGTGGCACTCAGTGGTGGCAGAAGCAATTTTCTAGTACAGAGGATTTTTTTGTTGTCAACTTGAGATTAATTATTGAGGTGGGAATTGTAAATTAAAAATTTGGCATTTACTCATTGATTTCATATAAATATAAATGAATTAAGTATTTTTAACAAGATGTTTACAATTGTTATTTGTCTTTGTGCGGACAAAAAGTAATTAAAAAGCTCTATGGCGTTTCTCATTTCACCACTGATTTCATTGTCTGTGTGAAATTACATCCTATTCAAATAAAACAAATTAGAAGCTATCATCTGAGAAAATTTAAGTATTTTTTATGAAAATATTAAGAGTTATAAACAATTTAATTGTTGCTTATTCTTAAAAGATATAAATTTTAGATTCATCTTTTGTTTGACGATGAGATTCTCAGAGGTTGGATTATAATTTTCAGTGGAAGGATTAACCGTATTATATTTATGAGAAAGGACACAAGATTCTGTTCTATTATAGGACTAAAATTACATTTCTGTTTTTTATATCTTTACATCACCTCCCTCCTGCCCCCCATTGAGTTGGGAAGTATGATAGTTAAATCAATGCAAATGACTTAATTGCCCGTTACATGTTGATTAAATCATGGAAGATTTGAGTTCTGCTATGGTTAGTATCCAAAGTCCTAGATATTAGTAAAATTATTTCTGTCAGAATGACTACATCAGTTCAGTGAATCTATTCTGATAGCAACGTAAGTTATTTCATTTTAGTCAGTACATTGATTCTTTTGGTAATGTCACTATGCTGAACTTTAGGGACTGAAAGTCCCTGAGTTGCCCTTTGACTGATTACATTAAAATGTTTGAAATAGCCTACTTTAAACATTTTTAATTTTATTTTTTCAAATACATTATTAAGAATGATACTGTATTCAAAACATGCAAAAAGATATGTTATAAAAATTAAGTTTTTCTTCTACCTTTGGTCACAAACAGTTTCTGTTCCCAGATGCAACTGTTGTAATTGTTGTTACTAAATTATTGTGTTTACTTTCAGAAATATTCACACAAACTATTCTCTCATGATCTCTCTTTCTCTCTCTTTCTCTCTCTCTTTCTGGTTCTTTTACTTTTTATGGACTCATAGTGTTGTATAGTTTACAGGTATACAATTTATTTAATAGTTATACTATAATAAACATCTACATAATTTCTAACCTTTGCAAATTGTAAAGCTACACTAATGTCGGCATCCTGCATTGACTCCATTTGTCGAGCTTTACAGTTGGCATAGTCGGCAGGATTCCAACAGAGCCAGAGCATGACAATTGGTATAGTCTGCAACAGGATTCTAAGCAGGTACAGGAGCTGAAAGCCCTTGGAAGAAGAAGTAAATGTGGCTACTTTTGAATATGCTCTGCCCTATGTCCACTTTCCTGTTGACTGGGATCTGGTTGCTGCACACTGTACTGCAAGGCAGCATAGACCAGGTACTACAATGCAAAACCCCTTGGGAGGGGGAGGAAATGTGGCTATCCTTGAGCATGTGGAGCTTGGTGGCCACTTTTCTGCTGACTGGAGCCTGGCTGCTGCTCACTACACTGCAAACTGAGATTTGTGGCAGAAAGCAGAATTGTTGGAAGCACAGATGAATGGCCTGGAGGATGACATGCAGCTACTGGCCACTCCTGCCTCTCACACCAGGGAAGACCAACCCAGTGGTGAGTTGGGGAAAACCGTGCATCTCCAGGCATGACCTGTTGTGCATGAGAAATTGAGACAGAAAAGCAGAAGAAACAGGGAGAGCCCCTGGCTGCTGCAACTATGGGAACTAGGGGTGTGTTTTAGTCTGTTTTGTGTTGCTATAACAGAAAGACCTGAGACTGGGTACTTTATAAGGAAAAGAGTCTTTCAGCTCTCATGGGAACTAATAGAGGGAGAACTCACTCACTACCCCTCCTCCCCCAGGGAGAGCATTAATCCATTCATGAGGGATCCGCCCCCATGACTCAATCAGTTTCCAACACTGACACATTGAAGATCAAATTTCCACATGAGTTTTGGAAGGGACAACACATCCAAACTCCATAAGGGTGGATGGTGTAACATGCTTTAGAGATGATATAGTAAATACATGTTGCATTTGTCTGAAGGCAAAAGGCTCAGAGGGTGCCATTTAAACCCAATGGCTTGATGGGTGCCGTATAAACCTGAGAAAAGCATGCCACATGCAGATGGGCAGATGACCCAAGGATGGGTGCCCCTGCAGAATTTCAAGTATATTTTCATCTGGTGAAAAGGTGGAGAAGTTAGTCTCTGTCACTATGCTCCTGTCTCAGTGACAGCAGTTACAAGAGAGCTGCAGATATGCACAGAGGCAGGGCAGCCACTCCTTGATAGAATGGGCAAAGGCAGCTGTTTGAACTCTGTGGGCAAATGCTGCCAAACTGCCTGAGACTGAGTGAACAGCTGGCATAAGCCGAGCTGATTGAAGTAATTCAGGAGCCAGGGATGGGGCAGCCAGATGCTAAGAACCAGGACAATGGGGAAAAAGCCCTATATGCATTTGAGAGGTCTGGAAGGGTACCCCACCCATCACAGACCCTGAGGCCTAGGAGAACTGAGTTGTCCTGGAGGACAGACCTGGGCACTTCTGTCCTCAGCAAACTGCTCCCTGCATCCCAGCTGCTCTGGCTGTAGCAATCCTGCCTCAGCACCTCCAAAAAGCAAAAGCCAAAAACCTTGGTGGCATTAATGTTGTGTTAAGTTTTCAGGCCAGCACTATGCAAGAGCAGTGGAGGCATGGCAGCCTCCACCTAGGTTTTGGAAGATGTATGAAAAAGCTGGGCGACTCAGGGGGAGACCTGCTGCAGTGGTGGAGCCACTGTGGAGGTCATCAATGGAGCAGTGTGGAGCAAAAAAAGTGGAGTCAGAGCTCCCACAGAGCTCAAGGTTCCCACTGAGGAAATGTCTAATGGAGCCAGGATGGCAGGACTGCCACGAGGAGCCCCGATGGGGCTGCTGGAAGTGTGTAGTGCCAGCTTGGAAAAGCTGCATGCGCCAGGGGTGCTCAATGGGCTGCACTTGGCAGAGCTGTAGGGACAAGGTTGCCCAACACTTTAGGGATCTGGGTGCCCCAGTGTGCTTAACGTTTGCCCTGTCTGGGTTTTGGATTTGTTTGGGGCCTGTTTTCCTTTCTATTCCTCCCTTCTGAAATGGGAATGTGTAGCCAATGTCTGTCCCACTGTATCCTGGAAGTAGATAAACTTGGTTTTGACTTTTTACAGGTTCACAGCTGAAAGGAGTTTTTCCTTTAGTCTCAGATGAGACATTGGACTTTAGAGTTGGTACTACAAGTTAAAGACTTTTGGGACTGGGATGGAATGTGTAATATGTGAATGTAAGGATCATTTATCCTTGCTAAGGGAACATCGCAGAAGATTCTGAACGTGTAGCTTGTACAGCTCGGGACCCTGAAGGGGTGGATTGTTGGGAAAATAGAATAATTTAATCAGCCTCCCCTTGCCTCAGGGCCAACTGGGGGTGGTTCAGCACATTCTCTATAAACAAATTGTGTGTGGGTGGGTGGAGTTGGTGTACATGTGCAACATCGTGGTTTTGGCTGGCGACTGCCTTGGGCAGATAGATGCTGCTCTGCGCAGCCATGCTTTCCAACCTACGGCTTTCAGGGACCTGTTTGCTGGTTACCTAGCTTGTAGACCTGTGTGTGAAGGGTCTGGTTACCCATCCTGGCGTGTGAGGGGTCTGGTGACCCAGCCAGGCATGTGAAAGGTTTGTGACCCAGTCAGGAGAACGAGCTTGAGGGGTCTGTGATCTCCAGACCCAGCGCTAGCTCAACAAATGGCAACAAATGGCCCGTTTGGCAGGATTACGGGCAGGCAAAAGAGCTCATAGGATGACACAATTTTTTTTAATAAAGGGGCTTCAAATTCTTTTCCATTGACCTAGCTGTCTATATGACCCTATCAGCCTGTTTAATTATTAAAGTCTAATGTTTAAATAGCTAAAGATAAAGTCCACACATTGCCTTTTTTACAAAAAGATTTCTCTGGACTTTTTTTTTTTTTTTTTTTGGTTTTTACTTTTTCCTATAAGTCTGTTTAGTCTTATAAAAATAGTATTTTTATTTGGGTAATTTAAAATTAATAACTTAATTTAGAAAAAATAGCTGTTTTTATGTTGTAGAGTCTAATCAAGAATATATAAGGTTTTTAAAAATTTTTTAGTGTTCTTTACATGTTTTAAAATTTTTTATATAAAACTTGGCTTACTTCCTGTTAAATGTATTGAAAAGCATTTTTAATATTTGTTTATCTTATCATTTAATATATTTTCATCCATTTTATATAATGAATGATTCCTGAGTTCTATAAATTTATATTACTGAATTTTCCAGGTAAAGAATTATGTCATCTTCAAATAAAAATACTGCCTCCTTCTCCATCTAATTCTATAATTTCATTTTTTGCTCTTGTTTCTTTTTATTGCCTAGTATTGTTAAAAATTATTGTTGATTTTCTTTCATTATTTTAGTAGCAGTTCTTCCACACATTTCTCATTAATCACAATGCTGCATTTTGGAATAAGTTAGACATTTTTTCAGATAAAGAGCTATCCATTTATTCCTACTTATTTAAAGTTTTAATCAAAATTTTTGTTTATTGTTATTAAATGTCTTCACAATTTGTTCAGATATTTTATTTTTTAATAAAGAGATATAGTATATGATTAATAGCCTAATATTCTGGGAATTATACACTTTCAGAACAAACATAATTGTGTCATAGTCTTATTGTTTTATTGTGCCAATGAATTATTTTTGTTAAAATTGTATTTAGGATTTCTTCATTGATATTTATCAGTTATTTAATAGTGTTTATTTAACATTTCTGCTAGACTTTACTGACAAATAATTAAATTATATCTATCTATCTATCTTCTATTTTATTAGGTTTAAATAATTTTTTACACATGTAAAAATGGGAAAATGTCACTACCTTTCAACTTTCTCTTCTTTCCCTGACATCTCTTTCTACTTACGTATTTTCCAAAGTTCTAAGGTTTATGATATTCATATGGTGATTTGTAAACCTTTAAGCTCAATATTCAACTTATTCATAGTCACACATTTCTCTTGCCATAGTTTCATCATCACGTCAAGGTTGCCTGAAGTTCAACTTTAAGTAGTGTGTTAAATAAAAACGTATGAGCAATGTATGAGCACTATATCCCCCGAGTTACTGCAAATTCAAAAATGTCTGTCTGTTACTTTTATATTTAATAATACTTTGGTTGCGTATGACATCCTTGTGTCATACTTTCTTTCCATGAGGACCCAGAAGACACTGTTCCGCTGTCTCTTACCACTGAAAGTCCTTGGCGACAAGGCTGAACCCATTTTTTTATTGTCCCGTTTAAGTGACTTGATCTTTTTGCCTGGTTGCACAATATTTTTTCTTTCTTTCTTTCAAATTTAAAGCCTAGTACATTTACTAGCCTGTGCCTCACGTTGAGGAACATGATCTTTTTTTTTCTTTTTTTTCTTTTCCTGAGATAGAGTGTGCCTCTTTATTCTTGAAAATAAAATCTCTTTGGGCCAGCCTGGTGGCGCACTGGAGAGTGCGCCGCTTGGGAGCGCAGAGGCTCTTCCGCTGAGGGTTCGGATCCCATGTGGAGACCGGTTCCCGCTCACTGGCTGAGCGCGGTGCAGGCGCAACACCGAGGGTTGCGATCCCATTGCTGGTCAGTATAAAAGACAAAAAGGAATAAAAAAAAAAAAAAGAAAAGAAAATCTCTTTTATTTTGGGAAGGTTTCCTTGAATCATATTTTTAAAACTTTTTTTACTTTTGTTTTATTTTTGTGATATTCATCAGGCAAAATGTGACTTTACCTTTGGAGATCCCTTTTGTGAGATTCACACACACACACTCACACACACTTTAATCTAATGAAGCAGTGGTATGTAGTGGTGAAGCAGGAGACTCAGGAGTAGACGTGATGAAAATACAGATATTAAAATCTTAGCTCTGCCCTTTGCACATTGTGTGCACTGGGAAAATTATTTAAAATTATTGTCTCAGTTTCCTCAGTAGGAAAATGAGAATGATCACATTCAATAACTCAGAAGTTGTTTTGACAGTTAAAGTTTATATGATTAGAAGGTTTAGAACAGTACTTGGCAAAAGATAAAATATTCAGCAGATATTAATTGTTATTATTCATATGACCACTGCTATTATTATTCATACTCTTTAATACATTGCTAATTTTTATTTTAACTTGTTATCTTTTCTCAATACTGTACTCTACATTTCTTATTGTATTTTCTGTAGTACTTTTCTATCCTTTGTTCAGCTTCCAATGTAACATTCATTTATGGATTAGATTTATTTTTTATCTTTATAAAAATGTCATGCTATATGATGTGTTGCCTTATTCTGTTGTTGTTTTGTCATGCTATACATGATTTCTCATGTCATGTTTTGACCTTTGTTTTACAAAGGTGATTTTTGTCATTAAATACTTCTTTAAAAATTTCATTGAACACAGTTTTAGCTTCTCTTTGGCAATTTTCTTATGCTGTTTATCTGTCTTTTTTTTTCCTTCAATTTTTAGTAATTTTGTGTTAATCCCAACGTGATTTTAAAAATTTAAATAAACTGGGTTCTTCAAGCAATACTTCCAAGAGATTTATACTGGATGGGGCCAAGATAACGAGACTTATGCTTACGAGAGGGTTTTGTGAGTGAGTTCTTTTATCTGTTACTTTTCTCAGGCAACTGAAAGTAAGAGTGTTGCTTTCAGTTCAGTCTCTGTCCCCCTTCTTGCCTCATTGACAAAATGCAGTTCATGTAAATATTGCTCATCGGTATAATGGAAATAAAACCAAGTCCAAGGAAGCTCCCACCGCTATCTCAGGGACCAGCTTCCCATGATTGTACACAAAGATCTGGTGGTTTGCACCTTTGCTTGTGCCCCTTTCTTTAAGAAGTGCTACCTGCTGCTCACTGTAGCCTTGAGCCAGCAAGCCATGCCTTCTGGTGCCCGTGTGTGACTCTGACTGCATTTGGAATCCTTTTCCATCAACTTGTGATGCAAAATTTCAGATATCTGTAAGGTTTATTGAAGATGGGATCTATATTGTTATTTCTCATTTCCTCTATAATTTTGTAGTAAATCCCAAGAAGAGAGAAAGAAAATGCAGACTTAACTGCATTCTGTTAAAACTAGAAGTTTTAAAATACAGTTTTATTATTTTGCAAATAAGAAGCCACATGGATG
Organism: Galeopterus variegatus; assembly: GCF_000696425.1. Classification (NCBI taxonomy): domain Eukaryota; kingdom Metazoa; phylum Chordata; class Mammalia; order Dermoptera; family Cynocephalidae; genus Galeopterus; species Galeopterus variegatus. The sequence goes on along the minus strand of NW_007726223.1, from coordinate 415,996 downwards.
CTAATAAAACTATATTATTTGAAGTGTTTGGCTTAAGCGGAATACTTTATTACTCAAATTAGAAGATAACAGATATACCATTCTATTTGTCACTAACAAAAAGAATGAATAAAATTCAGAGGAGAAAAAGAATAATCAAAAATAATTTCAAACATATTTGTTATGTTCATATACATCCCCTTTATCAATTTAAAAATACTGGTAAATTTAAAAGATTATGTATTGATCAATTTGTGCAAAATGAATTACAATACATTGTATACCTATTAAAAATTAAATGTCTGTTTCAATTTAGTGTTCAAAATTGTAGGATATGGTGCTATGATGTATACATTCTACTCTATAACTCAAATATAAAATAATTCAAATATAAAATAACTCAAATATAAAAGCAACATTCTTCTGTAATCCTCTTCATAATATTCTAATAACTGAACTTTTTATTGGTTTTTAAAAAATAAAAATTAACATTCCAAGTAAAATTTTGGTATATTGGTGCCCTTGTAAATCCAATTGCTATAATAGTTCAACGGATTTCTTTTCCAAAATATAAATTAACTATTTTAAAGTCAACTATTTCAGAATATATAGATGTGGTTTTGAAAAAGACATGTAAATCTTTAGTTATGTACAGTTGGTGGAAAACTCACATTTTATCTCTGTGGTCTTGTTTGAACACAGGTGTTTACAAGTGTTTTATGGCTACTTGAAACATATACATGTATATGTCAGGTATGTAATCAATGTCACTTACCCATTATTGTGAAGCAACAGTAAATATTGCAGGAAATGCTGTAGGGCTAAATATTAAAAACAGTCATTAATAGAAGCCACAAGATTTCTGCATTTAGCAAAATATTTATTGAACACCATTAACATAGAACAAAACTTTAATACTGTGAGAAGAAACATGTAAGAATTACAATATTTTTCAAAGTATGTATTTTGTGCAACCATAGAAAAGCAAATATCATATGGGATAAAGATCAAAGGCAAGAAAATTTAAAAACATATTTAAGCATATTTCTCTAGTGTAAATCCTAGTTATGACTTATAATAGGATATTTTTCAGTTTCCTACTTTTGCAGATATTCCATCTGTCGATAACTACATTTTACATTAAAACAGTAAAATACAAGGATACATTGTTGTGATACAAGCTTTTAAATTATCTTTCTTTTTTCTTTTTTGTCTTTTTCCGTGTCCGGCAACGGATCGCAACCCTCAGTGTTGCCCCCGTACCGGACCGGGGACCGGCAACGGGATCGCAACCCTCGGCGTTGCTCCTGCGCCTCGCTCAGCCAGTGAGCGGGAACCAGTCCGTACGTGGGATCCGAACCCTCGGGCGGGAGCGCCGCCGCGCTTCCCAAGCGGCGCACTATCCAGTGCACCACTGGGCCGGCCCCTTAAATTATCTTTGACATGTGTTAAATTAGAGAAACAAAAAAAAAATCATGAACTTTAAAATTTGGTTAATAACTGTAGTTTAATAAATTTTTATGCTAAATAATTAATGTATTTTGCAATGTGTAAAATTGGAAGCCTTTATTTAGTAAAATATATTTCCCCAACATTGTACTTAATCTTTTGTTTATATTCAACAAATATGTATTGGTCATCTACAGTATATGAGGCATGCTACCTGTGAAAATTGAAAGACATATAAAAGCACAATATCTTATGAGTGTTAAATGAGAAAATATTTTTTTAATGTTCTTTTAAAATAAGAACTTTACTATATGTGGTAAAATGACTAATCTTAAACATGCATCTTAATGCGTTTTTACCTATACTTGCAGCCATGAAACCATCCTCCAAATTAGAATGTGAAATATTTCCAGCACCATGGGAGGCTCCTCCTTGCCCTTTGTCAGTATCACTCACATTCAACTACTTGTTCTGTCAGCTGTCGGATTAATTTTCCCTGACGGTGAACTTGCGCCCGCTCTTGCCAGCACACTTGCTGAAGGAGGTATGAGGAAGGTGTATGAGGGTCCTGTTACTTGGTTACCATCATTAAACAAGCCCCCTGTTGCTAATCCTTGCTTCTTCCCAGCCCTTTGTGAGGGTATTACCTCAGTTCATTAGGGCTTTTGTTGAAACAGGGGGTTGAATTTTCACAAGCCTTCCTGACTAATCCTTCAGCTACTTTCCAGAAATTTGTTCTGCTGCCATATCCTCTGATGTTTTCCCTTCTTTTCCTTTGTTCACATGTTGAGTTTATACACTAAATAGTATGTATTCTTTCATTGTGATTATGTGATTACATCTGTCTTAGGAAGATGAGATAAATATCTGTTGCCTGTCTGCCATGTTTATTGGAAAACTTACACTGTGTTCTTATACTTTATTTGGTCAAATTTATTAAGGTATAATTAACATACAGTAAAATTCAGCCTTCTTAGAGTAAATTTCAGTGAGTTTTGACACACATACACAGTTGTAAACCACTGCCACAATCAAGGTACAGAACATTTCCATCAACCCTTCCAATTTATATTTATACACACTCCAGAACCCCAACCCTTGGGAATCACTCCTTAGTTTTCTCTTTTTATATTTTTTTCCTATAATGTTGTATAAATGTAATCACATTTTCTTCTGGTTTGCATAATCACTGACAAGAAGTCTTCTCTAATTCTCACATGTTTTCCTTTGTGTGTAATGCATCTCTTAATCATGACTGATTTCTTGATTTTCTCTTTATTTGGGGGTTTTTATAAACTTGAATGTGATCCATTTAGGTGTTTTCCATTTATTTATATTTGTTAATTATTATTTGTCCTCACGAATCTCTACACATCTTGGGTATATAGTTAATGTTGTTGCTTTTGTTATTTTTGGAAAATTATTGATCATTCAGTCTTTAAATATTTCTTCTTCCCTTTTATTTCTCTTCTTCTTTTTCTGGAAATCCAATTGCACATATGTTACACAGTTTGGTATTGTTTCCCAAGTCCTTGATTCTCTGTTTTTAAAAAAAAATTATTCTTTTTTATTTTTCTTTGTGTTTCAAATTGTTTAATTAACATTGACTGATATTAAAGGTCACTGTTTCTTTCCTTGACTATCTTAAACGTATGTATGAATCTGTCAACGAAATTCACCTCTTGTTGGGTATTTTATTTTATAGTACTTCCATTTGACCTTATTTTATACATTTCCTCTCCTTGCTGAAATTTCGTTATCTGTTCATGCCTATTTTCTACCTTTTTAACTAAGTCCTTCATCATATTATTATTTTTAATTTCATGCCTTTTTTAAAATTAAATTTATTTACTTATTTATTTTTCAGAGATGGGGTCTCATTTTGGTTCCCTAGCTGAAGTGCAGTAGCTATTCACAGGAGTAATGCCACTACTGATCGGTACGGGAGTTTTGACCTGCACCATTTCCCACCTGGGCCATTCATCCCTCCTTAGGTAACTCATTGGTCCCCCTTTCCTAGGAGGTCACCATAATGATGCCAGACTTAGCATGGACACCAATGGGCACAGCGCACTGCAGCCAAGAACTCCTGGGTAAAGTTATCCTCCAGCTGAGCATCCAAGTAGTAGCTGGGCCTATAGATATGCGCCACCTCACTCGGGTCAATTTCATGCCTTATAGTTCCAATATTTAGCTTCTCTCTGAGTGTTATTCTGTTGAATACATTATATCTTGAGATTGGAATGATTTCTCTTGCTTTTATTTGTGATTTGTAATTTTTAGTTACGTGCCAGATGTGTGTAGAACATTTGAAATGGAAGTACGTAGTATTTGTGCCTGAAAATGGGGATGTTTCTTTCTAGTGGGCAGGTGGTTTATGTCATTTTAGTCAGGAGTGAGGCTGAGATTAAATTTTGACTTTGTTATTGTTATCTTCAAAGAACCTTTTAGTTTAAATTATTCTATTACTACTCCCAGCTTATTGTATTGTTGGAGCATTTTTTTTTAATCAGTTTTTTCTGCTCCATCCCGTGAGCTTATATCTCAGAGGGAATCTTCAAAGATTTTCCCCTCCCCCATTGTGTATTACTTGCTGCTTGCTACTTTGGTGGTGGGTTGCAGGAAGAGGCCCTTTGTTTTCCTGATCTATCCTAACTCTTAGGAAAACACTGTGTGTCTGGATATCGGGTGTTGGATTTTCTCCATGAAAAAAAAAATGCCCCTCTTCTCCATGGGAGAAAAATTATACCTTAAAATATGTTCAGTGGAGATTTTCCTTCTTTTTCTCCAGTGGCAGGAGATCCCTACTGGTATTGTTTCCTGTCTCTTTCCCCAAGAGTTTTTTTTCTCTGTTCTCTTCCCCCAGTTGCATCAGGTCTCTATCAGTGCCTTGGAGGTGACAGAGTTTTCTTGCCATCCCTAGAAGCAGAAGGCTTTTGCTCCCAGGAAAAGAGGGCTTCATGCCTTTTTCATGGCTGTGGCTCCAATGAATGAGGCTGTTTCTCATTCCTTGTCACATAATTGCAAGCCGAATGAAAATATTATATTGATCCCAAAACATCTTAAAGGGACACATAGTAATAAGTTGGATAATTGTTACACAAGAACTGACTTCGTGGCCTAAAATTTTTGTTTTAACATGATTTTCTGGCTTGGTACACTGAAAACTATCTTAAAAGAAAGGAGTCGGAAGAATCAACCTTCTATGTTCAGGGATTGTTTCTCCAAAACATACAGGAAAGACAAATAACACAAAATATAATTTACAAAGGAATTACATTAACATAAACTGATGTTTTGTTGCATAAAATACCATATTTTAATGGATATAGGTAAAAATATAATCACATTAACAACTGTTGCTACATTATATACTGGAAAAGAAAAACTTTTTCATTGAATGATGAAGATTTTTTGGACAATATAGTTGCACATGGTTTTCAAGTAGGAAAATTTTTATCATACTTTTAAAAGATTGTTTAACTTAGCAATCTTACCATTTTTCAAAGTTTAGAGCAAAATATTTTAAATAAAAACAAAATAAGTATGTGTGTTTCTACCTCATATGCCTAACCATCAGAATATTCACATTGAGAACTGACGTGTTCTGAAAAATCAAAATATGATAATTTATATTGCTGGTATTGAAAGAAAGGAGTAATATTTTTAAGCTCATTATTCAAAATCATTTTTGGTGTATGTCGTTGTTAAGCTTCAGAATATATACTTGCATTATACCCAAAAACATGAACAATGACTTTTATATATTAGACACTATGATTGATTAATGTTTGAATTGATGTTACCAGTTAAAGAACTGACCAAAAAAAAAGCAAAAACAAACAAACAAAAAACCCTATGCACTCTATAAAAGAAATATATCACTTTTTCCCCTTAGGGAAAAGTAGAAATTAAAATTGTACTCCAAATGTGCACATACCTTCCTAAGTTCTAATTGAAATATATGAAATTATCTTGGAACATAATTCTGTTTTCTTTATAAAACAGATTGAATAAATATGTAATCATTTTGATGACAAACATTTGATTGAATATATGGTCATAAACTCTTAGATTATGAGGACATGGAAAATATTAGCCATTTCTTAATTTAGATTTTTTATTGCATAGTGATAATTTTAAATGTCTTCTCTAAACACATTTGCATAATCAGTATCAGAATTTTCTTTATTGTTAAACTGTCTTTAACACATGCACAACCTCAATTGTATATAAATTTAGGCTTTAAAAAGCAAACTAGCAATTATATAGTTGACCAAATGGATTTTAAAGACATCCATTTGTATGCAATTGTTAACTTTCACATTAATTAACCTTTTAGAAAGAATTTGAAGTTTTCCAGGTTGATGAGCCATACCACACTTCATTTCAAGCATAGGTTAAATAAAATATTGATATTGATATGTTATGAATTCATTTATCTATAGTATTCATATTTTAGACTCAGTAAGTAAATTCTCAAGCATGTACTATGTGCAAAGTTCTTTAATGACAAGACACACAAAACATAGTTGCCTCAGAATCAAACAGAAGTTTGACATTTGTACATATAATGACAATACAAACTTGAACAAATCATTCTTAAAAACAATTTTTAAAAAATGGCATACCATGAAATCACAAATAGATAATAATGTAAGACTTCTTGAAAGATAGATAGGGTTTTTAATGTACAGAGAGAATATAAATTACATTTCAAGTATAAGATAAAGTAATGTCAAAGAAACAAAACATTTCTAGCGAGTTTCAACATCCAATGCGGATGATATAAAAAATCTGTTAAAATAAATAATGGGGGGCCGGCCCGGTGGCGCACTGGATAGTGCGCCGCTTGGGAAGCACGGCGGGGCTCCCGCCCGAGGGTTCGGATCCCACATACAGACCGGTTCCCGCTCACTGGCTGAGCGAGGCGCGGGAGCAACACCGAGGGTTGCAATCCCGTTGCCGGTCTCCGGTCCGGTATGGGGGCAACACTGAGGGTTGCGATCCGTTGCCGGAAACGGAAAAAAGACAAAAGACAAAAAATAAAAATAAAAATAAAAATAAATAAATAATGGGAAGTAGTGCTAGAAGTTGTGACACATTGCATAGGGCCTTTGTTCCATAGAGAACTTATGTCACTTTGGTATGTACCGAAACTCTGTTTAAAGCAAAATAGCCTAGGAGTTCCCTATATATATAGAAAACAGTGCTTTGTACCATATGGTTTTACTACCTTGATTGCAGCTGATCAAAATACAAATTTACACCAACACTGAAGCAAGCTATATATGGGCAGGTCTGTTGGACATGGATTGGCCTGAGAAATTTTGGCTCCAAGCATAAGCACTCTGAACTGAATAAGATCTGAAAATCCTCGTAAATCTATCTCTCAGAGATTCCTGTTAGTACTCAGAGAGAGAGAGAGAGAAAGTCAGACGATAGTGTGGTGGAAATGAAAGACACAGAGAGAGAAGGTAGTGAACAGAATCTATAAGGCACAGAAGAATTAAGGATGCAGAATCCATATGGTAGAAAGGAAAGATTAAATCAGTTGAGAGTGGTTGGAAAAATAGGAGCAAGTGAGAGATAAAATGAGAAGATATGGTATAAATCTTAGAGTAGAAAAAAAAAAACAGATACCTGCTTCTAATATGATATCTATGTGTGCCTGATGACTTAACATAACTATAATTGGAATATTAGAGCTACTACCGACATCCTGGGGCCCATTAAATTTCCACTGGGGCTAGTCGCATAACTTCTAGGGCTATTTCTGAGTTTATTTTCCTGTTGAGGCAAACACTATTGTTGGATGACCCCAAATTCATAATGAAAACATTCTCTTTCATTGCATCACAAGACAGAGGGTGGAAAGCTAGATACAGTCCACACTGCCATCCTTACTTACAGACAGTAGCAACTTCAAAGCTCTGTTCTAGTATCTAAATTATAAGTGGGAATCTGCTGCAAGGGCTTCTGGGAAGGTTTTTCATATTTTAGATGAAAAATTGCATCTGGAGAAACTTTTGGGCCTACTTCATGCTTTGTAGACATAATTTTTGGCACTATAACAGCCATCTCGGGCTCACAGAACGGTAAGCCAATCTGCCTAGGATTGTAGAGCTGAAATGTAGATGAAACCTGAATCTTAGATATTGTTAAGCCACAGAACCAACCTGAGATTTCCACACTTAGACTTTTAAAAAAGATTTCTATATGTTGTTGAAAAAATAAAAAATAGTCAACTTTGAATTCTAAATCCAATAAAAGTATGCTGCTAAAAAGAGTTTGAAATAAAGATGTTTTCAGATAAATGAAAGCTGGGACATTGTGTTACTAGGAGCTGGCACTACAAAAAAAAAAAAGAAAGCTAAGGGATGTTCTTCTTCAGGATGAAGGGAAGTGATACCAGATAGATTCAAATCTAAAGGAAGGAGCGAAGAGCACTATTGTATATATATAAAACTGTTTCATTCTTAGCAAAATTTCTTTGAGACAAGTTACTGTTTAAATCAAGAATCATACATCCTGAGCCAAGGTTTATGACACAGATAAAAAATGAAAGTTATGACAATAGTGAAAAGGATGGGGTTAGGTAACTGGAATTATATAACTTTATAACATTTAAGAGGGAAACGTGCAGTGGGAAGTCATGCCATATTTACTTTAAACAAACCTTGATAATTTAAGAATGCAAATTTTATATACAAAGCAACCAATCAATGTAATTAACTTTACAAAATCAAATACAGTTCTGGACACTGAAAACAAACAATTTTAAAAAATAATAATAAAAATATTTAAAATGGCACTAATATATTTAAATACTGAAGAATAAATTTTTTAAAAGGTGTATGAAATGTGCATTTTGTAAACAGAAAATATTGCTAAGAGGAATTTAAAAACCCTTAAGTGGTGGGTTCAAGAATTGGAAAAATTAATATTGTTGAGGTAGGAAATTTTCTTCAATTGATCTATGGATCCAATTAACTCCCAATCAAAATTCCAAGCAAGCTTTTTTGTAGACATTGACAGCTGATCATAACATTTACATGGAAACCAAAGAATTCAGAAAGTCAAACAGTATTAAAAAGAAAAATTAATTGGATGATTTACACTATCATCTTTGAGAACCTACTGTAAAGCTACAGTAATCAAGAGACTGCAGTATGCCATCAAGATAGATGCATAGGTAAATGAAACAGAATAGAGTCTAGAAATAGATTCACACACATATAGCCAACTGATTTTCAAGGTAGTTGCTGAGATAATTCAATGGAGAAAGAATAGTCTTTTCAGCAAATGTTCTTGGAACTGGATATCTGTGTGTAAAATGTGAACATTGACCCCCTAGATAATATCATTTTTAAAAATTCAGAAATGATTATCCACAAATATATAAGTTAAAACTATAAAAAATGATTTAATAAAACAGGAAAATTTTAACAAATTCATGTAGGCAAAGATTTTTTAGAGAGGACATGAAAAGCACTAACCATAGAAGAGTTGCTAAGTTGAACTATGTGACAAATTAAAGTTTCTGCTTTTGAAAAGAGGTTCATATTCCAGGGTAAGTATGTTCAAAACATAAATCTGACAGGGGATTTCTTTCTAGGACAAATATGGATTTTTACAAATTAAAAATAAAAAAGCCAACTTTTTTTTTAAATGTGCAAAAGTCACCAACAGACACCTCATGAAATAAGATACCTAGATGACCAATAAGGTCATGAAGAGATGCTCAACACAAGACAGAACCCAAAACTAAAAGCACAGTGAAATACCTTTTCACACTCACTACAATGGCAAAAATTAAAAAAAATTAGAGTAACATGTATTGACCAGGACATGAGCTATTAGAACTGTCATATATAATGAGAGAGAGTTTTGAAATGTACTTAAACATTTGTTATAAAAGTCTACATATTTTGGTATTTTCCTAAAAGAAATGAAAGCATATGCCCACCAATGGCATGTACAAATTTTCATAGCTACTTTATTTATAATACCCTCTAACTGAAACAACCCAAATGTATATAAACATTAAGTGGTAGAACAACCGAGTACACATAAGTGAAAAGGAAGAAATTTCACATATATGCTATAATATGCATAACTCTCAATAAATTATGGTGAGCAAAAGAAGCCAGACACAAAAAAACTACATATTGCATAATCTCTTTTATATGAAGCCCTAGTACAGGTAAAATAAGTTATTGTGATGGAAATCAGCTGATTAGTTGCCTTGGGTAAGGATATGGGAGAGGATTGATAAGGGTCATGAAGAACTTTCTGGAGTGATGCAAATCTTCAACATCTTGATTGTGGTGATGGGTTAAAGGTGTATACAGTTGTCATGGTATCAAACAACACAATTAAAATGTGGGCATATTATTTCTGTAAATTATATTCAAATTTTTTTCAAAATAATGTAATTAGAACTATGTTTCACAAAGACAGTTTATCAGTGATGTTTATATGGAGTGAGGGACAGGAAATAGAAATTAGACAGACTATGGGATGGTAGAGCAGGTAAGAGAGTATTGTCATCGTCTATTTTTTTATTTTTATTATTTATTATTAGCAAATTCATCATTACAAATCTTGGTTTTTCTTTATGCCCTTTACCAGAACTATCACTCCCCAAACTTCCTCCTTGCTTCTCCCCCATCTCTAGTATTCTTAGGCTTGTTCTCTCCTTCTGAAAGTTCAACGTATTGTTGTGGTTTGTTTGTTTGTTTCTTTCTTTCTTTCTTCTTTCCATTTGTTCTTTCTCTCTTTCCTTCCTTCCTTCCTTCTTTCCTTTTTTTTCCTTTCCTTCCTTTTTTCTTAAGAGCAGTTATGAGTGGGAACATGTGGTATTTCTCTTTCCTTCTCTGGTTTATTTCACTTAACATAAACTCCAGACTCATCCATGTTTCATTCTTTTTTACGGATAAGTAGTAATTCATTGTGTATGTATACAATATTTTTCTTATCTGGTCATCTGTCGATGGACATTTAGGTTGGTTCCATAGTTTGACTATTGTAAACAGTTGTGATGAACATGGGAGTGCCGGTGTCCCTTTGACATGATGATTTCCATTCCTTTGGATATATATATACCCAGTAGTGGGATTGCTGGATCATATGGTAGTTCTGTCTGTAGTTGTTTGAGGAAACTCTATATCATTTTCCATAATGGCTGTGCTAATTTATAGTCCCAACAACAGTGTAGAAGAGTTCCCCTTTCCCTGCATCCTCACCAACATTTATTACTCTCAATCTTTTTAATAATGGTGAGTCTAACTGGGGTGAGATGATATCTCAATGTGGTTTTGATTTGCATTTCTCTGGTGACTGATCATGATGCTCAGTATTTTTTCATGTACCTGTTGGCCATTCGTATGTCTTCCTTTGAAAATGTCTGTTCATCTCACTTGCCCATTTTTAAATTGGATTATTTGTTTTTTTACTGTATAGTTTGAGTTCTTTACATATTCCGGATATCAATCCCATGTTGGATGTATAGTTTGAAAATATTTTCTCCCTTTCTGTAGGTTGTCTTTTCACTCTGTTGATTCTTTCCTTTGCTGTGCAGAAGCTTTTTAGTTTGATGTAATCCCATTTGTTTTGTTTTCTTTTGTTGCTTGTGTGGTCTTATTCATAAAGTCTTTGCCTGGTCCTACTTCCTGGATTGTTTCCCTTATGTTTTACTCTAGTAATTTTATGGCTTGGGGTCTTATACTTAAGTCGTTAATCTATTTTGAGTTTATTTTGGTATATGGTGAGAAGTATAGGTCCAGTTTCATTCTTCTGCATATGAATGTCCAATTTTCCCAGCACCATTTATTTAAGAGGCAGTCTTTTCCCCAATATATGTTCTTGTTGCCTTTGTCAAATGACAGTTGGCTGTAAGTATGTGGGTTGATTACCAGGTTTTCTATTTTGTTCCATTGATCTGTCTGTTTTTATACCAGTACCATGCTGTTTTGGTTACTATAGCTTTGTAATATAATTTGAAGACAGGCAGTATTATGCATCCAGCTTTATTTTTTTTTGCTCAGGATTTCTTTGGCTATTAGGGTCTTTTGCTGTTCCATATGAATGTCAGGATTGCTTTTTCTATTTCTGCAAAGAATGCCATTGGTATTTTAATAGGGATTGCATTGAATCTGTAGATAGCTTTGGGTAGAAAGGACATTTTCATGATGTTAATTCTTCCCATCTGAGAGCAAGGAATGTCTTTCCACTTTTTGTGCCTTCTTTAATTTCTTTCAGTAGTGTTTTGTAGTTCTCATTGTAGAAATATTTCACCTCTTTGGTTAAATTGATTCCTAGTTTTTTTTTTTTTTTTTTTTTTTGGCAGTTTTGCAAATGGGCTTGCTTTCTTGATTTCTTTTTCTGCTAGTTTATTGCTGGAGTATAAAAACACTACTAATTTTTTGGGTGTTGATTCTGTTTCCTGCAACATTACTGCAATTGTTAATCAACTCTAAGCATTTTCAGTAGTGTCTACAGGTTTCTTTACATATAAGATCATGTGGTCTGCAAACAGGGACAGTTTGACTTCATCCTTTCCAATGTGGATACCCTTTATTTCTTTCTCTTGCCTGATTACTCTGGCTAGTACTTCCAATTCTCTGTTAAAAAGGTATGGTGAGAGTGGGTATCCTTGTCTTTTTCCCCCATTCAGGATGATACTGGCAACTGGTTTGTCATAAATGGCTTTTATTGTGTTGAGATAATTCTCTTCTATACTTAATTTGCTGAGTCTTTATTATGAAGTGATGTTGAATTTTGTCAAATGGTTTTTCTGCATCTATTGAGATAATCGTGTGCTTTTGGTCCTTGATTTTGTTGTTATAGTGTATCACATTTATCGATTTGTGATGTATGAATCATCCTTGCATTCCTGGGATGAATCCCACTTGATCATGGTGTATAATTGTTTTGATGTGTTGCTGCAATATGATTGCTAATATTTTGTTGAGGATTTTTGCTTCTATGTTCATCAAGGATATTGACCTGTTATTTTCTTTTTGTTGTTGTTGTTGTATCTTTATCTGGTTTTGGTATCAGGGTGATGCTAGCCTCATAGAATGAGTTTGGAAGAATAGTTTGTGTTTCAATTTTCTGGAAAAGGTATTGTCATAGTCTAGACAAGAGAAAAGGAAGACCTGTAGAGGAAAGGATAAATGAACACAGAACAGAAAAAACAGTAAAATAATTGAGGAATTTAGTGCTTTGCTCTTGTTAGACATCTGAAATTGTAGAATCAAATTCTTGAAATATGATCCACTACATCTTATTCTTTGAAGTTATTATAATAATGGTATATTTCATGCTATGGACTGAATGCTTGTGCCTCCTCTCCCCCAAATTAATATGCTGAAGCATAATCCCCAATATGATATTATTTGAGAGTGGAGCCCTCACAAATGTAATTAGTGCCCTTATAAGAAGAGACAAGAGAAAGAGATGATTTCTCTATCTATACCACATTAAGACAGAGTGAGAAGAGGTCTATAAACAGTGAAAAGATTCCTCACTAGATGATGGATCTGCCGGTCCCTTGATCTTGGACTTTCTAGCCAACTAATCGTGAAAAATATGTTTATCATTTAAGCCACCCATTCTATATGGTATTCTGTTACAACAGTCCAAACTAAGACACTTCACAAAAGAGTGATTGATAGACAAAGGAACAGGACTACATTGGAGTAAACCTAGAATATGAACTACATACTTACCAGTCTATGCTACTTGTATAGCATACAAGTTGATTTTTTGTTATAAATGTTTAATGATAATGCATATGCTAAAAAAATGAAAACAATATTTCTGAAGTATGCACTGAACATACCAAAATACTTTGTGAAAAACTGTTATACTTTTATTAAAAGTCCCTTGGATCCTTGGCTCACCTGTACTAATGCTTGGGGTGACACATCTGAAAAATTGGGCAAATGTGGGACGAGTGCATGCAAACCCTTTCTTTGGTGTAGTTTTTAGCAGTAATCTTTGTAGCAGTAATGAACTACTAAGTTCATGCCCTCCTGAAGGCATTTAGTCCTCAATATATTAAGCAATGCATTTTAATTATACTAAGAAAAAAACCCAGCCTATGTATCTTTAAAGGACAGAATTCAAAGATTTTTTTCACAATACAAAAAATTTATAAGGAAAAAAAGAAAACCTCTCTCTGATTCTTTTCTCACTTTGTCTAATTCTTTTCCAGTAAAAATCAAACTCTGGTATGAAAATGAAACAGCTGGGATTTCTCTAAAAGGTGAAATAAAAGTATTTTGACAAGATTGCCGTGAATTAAGGTTAACTATGCATAGGAGGCAGAAGAAGCTAACATGGAAGAGATGAATATTCTGATAAAAAGAGAAAATATCTTAGAGAAGGGAAAGGTTAAGGATTACATGCCATAGTATTTGACTGTTTGCCAAACAGTATTGTGTGGTTTATATCTTAGTTCAAAATCTGAGGTGTAACCCTTTGTATTTGCCAAGAAAAAAGAAAATGGTAATAATAAATAGGTTGTGTTGACATACATTTAAAGTGAGGAATTTGGAGGGAGTGATATTTGAATTTTAAAAAATCAGAGACAGAATAGTCTATGCTCTTCCAAGATTTTAGCAAAGATGGCATCTTTAGGGGTAATGTATATGAAGGTGTTTCACTTGGTGAACATTAATTTTTTGTGCTTAGTACTTCCCCAGTCATTACCATTTGAATTCTTAAGCAGGAAATCTCAGATTACATATATAAGATACAATCACCCAGTTTTTGTTCACTCTAAAATAGTAAGAATAAAAGTCTCTAACCAGTTTTTAAATTTCAGAATAATAAAGTTTATTATCAGAAAGTTAAGAATATTCCTAATTTAATTTAATACTTTTACATGTTTTGTAAAAAATGCATATTTGCACAGCTTTGCCATCACCAGAATTTTGCTTTAAGCATATCTACAGGTATATTTTTAGTGACATGTAATTTTTTCTAGAAAGCTGTGGGTTATATACAATTCTTTTATTTGTATTATGACAATTCAGAAAGCCATTTCAGAATTGATAGATTGGTTTTCATGTCCCACACTAGTCACTTTCTAAGCATCCTCTGCTTATCTTATTGCATTTGTCACATTACATTATGTTCACTTGTCTGTCTATCCTGAGAGATTCTAGGCTCCATGAAGACATAGGTCCATCTTCAAGCACAGTGCCTGAAAGAGAAATGTTGGTGTTCAGTAAATATGAGTATTATTAAATAGTAAAAAATAGTAATGGAGCAAATTGAAAACCAAAGTTCTTAAGCTGGCAGTATTTTAAATAAGTATTTTTCGCCCTCCTGAATTAACCAACAATAATGAAATAATAAAAGACAACATTCTTGAACAATGAGTTAAATTGTTTTCTTTCATTTGTAGCTCCTTCATTGTTATTATTTGCACCTAATCTGACAACAATAAATCTCCTTAATAAAGAGGACACTGTTATACGATAGCCTTATCATTAATGTTATGAGCTTTCAACCTAACTCAGAAAATTGTTCTGTGTACAAGTAAGAACAGAATAGAAAACTTTTCCTAATAATATTGTAGGTATAGGCATTGTACTATGACTAAATAAGAAGCCAGAAAATAAAATAGCTATGATGAATTATATATTTTCACTCATTTCCATTGCTTGAGGAAGTCTTTTCTTGAATGTCCTCAGGATAACTAGACAACATTGAATTTTCCCCTTGATTTAAGAGAAATTTAATCTTTGACTAATTTGGAAATGCATTTTGTAAATGTGATTTTATTTTTGATGACATGAAAATACTTATTCCTGAAAGGGATCTCCCATGTTATGTCCATATTTTCACATATGAATAAACTCAGATATAGAAGAATGAAGTTACATGACCTGGAAAAATGGCTAAAAACCTGACTCTGAAGCCAGACTGCCCGGGTTGATATTCTGGGACAGTACCTATGAGCTTTTTGACACAAGGCAATGAATTGGAATTTTATTTCTTATTTTCCTTGTTTGTAAAACTGGGATATTAGTGGAGTCCACACCATAAAATCATTGTGAAGATTAAGTAACCAAATATGAAACACTTAGAACAATGCTTGGTATAAAGTGACTGCTTATTAAGAGTTAACTCTCTGTTAGGGAAATTCTAAGTCTTTCTTAGGTCTTTATTGAAATCCTTTTTTTAAAAATCCACTACAGCATATGATCTTTCTTGTAATGTTTAACAGTAACATTTATGATGCTTTCAAAGTAAGTACTTTTGAGGAGCAGAATTATCTTTTTAAATGTTACAATAACCTTCTGACTAATAATATATGGTGAAGTGTAGTTGTAGAAAATAGGGGTACAATATGATGAATAATACATAGATTAAAATTAATATATGTAATTGATCTAAATTACAAATTGGTAAATAATAAATCTGTACTATCTTTGGTTTTGAAATCTTAAACCAGTGATTAATTAGCCTAAGATGGAGTATTCAATCAGATATTGGCTTTCTTAGGTAACAGTTCTAATAATAAGTATAAAATAATTAACGAGAGATAATCTAGAAAATAGTCATTATCTCTTTTGAACTAATATGTTTTATGATTAACAAGACTAAAATTAGTGAATTTTTTTTCGATTTAACATTTTTTTGTTGTTGAGGAAGGTTTTATCACAGCCAATTAAATGTTAAAGAAATATGCTGTTAGGAACTAGTCAACTTCCCTTCGTTAACAGGCAACAGTGTAGAGAAACGTTTACTGTTCATTTGGCCATATAAGTTGGGCAATATGCTTGTTGTAAATTCCAAGTACTCTCCTTAAATTCCTTCAACTGACCAACAGTGCCCAGGTCTTTCTCCTTTTCCAGAGAGCCATGATTCTGTCAAACACCGTGAAGGCATGTGAAGAGTTTGGCATTTTTCCCTGCTTTCAATATAGTAAGTTAACTTGCCACAGTTTCATAGGAACGGATAAAAGACAGGAGACTCTTGAATCAGAGATGAAAGGCTTTATCACTCACAGCAAAAAAAAAAAAAGAGTGTATTTAAACTGTCAGCATGCTTGTACAAGTTCTCCAAGCCACAGTTCAGTTACCCTAGGACCACATGAAGGGTCAGGTGAAATCTGCACATACAGTATGTTGTTTTATAGGAGAAGAACCTGGAGCCAACGATCCAGTGCTCTTCTTCTCTTTAAATTTTTTTAAGGAGCAAACTTTATAACAAGCAACAAACTAACCAGCTTTTAAGCCTTGTAATCTGGTACAGTCAGCAAAACCACGCAGGAATGTTCAGGATGCTCAGTGGCAGACTGCCTCTTCCATTATACATCGTAAAAGTAATAAAACTAAACCAGTAAAGTTATGACAAAACAGCAAATTTAGAGATGAAAGGTAAAAGAATCATCAATAATTGGGAATTAATTTAAATTACAAAGTCAAAATACAAACAAACTAACCCATTATCACCTTTTCTGTGTGTGTGTCCCCTTCTCACCTCTCTTTGTGGAGGGCTAAGCAGGGAAAGAGAAAAGCAATCCCAGTCTCTCTAACCTGTAAGTTCCACTGGTTTCTCATCCTAGCTATGGATGAAAGAAGTCTTAACCTTAGAAGATTAAGGTATCAATAAATATATTGAACTGCACATTTTTAATTACCAACTGGAGCTGTATTTATGGCACAAAGGAATGACATTTCTCTTACTTAATAGTAAAGTAATGAGACCTATCAATATGGTTTTGGTCTAGTTCTATTTTCATGTGGCCAAGAATTGTCCAGTTACCTCAAATTATATTAGTCATGTTAATACTATTCTCACTTTTGTATTTTTAATAACATTTGAGTAAGTAGCTAAAATGAATTTAAATTCTTTAATCCATAAATCTATCACATATGAAGGGTATGGTCAAAATCACATAAATGTGTGTTACAAAACCCAAGCAAAAGTCATTTTTTAACTTAAAACCACTTTTTAGAATTTTAGTATGTAATGGGTCCTTAGAGCTTGTGTAATTTAATTATTTTGATAGATAAGTTGAGCTCAATGAAATAACATACAATTAATTAAAAGAGAGCTGTTCAAGAAACAAGTGACCTGGCACCCAACCAAAATATCTTTTCATCATAGCATGACTCATGTCAAATATTTCAGCCCAACACACACAAAACAACAAAATAACCAGAAATACACAAAACTAATCAAAATAATGAGGATAATTGTCAAAACAAATTGTCAAAATAAACGTACTATATAATTTAGGGTTGCATATAAATCTTACCTTTATCTGGCAAGAATTTATGATTTCTCACTTCTGTTGCTTTCTTTTTTAGTGACGGGTCTCTGTCAGGATAATGATACTTTGGAAAATCAGTTAGATTGAAATTCACTCCAGAGTGAGATGTCTACACCAATTTTCATCAATACTGTTATCTACTAGACAACCTTGGGGCAAAACAGCTTATAAAATCCTTTTTTGACCTTCCAATTGGCTGTTAAAGATACAAATTTAAAAAGGGAATCTTTGTGGTATATTTCCTAACTTTTTAAGCTAATATATTTGGGGCAGGTTTTAAAAAGAAAACCTAAGGGGAAGGAATGCTCAAAGAATGACGACCTGCCACAAGAGGATAAATAGCACGTAGCTTACTTCAAATGACTAAGTGATTGCAAAACAGAACTAGAGAGAATATCACTCACCACTCGGAGGTGCAGCAGCCCACACAGCTAATGTGTGCTAGCTGGAGTTGCTAGCCTAAAGTCAAAATGCTCTATCAAGTGTTTCCTAAACAACTTTTAACTGAAACAGTTTACAAGCTTGTTTGTTTAGTTAGTTTCTACCTTCATGAAAATTATAAATGTACATCATATTAATAAAATCAAATTTTTGGTCAAAAAGCTTAAAGCGAAAAATGTTCAGCTGCCTGAGATCTGTTCCTCGGAATCAATAACTAACACCTCCTTAGCTATTTCCCTGATATTTACTTCCACATTTTCTAATTATAAAGCTTATATGACTATTTTTAATAGATCTACTTTATCTATGATCTATTTTATTCATTTTATGGTAGAAAAGAATAGGTATTATCTACTTCTTTATATCACCCTCTTTTCTACTTACTCTCCCTTCACTATTCTAATTCCATCAAAAATTTACTTTAAAACAACATTTCCCAAATATTTACATTAGTAGATATTTACCAATATTAAGACCAGTGCTTATATTTCAGTTATATTCCAAATAAATATTATATCTAGTTAAGTATATGATTATTTAAATATATAGCGTATATTTTATATACATATGTGTGTATATGAAGAGACAGAGAAAGACACACCAGAGAGTCAGAAACAGAGAGATACATAGATTTAGACAGATTTAGGTTGTTTATATTATGACTATGCAATTTGCACTCATGGTTCAATTAGGTTTCTTTCTCTACAATTATCTTTCTTTCAGATTATGATTGTTTATTTTATTTGCATCATTTTCTATATATTTATTCCTAACTTTTAAATTATTTATGCCATATTCCATTATTAGTTTCTGTTTTGTACATGTCCACACTTTTCAGATATTCTAGCAATTTATTTTAATTTCTGTTACGCTATCCTGTTGATCTTCCTACTGGAGCATTACATCTTTTGCTCTACCCTATGGTGATCTCTCTGTGGCCCCAGGTTTCTCATCACTGCTTTTTTTGTGCCATACTTGTTCTCCGAATCCCACATCTTCTTTCTTGGTTTACTCCATTGTTTCTAGAATATTCACTGGAAAGAGTGCATGAGAGGTAATATTTTGTATCCAAAGGTGTCTGCTAATTTATTGTATCCCTATGCTTAGTCTGGCTGAACATACAGTTCTAGGCTGAAAAGCATTTTCACTTGTAATATGGAATTCAGAATTTTCCATTTCCTCCAGAACCTATTATCAAAAAGTTATTGATATTCTATTTTTTTTATTTTTTAAATACAGCTTCTAAGTTTCCTCTGAATTGCTCAGAATGTTTTTCCGTGAAAGTACTTCAGTGAAAGTTTATAATAATGTACCTTGGTGTAGGCCCCTTACACCATTTTAAAACACTTGGGGGTCACCTGAAACCAGGTAACTACTGTTCTTTTTCTCTGGGAAAAGGTTCTTTTGTCATTATTTTGGTAATTGTCTTTCAATTTGTTTTTGCTTATTCTTTCTTTTAATATATTGTATTAGTTGTCACTGGAACCTCCTGAATTTTTCCTGCAACTTCCTACTTTTTTTGTGTGTGTGTGTGTGTCTTATATTCCGTCTCTTTATCTTTTGGTTCTATTCTATGGGAGATTTATTGAGTTGCTCTTTCAGCCATTCTTGTAAAATTTTATGCCATTTTATTTCATTAGCTTTATTATTTTTTTGTCATAGTAGCATATTTTGCAATACATGTGGTCCCTCAGATGATTTCATTCATAGTTTATTTACATACTTGGATATTTGCTTCTGATCTCTGAATCCTCCAGGATTAATTGCATGCCATTTGTCTATATCATGTTACAGGCTTTCCTCAGATAATCCGGGAATCTGTGGCTACCTAATCATATTTAAGAGAAACACCCTGGAAAACCAACTAGAAACTCTGTGTGCATAGATGAATCTTGTCGACTTTTGGCTTTAATTTAGAATGATCAGGTGACATAGCAGCGCTTGGGTAGGGGTCCCCCAAATGTCAGTATCCAAAGGTCTTTCTTTGAGACTGTTCTATTTATTCAGGAAAACAAAACAAAACAAATTTTCTGTCAGGAGACCATGTCTCTGACTGCTAGCAGTTTTATTCTAGTTCAAAGTAAGAAAACTAAGTGATACACCATGCAGTTTGTACAATTATTATTTACATGTCCTTTTTAATACCACTTTTAGATCTGGGCAAATTGGGCCCCTGTCCTGGGTTGCCTCAGTGGATTCCCAGACTTTTGAGTCCCTTCCTTGAAGGAATCCCCACTCTAGTTCTTGACCAGGGCTAAGAGTGGTTCTGGGACCTCTGACTTCCACATCTAGTGTTGTTCTGGGGCCTGTGGTTACATGGTATTTCTTTCACTGGTCATACAACATTGGACCACCAGAATGGTGCAGACATAGTAATCTTGGATTATTCCCAATTGAAGTTCAGAGATTTGGACTTCCATACATTCCCCTGCCAACCCTTGAGACTGAGCCAAGTGTGGGGGCCAGTATATGGGTTCTTGCAAGATATGCAAATTGGAGTGCTACTTCAGAGTACAGCACCTGAGAAATAAGGAGGTGTTAGTGTGAGGCCTTTATCCTGTGCTCCATCTTTTACCCAAACCTTTGCTTCTGACAACCAGGGAGATCACTCTACCTCTCCACAGACTCCGCACCACACGATAGACAGTGTTTGGGGATGGCCTTTACGTGTTTATTTATATTTTGGGTAAGATTTGCATTTGTTGTTGTCATCAACAAAGTATAATAATGTAATAACTTCTGAAAGAGTCATTGGAAGCCAGCATCCATGGGCAACAGTACAGATAATGCAGAATCATGAGTGATGATATAATTGGCATTAAATAAATTGTTTTGAGAAATTGCAGGGTCATGCATGAATTTCTATATTGTCTCATGGCACCATGAGTACTAATAGCAGTGTTACCTTTTTTCCTGGTGGAAAATATAAAATTTTCCAGGATGATGCATCTGCCAATAACCATAAAGTGACAGTTCATGAATATTTAAAGGAAGAATTTGTGCCTAGACTCTGCAAAAAAAATCTCCATGTGCACTGATTGGAAAATAAACAGAACATAGAAAGTTCACGTAAGGAAGTACTTCTTCTTTGTCCATTATTTGGAATCTTCATTGAAATTTCACTAAATGTAGCATGGCATTATTTTGTAATCAAATTGTTCCAATAGACAAAGCCCTACCAAATATATTTCCTTGGAATTCTACAAAACTAATAATATTAGATTAAAAAGTAGGACTCTAGAAAAGTATTCCTGAAAAGAACAGCTTTAGAGCTTCAGTGCCTTGATTAGTTGCCACTTCTCACATCTCAGTCCGGTAAAGGTCAACCAGAATAAGCTGCTATCCATGGCCTCTGCTGTCACCCATAGTTTTGTGCATATGTCAGGAGGAAGGTTGGTAAGCTGAAACTATTATGAGTCTAATAGTGGAGTAACAGCTTTGAAAAGACTAGTGTTATTTGATATATATGTATATGACAATGAGATCAAGAAACTACAGCCACACTTCCCAAGCTATGCACCAAGGCACTCTCAAGAGCACTAGCAAACTCATGGAGGAGCTGCATAGTATTTTAAATTTTCACGGAAAACACAGCACTGCTTAATGTCTGTCTGACATCAAGTGCAGTACTAGCTTCAGGTAATTCACAGTTCCAATGTTGCATTGGACTACATTACTTTTGATGATATCATACCTTTCTAAGCTGTGTTTCTTGCGGTTGCATGATAAAAAGCAAGTACTATATGAAAATAAATGTAGAACAAGAAATGAATGTGAAAGTGCTTAATCTGATTTAAAGGCTTGAGGAGTTATACAGTGCCAAATAGGTGCACACATCCAATTTGTAAGTAATTGTGGTTATTTAAGAATGAACTAAAAATATGATTTTGCTCTTCTGATTTACGTGTATTTTTTTCCAAAAGCATACTAAGATAGGATATAAACATTTATTAAGTTGTTTGGATCTAACTACTAAATAAATGGAACTGCTAGATATTTCTTTTGGCCTAGAGTGTGCAAAGAAAAAAATTACTAAGACACTAAAAGTGTTGTGAATATCAATGTTTGGGAATCTTCCAAGTTTTGAAAGAAGAACTGCTTTAAATAATTTTTCTTAATAGGATGACTTACATTCTTTTAACCCATTTCTTCCTGGGAGATCTAAATGCACAAGACCAGACTCTGAAGTTAATATGTCCCATCCTAACAATGTTGACATTTTGACACTTCAATGTGTATTTAGGCATCTGTGTAGTGATCACAACATGGTTAAGTTTTTATTACTTTAATAAAAGCGTGAATTTGAAGAATCTGAAATAAATTGATGTATAAATGAATTAGGTTCATTTGAAGACATAGATATGTGCCCAAAATTTAAAATTGAGAATATGCAATTTGTACTTTGCCAGTCTCTAAGAACTGAATGTCAATATAAAAAAGAAAACAAACCAAAAAAACAGCAAAATGTGATACAACTGAACTGCCTTCTTAAGAAGGAGAGGCCTATATCAAGTTTGTGACAATCCTTAAAGTACTACAACCTGCTTCTGCCAAATTCTCCATTCCCTGGCAGATACTCTGATCGGGCCAAAGTAGAGTTGTGGTTTACATTTTAGCACCTTGGGCATTTTGTTTTCATGTACCACATGTCATTTTGCTTGTTACCTGGGGATGAATATTCATTGTTTTAAGAAGGCATACCAAGAGTGCAACTGAAATGAACTAATAGCAGTGGATAAAAATGGTAAAGAAGGACAAAGAGAAAGGTTCTTTCTTAGCTCCATTTTGTACCCTAAAGGATTTTTGCATATTTTCATGTAAGATAATAAAATGAAGTACTTATTCATTTTTCTAAATATGTTAAAAACAAATTTGGTAATTGAAACATATTTTCATGATTCTAATTGCAAAACAACTGCTCTAATATTTGTAATTAAAGATCATTTCTTTACACTGCAAAGTTTTTAATAGCTATTCATAAAGGTAATATAAAATGAGTGTAAAATCAGTGTGCATTTCATTTTCAAGCTTGTAATCGAGATTTGGCTAGAGATAAATAGAGACAATGAGAAGTATGATGTTCTATCCTTACTTATTTTTATCCTTTTTATCTGACTCAACAATTTTCTTTTCTGTAGAACTTTCTGGTGAATGGGTGTGGTCTTCGTATTTGTGCAAAATGAACTTCAGTGAGAATATAGGCTATCTGAGTTAAAGTATTAATGAAATGTGGTTTTGTCCTGTGGAAGAATAATCCTGCAGATTATTCCCTAGTGATGAAATGACTGTCAGACTGGCAGACTTTCTCTATTATTACTCTCACTATTAATGAAAGATTAGAGAGACAAATTAAATAGAAACATGAAAAAAGCTCACCAAGTTTTAATGATATCATAACTGTGGTTTACTCAAAGTATTGTAATGTACATGGTTTAGGGTGCCAAGTGTATCTGAAAACGTTTTAGTCCCTCCTAACTAGGTAGCTTCCGTTTTACCTCCTGCTCATCCTCATCCTAATCCTTTTATTCCTCTTCCTGAGAAATATTCCTAATTAAAAACAAGCTCAGGGGAGAGAATGTGGTCTTTGGAGTGAGACCCAAAGTAAGATTTCAATCAGAATCCCATGGTATATAGTCTTGGGAAAGATATTTAACTTGATGATGATTTGAAACTGACAAATATGGGTACAAAATTATTCTCTGAGGGTTCGTATGTGGATTAATTCAGATAAGTATGTAGATTTTCAGCATTATGCGTTTCTTTTACCTCCCATGCATTTATTTCCTAGCTCTGTAAGCTTACTCAAGGTCCATAACCTGCCTAAACCTCAATGTCTTCAATTATTAAATGGAGGTGAATAATAGGAATTACCCATAAGACTGTTGTAATAATTAAATAACACAGCCCAAGTAAAATACACAATGAAATGTCCACCACGGTGTAATACGTTAGTTGTTATTATGATTATATTACTTTCTCTATTATTACTAGCAGCAGTTAACTCCATCAAGCTCCATCCACAGTAAATGGTGTACAGTGATTCTTCTTTTTGTGTTTGACTGTATAGATTCATTATAAAATTAATTACTGAGCGACTAGAAGTAAGGATTGAACTTGGCATTGTTTAAGTGTCAAAAAATTTCAAAGGAATGTTCATGAGATATATTGCACTTTCATGAAAGGCCTGTGGTTCAAATGTGTTTTCTCAATTGAATCGAATGTACTTCTGCAGCTAGTCTCCTGTGTGAAAGTGGCAGATCCCAATTAGAATAAAGTAAGGAAGGGCATTCTGTGTATCTCAGCAGCAGCCAGAATAATTTAGAAATGGTTCTCTACCCACTGGGAGATTTCATACACTCATCACTTTCTTTTAGTCTGATATATGGGCAGTTCCTTCTAATACTCTTTTTCTTGGCTCCCTTAAATGATTACTTTGCCAGAAATAAGGCCACGACCCAGCGTTGCCAGATGGGCTATGCTCCACACGTGCTCAGAGAAGGCCTGAGTCTGTTTGTGATACACGTCATGTCTGAGGTGAGCTAGAGATTTCCCTGGAATGACACAAAAGAAGTAAAGTCCATAGTGGCATTCAGCAATTGTTTGAAGTGGAAAAAAAAATACAGCCTGCTTTTTATAATGTCAGATGAAGGGACACAATGAAAGAAATAAAAATAAAGGATTTATTGTGAAAACCATTTCTTAATTCAAAAAGTAGAATCCAACCAAAACACTGAGGTTTCACATTTGAAGAGTCAGACCCTAAACTTGGAGGTTTCTACTTTATTTATTTCTTAGTTAAAAACTTGTTAACACAATGAATCTTATATTGATTGATAAATTAGCCAGCGTTTTGCCTGGATTTTGTCCAGGAATCCTATGAATAGTAAAATTGGGAAATGCAGTATAAACTTTTTGATGCTATTTTGACTGTATCAGACATGTCATTGAAATAGCTGTCTACATATCAAAATCAATTTTATTTGTTAGAAGTTATGAAGTTTTCTACTAACATTTTCCCTAAAATTTTAACACTGAAGAGCATTTCTGCAACCCATTTCTATGAACTAGGATTTGAAATAAACAATTGTGATGCCTCTGGGCACTGGGGAGATTTTCATGATCTCACTCTTTCAAACCTCATACACTGTAAAGATAAGATGAGCAGTTAGGTGCTAAATGCATAAAACAATATTTTGTATCTGAAATTCACAGAAAACATGTTGAAATAGGTTGTTGACACTTCTTTTAAAGTTTTGAGATGTAACTGAGATTACAAAAGAACTGTTTAGAGATTACATCTTAGGGGTGAATTTCTTATGTGGATGGGAAGCATGCAATGGGTATTATTTAAAGAGTCTGGAAATGTCAATGTGATAATGTATAATGATTTAAAATAGAATATTAAATATAAGGTCCTCAAAGACAGAGATCATCTCTTACTCATATATGCATACAGAGCACATAGAAAAATCCCTGATCAATTGCAGATACCCAAAGCATGTTTATTGCATTTAACTAAATGGAATCACACCACCGCACAATGGGGTAAACAGAATACTATTTTGGAAATCTATGGACAATGGCTCCTTGTGTCTTGACACATCCTTGTGTATGCTCATTTAATACACAAGGATCCCCTGAAGAGCTTGTTACAATACAGTTCTCTCTCACTTTCTCTCTCTCTCTCTGCATACACGCACATACACACGCACGTATACACACACACACATATTTTAACTAGGCTAAATTAATAATGCACAATAAAAATTCAAGTAATAAAATGAAAGAAGGAAAAAAAGGCATTCATGTAAAAGAAAACCCTAGACATTGAGAAGGAAACTAGGCCATGTCTTCTAGCAGCCAAAACAAAGAAAATATTTTCACGTCAGTTTTATTTAGAGGTAGATATAAGACATTGGTAAAGATAAAGAAGAGGGAACTGGTGGTAAGCCCCCATGTAACAAGTCATGAGACTTTTATTTTAGGCATTTCACACTCATTCAAAATATTGTTGTAAAATAATTCTGTTTTCTTTTCTGAGGAAATAGCTCCCATTGTAACTCCTTAGAAGTCTTTCCTCTCAACCCTCATGTAGAACCAACTTCATTGAATAATTTAAGCAAAATAAAGGTAAGACAGAGGTTTTATAGAAAAAGACGGTAGAAGCTCACAGCACAACATGTACTATCATAGTATCTGTGAAGGTTAATTCTAGGTGTGAACTTGATTAGATTAAGGGATGCCAAGAAATCTGGTAAAGCTGTCTTTTTAGATGTGTCCATGAGGGTGTTTCCAGAAGAGATTAACTTGAGAGCCTGTGTGGACTGGATGAGAAAGATCTGCGCTCAACATAGGCAGGACCGTCCAATCTGCTGGGATCCCGGAGGGAACAAAAAATGGAGAAAAAAGGTGAAGCACTCTCTCTATCTGATGGAGCTGTCCATGGACATCAGAGCTCAAGACTCTTCAGCTTTTGAGTTCCAGGACTTACATCAAGGACAACATGTGTGACGGCCTGTCGTGGGACTTCTCTTCACAATCACTTGAGCTAATTCCCCTAATAAATCCCATTCATATGTTTATAACATATCCTATTGATTCTGTCTCTCTGGACAATCTTGACTAATACAGTGTCCTCTAAGACACTCACATGACGCTTGCAGTTTTATACCTAGGCTACGCTTGGCTATGGGCTAAGATTATTTTGTAAAAACTGAACCTTGCAGGATTTGTTTGGTTTACAAGTTATGTGAATTGATTACCTAGAACACATGATAAGATTATTTAGCAGACTTTTAATATAGTGTACCCTAAAGAGATTTAGGCTTTATTCTGATGGTTATTCAGTTTTAGAAACTCTCATAAACCCTGAGTTTACAAAATATATCCAGACCAGTCTACTGTTAGCTGCTCCAAACAGGGTCCTGGGACTTAGTTAGCAGTTAAAATAACTGCTAACAGAAGGCAAGTAACTGTTGGTTTTTGGCTAAATGTTTCATGTGACATAATTATTAGTTTCAAAGTCATCAAGTGAATATCTCATCCATATGTGTGCACGTTTATTTATGTTATATTTGGCAGCATTTAATTAAATAAAAAAATTTTATAGTACATTTTATAGTTAGTAATTTCTTCCTTCTGATTAAAAATTCCAAGTTCAGAAAAAAATCTTAGCATTCCTATCTAAGTACTGACTGAATCTGTACATCCTAGCAACCGTACCATGGGTATTTATGTCAGCTGCCTTGCTTTCTCTCATAGCTGAGGATACCTGGAAATCAATCTGTCCCATAAAGTCAGCACAACTGTACTGAGGACAGATCCTAGATTGCACAGGGAAGTAAAATAAATGGAAAACCATGGCACTGCATAGAGAGGCATTTTTGGGTGAGGTTCTTGCTTAATTTATTGGAAGAAAATAATGTCTCAAATTAAATTGATATTTAATTAATCACTGTATGAAAGCTGTCTAAAAAGTCTAAAAATTCAAAAATTGCAAAGTACAGCATTTACTTACATCCAATTAGTAATAAAAGAACTGTTATGAGGAAATGATTACTCCAAGGTAGACCGTGGGATGTATCAGCAATCTGAGACACAGAAGAATAGGCAAAGAGGGTCAGGCAGACTATTTCCCAGCCAACAGCTGCAGAAAGACTTCTCCAATTCTGAATGGGGAAAGGTTGAATGAAACTTAACAGCAGAAACAGAATATTGCATTTATTATTGTATATATTAGTTCCTTAATTACTCAACTGTATAATAAACTGTGTACTTCTATGTTTTTTAGGAGTTTTGTGGTATGTGTGTGTCTTTACCAAATCCTAGTAAATACATAAAACAATTAAGGTATTTTTGCAAATAGAACTCTGAACCAATTGGACCTTAGCTCACAATTGAAATTTAAGGTTTTATTTTGGAAATTAGGAAGGTGAGACAAGCCGCATTCTTTGTGATGAATTTAGCTCAGCTGGCATGTGCCCTGTATTGAATAAGAGTTGAAAAAGCACCAGACTGTGAGTCAGGCAATCTGCCTCCACCTCCTAGTGCGGCGTCCAACCACTAGCTGGCATATAGGCTAGGTAGATAAGTTTTCTTTTATTTATAGAAGTCTTTGATATTTCCCATGCTCTGAGAAGTAGACAAGCAAATAATACAACTTTCAGGGCCTCAGTTTTCTGACATGTAAAGGCAGTATAATAGTAATACCTAATTAAAAGGGTCGGTGAAAGATTGAATTAGTACATGTAAAGAGCTGCAAGAAGTTACTGGCACATATTTGCACAAGAACCGTAGCAAGGCAGAATAACCGGGTGGTCAAGAATACATCCCTACTAGAACTCTACTGCTTGGGCTCAGATTCAGCATGCCTCCACATACCAGTGATGTGACCTGACATCTCCAGATCTCTGTTCTCTTATGTGTAAAAAGGAGGTAGAAATAACACTTGCCTCGCTAAGACATTTTGGGGGATTGAAAATGTATATTTAAAACACTAAGGACAGCTTTCTTAAAATTAGCTATTTTTATTTAATTAACATTACAGAATAACTATAAAATTACACATTTTTACTACCTACTTAAGGTATTTTTGTTGCATTCAAGTAGCATAATTTAAAAAGCTTTACTTATGTTTACTTGTGAGGAAAATAGCTACACAATAGAATCTGGATTCTCAAGTTAGTATTCAAAGAGACAAACTGGATTCTTCAGAAAAATTTAAAGTATCAGCAAAATCTTATGCAAGATAAATTATTCTTGGAATGTTATGATATCATAATGATAAGCATTCTCTAAAAATAATAGAATGGGGGGGCAGGGAAGAAGACACAGAAATCACAATTCCTTGAGCTTGTTAAGACAAGTGAGCAGATATAATGTTGATGGGTGCAAGAGGGGAGAGGCAGGAGGGGAGGGCGGGAGGAATCAGTAAAGAGACACGAAAATCAACTACATTGTATATTGAAATAAAAATAAAAAATAAAATTAAAATTAAAATAATAGAATTTGCTTCCAGAAAGAACATGCACTGATATGATATATCGGAAGTATATCCTAGTAACTAAAAGAAGAAAAAGAATTCTACTTGGGCCGGCCATGGCTCACTTGGGAGAGTGCGGTGCTGATAACACCAAGGCCATGGGTTCGGATCCCATATAGGGATGGCCAGTTAGCTCACTCGGTGAGCGTGGTGCTGATGACACCAAGTCAAGGGTTAAGATCCCATTACCGGTCATCTTTAGAAAAAAAAAAGAAAAGAAAAGAAAAAGAATTCTACTTGGGCCGGCCATGGCTCACTTGGGAGAGTGCGGTGCTGATAACACCAAGGCCATGGGTTCGGATCCCATATAGGGATGGCCAGTTAGCTCACTCGGTGAGCGTGGTGCTGATGACACCAAGTCAAGGGTTAAGATCCCATTACCGGTCATCTTTAAAAAAAAAAAAAGAAAAGAAAAGAAAAAGAATTCTACTTGCCATGTAAACATAGCAAACGTGTAAAAATCACGGTGATTCATTGCTCATTCTGAGAATTGTTGTTTTATATTATTTGCAAGCACATCTTTTCATCTATTTTGAAATTGAAATACATAATTTCTCTAAAGGAAGGTGATTGTAATCAAATGACTTTTGCTATTCTATACACTGAATAAAAATGACTAATTTTTTGTAATTACATAGAATGAAATATTCTATTAGATGTTTCCACGTGATGTGGAATCACTTAAGTAGTATGGCCTGTTTCTCCACTTTTGTGCTTTAGAAGCCTGAGGCAACCAATTAAGTTCTGGCTCCCAGGCATTCTTCCCTAAGTCCATTTATCTTCCTCTGTCCCTTCCGGATGTCACCAACCTATACTTCACAACAACCACTTCCCATCAACGTTTTCACTCCAGGACCTGTTATGAGTGCATTCTTAACATCCATTTAGTTGCTGATGGCTTGTTTCATATGGTGGCTTCATACATATTTTATACACAATGTGCTGGCCTAAAGTATCTTTAACATCTTAAAGAGACAATGCATTCCACTGGTAAACTGTAATAATGGTGTTAAATGACAGTTTCCAATGGAGAGATAGTGTATTTATGGGAACTTTTATTGAAAGCTTTTATTTTTCAAAATAGTAAAATTTAAATCACATACAAAGACATGTATAATAAATATTTAACATAAATATGCATAATAATATGTCCTGCTCTCTGTAGTTTTCCTCGTTATGCTGCATGTCTCTTGTCCATCTGCTCTCCATTGTGTGATGCTAATCCAGATGGTTCTTCAATAGTGGGACTGCAGAAATTTATCGATGGAGAAAAGTGCTTGGTAGTCCTGTTACATTAATCAGATTTCATGTTAGTTTCAAAATGAGGAGAGTGTTTTGAAAGGCCAAAGGGAATCTCTTCCTACAAAAAGACCAAATGGCTATTGAAAACCTTCTTTAGGCAGCTTTAAGCATGTTTTTCTGGGAGTAGTTTTGATTCAGGGCATAAAGAGGAATTTAATGATTTGGGCAAAGTTTTTCCTTATGCAATGTGTCTGTGATAAATCAGTGGGTTTACTGACGGGAGAAAATTATGAGATATAGAGCCTTGAAAATTAATTCTAACTACCGTATACAGTATTTGGCCTATTCACATTGACTAGTAAATTATACCTTCTGGCTTTTTCCATACCTTTGGCTCTTATAAAATGCAAAATGACCCACACCTGGTATTTAGAGGGATAGTTAATTGAGCACTTGAAATTAATGCTAGCATAAAAAATAATTATGTTTATTTGGTCTTAAGTTTTGAATCATATAGGTTTTAGATATATATAAATTAATTAATGACACCATTATTACAAATCATGTATTATTCTCTTATGAGGAAATGCATGTAAAACACATCGTTCAGCAAGAGTTCTCAGTTTGTTTTGGGAGAAGACATGTCTGAATGAGAGAACTGCTACAACAATCTTAATCCTGTTTCCAAAATTATGGTACCTTGGGCAAACTGAATTATTATTGTGCCAATTTTTTTTTTTTTTTTGCTACGTTCAATAGGCTGAAGTTAGTGTATTTATATGTATCAACTAATATGAAATAAGGTTTCCAGAGTGAGCTGTGCCTAATCAAAATGATCTTATATAATTTTGTTTATATTTTAAAAATATTTACATTTCAAATTTAGGAATTCTTTGAAATCACTGGAATCACTTCTATTTTATTTGTAGAAAAAAAACCTCTAACATGAAAAGTCTTTAATCACTCTTAAACCATAATAAATATTTTGCATATATAACCTAATATTTCTTTTTAAGAGAAAAATAAATTTATAACACTAGAGTTTGGAAGGGGTAGACCAAAGCAACATACCACAAGCAGGAGACTTATATAAAAGTTATATGCATCCTTAAAGAGATGTCATTCTACCTTAGAATACATGAGTGTGTTTTCCATACCAAAAAAAATAGCATTTTATATTTCTTGTTTATTAGATAACATATTTTTCCCAAAATTTCGAGTCAAATTGAAAGAATGGTGTGCTTAGTTATTCTATAGGAAAATTTGTACTTTTTCTTATGTTTAGACTAATATTGTTTTCCAAAAGTTAGTTTTAAATTAGTACAGATTTCAAACTATGTTTAAGTCCTATTGTAAAGAGCTCACCTGCATAAGATCAGAGTTTCAGTTTCATGCCTCTTCACTTTCCTGAGCTCCTTCGAGGTGCCTTGCAGAAGACCTAGCAATGTATTCACATGCTCTTATATTTTAGTAAAATTTACCGGAATAAGTTATTTTGACCCAGGTCACTCGAGATTATTGTCTCCAACTTCCATGTCAAGCAGCTTTGGAGTAGCCATGGGCATTTTTGAAATCTGCCTAAAGGGCTACCTGGGATACATTTTGTTAGGGTTTAGTGGGATTTCTTTTTTACATTTGTAGTCATTTCTATGCATAGGTAATTTATTGCTCACCAGCCCCACCTAGGAATGCTTTCTAAAAGTGCTTTGCACTGTTCAGCACTGTGGCATGGAGATACAAAGCCAAAAGTCATATTAAGATATGAAGTACTCGTCCTATGGCATGAAACGTATCAAAACAGTTACTGATCTCTGTAAAATTCTTTCCATTGACTGACACATGTCAAAAAAAGTTCTATTCTTCAGGTGTATAATCAACCATGCCCTAAAAATCTTAGAGCTTAGTAATAAAATATTGGCTGTGCTAAAAGACAATTTTAACTCTTTCTCTACAGAGCTATTACAAAAGCATCATTTTATAAAAAGTTAAAGAGCTTTAAGCCAAAAATATAGCAGGGCAAAATGTATTGTACAACTATGGAAGGCAGGTAATTAAGTTAAGGACACATTTACATTATTTTTCTGAATTTTGTAGTAAGTGTGGCATACATCTACTTCTGATAATTTGTTAATTAATGCTACTTAGTTTCCCATTCTAAATAAATTTTCATTTTTCATACAGAAGTTTAATTCATATTTTTTAAAATATTTAAACAAAACCCCCAAATTGTGTAGGCTACAGACGTTATAAAACTGAATCTGCCTCCACTTATAAATAGTAATTCATTTATACTTCTCTTGGTTGATTGATTGAAAACGTAAGTAAAAAATCAGACTTACATTTGTGATCTCTCTGATAATTTATGCCTGCATTCGTCTTAGCCACTGAATCTTCACAACTCTCACACAAGATTAAAAATGATTCTAATAACAATTACTATTTGCCAGGTACTGTTGTAATTGTTTTGTCTATACTAACTTATTTATTACTGTAAACTCATAAGGAAGATTCTATAATTACATCATTTCTATCAAATCAATGAGAAAGTTTATGCACGGAGAAGATCAGTGATTTGCTAAAGCTCACTTAGCTGGACATCAGAACCCAGGCAGCCTGACTCCAGCATCCATACTCCTAACCACTATACTATATACTACATCTCAGGGTATCCTCTTTCACCTAATAGATCTTCAGATTTTAGACATGTTGAGAAGAGCTTAACCAGCTTAGCAGCTGCTGGGTTTTTTGTTTTTGTTTTGTTTTGTTTCCTCCCAGATTTGGGAATGGAATTATATGAAGCAATTCAGTATTACCGAGGGCTTCTTCAATGTCCATAAGGTGAAGACGTCTTCCCCACATGGAGTTGATTGAAGGGTTCACACATGTATTTGTATCTTTCACATTCACTCAGGTCATTCTATCATCCCTTCTAGGTGACAATTAGAGCAATAGTATGATGGCAAGAACGGACTATAAAATGTTGAGAGAAACCAAGATTAATATTAGAAAGAATTAGCATTGTCTTTTTTAGTGGTTTTGCATTTTGATGTCCCCCCATCTTTGTCCACAAACTGATGTGTTCATTCTAGTTTTAGAAAGAGATAAACTTACACCTAACATGCTAGAGAAGGTATTCAAAGCACTTTAAATAGTCTTGATTAGACAGCATTCAATGATGTTTCGAGTAGTAATTACTCAACCTTAGAAACATAGCTCGGCTATTTTTGAAATTTACACGATTAAAGCAAGCATCACCATATAGTATATTATTTTGGTATATTTGTATATGTGATAAGAAAAATTTTAAAATTTGGCAATAATAAAAATTCAGAATAGCAATTATCTCCATAGTGGAAGAGATAGGAAGAAAGGTAGAAATAGAAAGAACAGTAGAATGTGAATTACCAGTCTTGTATATGTGTTTGTCAATAGCTTTAGTTTTGGGTTAAATAATGGATTCTTGGGTGTTTATTATTTTAGTAAAAACAAACAAATGAAATTAAAAGTTGGGTGCAAGTAAAACTAATGAGTATGTTATTTAGGCATACACATATATGAAATTAAATAATTTTTAAAATGGTTAAGCATAGATCAATGATAATAGTGTGTTATGAACCAAGTGTTATGTTTATATGTACTTTAGAAGCTTTTGATTTAGGCCATTCTCTGCCCCTTTATGGGTGGATGTCCTTGGTTAGTACTTTCTCCTGTGTATTTAGTACTAACCCAGCCTTTAAATTCTCTACTTGACTAACCTATAACCCAGAAGGAGAGATCCTTGAAAGAGGAGGATATTTATGTTTTTCCGAGACTGTGTGTGGAAAAAAATAAGCAGACAATTGATTTTTAATAAATGAATGAACACTGGCTACTATGTTCATTAGTCATATCATTTATTATGTAGTAACTCAACTGTCTCTCTCTCAGAATATATTATCATTGTAAAATATTTGCCATAATGTAACATGAAAAGACTGTGATAAATGTGAACTGTTCATTCAATATGAAAATTTAAAAAAAAAATTCCACTGTGCTATTAAAATCATGTAGAGCTCAATAAATTCTTTAGTTATTTTTAGATCAAAAGAAACATGTAATTTAGTATGTGGAAACAACTACTGAGAAAATTAATAGCCATATTCTTAGCCCGGCCAATATGAAGAAAATTAATTCAGTGGATTCCCAAATCCTATTACCTACCCCCTCTATTTGATTATCCAGTTCTTTTGCCTTGAATAATGCCATTCTGTAGGCAGTATACTTATAATATAAATCCTGGATATGTGTCAAAAACTTTGTAAGGACAAGGTGCAATTCAATAGCCCCATGAAAACATTGTTTAGGCTATGTTGGTTTTGGATGCTTCTCATTAAAATTTGATGTTACAATTAGATGAATAAGGTGAGTCTGTCGGCATTAACAAAATTTTATGACTGTGAGGTTTTCTTTTTTTCTAAAAATTCTTGACTTCTGATCAAATTGGATATGCTTCAGTAATTTTCTCTTGTATGACTTAGTATCAGCTTTCTCTTATACATTTAATTAAAACTTTGGTGTTCTGCTTTCAAAGTCAACTTCCTTCTTTAATCAGAAAGATGGTAATTATTGGAAAACCTATCAAGGCTGCCTTTAGGCACACATGAAGGCCGCAATTTTCTTTAATCATCATTTATTAATACCCTAAATCTAAATATTATTAAGTAAGCCTATCTATGCATATTAATCAACATCTTAGTTAAAACCTTTAAAATTTTGCAAGGCACAGTATTACATAGAAGATGCCATAGGCAAAGTGTGTTTTCCATTTCGTTCCAGTTCTTGATTTTTTCCTTCATATTTAGTCTTTCAAAACTCTTTCCACCTGTTTCTTGACCCAGTGCCTCAGGATCCCACTCTTTGTTAGCTAATCATACTATTCTATTTGTGTTAATCTTTTATAAGTGGTAACTCTCAAAGTTTTGTACAACTCCAGTTAACAAATTTCAACAGATTTTCTTCTGTCCTCCTGTAATCCAAAGGCAAATTCATATTAAGGGTCTCAGGTATTCTAGCAAGTTATCCAAAGAACTAATTTTCTAGTTTGCAACACTTTTGGCATTTAAGAAAATTAAGACAATTCTACGTAGTTATATGATGAGGAAAGAGAAAGAGAATAATTTTACCTTCGTTTCTTTGGAGAAGCAATTCTGAGAGTGAATTTGTGATCCTCTAAGTGTAAGTTCTGGTATAACATAGAAAAAAATATGGTAATAGAACCCAGCTCTCATGGTAAATAATGCTGGCCCTTCAATGATCAGCAAACTGCAGGAAGTGCTAAAGCACAGGCAAGTCCACACTTCCCACGGAATTAACCTGTTTTAGATGCACAGAAAGAAAAAAGAAAAAGAAAAGTCAAAGGTTAAAAGTAGTAATGCTGGTGCTTTCAAACTATAAAACTGAAAGCCATTATGGGAAGGCCATCATTTGAATCATTTAACAGAAGAACAAGGAAGCATTTGGTAGTGTTCTTTGGGGAGTAATGTTTCATGGGCAGAAGCACTGGAGGAATAAAATGTACCAGTGGGCATTTTTCAGTTTTAGGTTCTATAATACTACGGTTCATTTCTTCCTCCTTTGGAACTAAAACTATTTTATTTCAGGGCCCATAGAACTTTATTTCTAGAGCTGACTTTCATTCTACTTGATGTTTTCAGCCTGTGCTGGTCTGGGACATACACACTTAAGTGAAATAGCAGCATGGTGATAATTTTGTAACTGCGTGAAGTCAGAAGGTCAATCAAAATTTCTTTTCCACTAGGTTATCTGGCACTTGTGTAATCAAGTAACAGCATTGTCTATCAATTGAATTTCCAGATACTCTTTTATTGTATTGCAATTATACCCTTAAATTTATTTTAAATAAAAATATCATTAGAAGTTCATAGAATGGAGTAGGTTTGGAACAGAATGGAGTAGAAACAAAGGCAGCATTATTCTCTTTCTCTTCACCAAATATCAGATAGCACTTTAACAATTTGAGCCTTTTTTTTTTAAACATCTACCATTTTCACCAGCTGCTATAAATAGCCTCTATTTATTATTTATAGCCTCACATTTAGAAAGCACTTTGCAATACAGTTTACTCATATTTCATGAAGCCTTGACATGGTGGTCCTAATTTAATAGATGAGATCATTGAATCATATGCCAAGCCTTCGTACTTGTTAAAAATAAAGAGATGCTTGGGCATTTGAAGTTAAAGTGGAAAGGGACAAAAGAAAATATGAGAGAAGAAAAGAATGGGAATGTAACATGAATGTACATACAAAGGACACTGGAAATGATTATGTCTACTAGAGAATGGGGAAAATGCTGTAATTGGAACATGTTTATAAGTCTAGAAATAGGAATGTTTTGAGTGTGGGCTATAATGGTATATAGTTATATATATATATACACAGATATATTTTTAATGATATAAATATCAATATATATTTACAGTGGTATATGTTACTATTCAGTGTAAATATTGCTATTCCTTACTATTCTACCACAATAGAGTATCCAATGGGATATGCTCAGCCTATGTGTTTGACTCATTAGCTCACTATCTATGCAAAGAAACTAGATAAAAATCATACTCAGTTCAATTTTCAATAAGTTCCTAAAATTCTTTAATTTTCTTCTCAAAACTATCCCATACATTTTTGTATTTTTTATTTTCTCTTTTATCTTATGTCCTTATTTTTATATTTATATCTTTTTTCCTTACTATAAACTTTATCTCATTGATTCTTAACCTCTTGTCTTAAAACTCATTTTTGATTTTTTTTTTAATTTTTATGATTTTTAAGTTATCAAAGTAAGGAGGTAGCATGATAAAGCAAAACAAAATGACAATAAGAGCAAATCTTTTAAAAATGCTTACTACACACTAGAATCTATTCTAAGCATTTTACATGTACGAGGGTACTTCAAAGAGTTCATGGAAAGATTTGTAGTATCTTTCAATTCTATTTTCCCATGAACTGTTTGAAGTAAGCTTGTATTTAGTCTGTAATCAGCCTTTTGAAGTAGGTGCTATTATCATCCTAGATGAGAAAATTGACATTGAGAAGTTCAGTAACTTGTTCAAGTCACACAGGTTGAAAGTGGCAGAGCTTGGACTCAAACCCAGAGCCCTACTGCATCTGCACTTTTGATGCTCCCTAATATATAATCTATGTTTTTCTAGATGGTTCTCAAAAAAATTACCACAAGAATATCTGGAGACCCATATGCTAACTCTCCCCAGAATAAAATTATTCAATGTACAACTTGTATACTTGAGTTACTGAACTAGAACGAAATCTTTGCCCCTTTAAGAAGAGATTTATGTCTTAAGATTATGACTCATACAATTAATAGGTTTTGAGCAAAAATAAAAAAGGAAAATAAATGAGGTATAGTAGGCAGGAGACCAATTTGAGGGAGGGTCCTTTCAAGATAGGCTGCTTCCCTAACCTTGGTGAGAAATAAAGGACAGTGAATATGTTAAGAATTAGGAACAGAAACTCACTAGAATGATAATGGTCCCTGGCTCTGACATCGTGAATATGCAAGCCTCCCTCCAACAAACAATATGCACCACTTTTCTCTCCTACTAATATTCTTGTCAGCATCATGTGAGGTTGTTTATTTTATAATAAAAGATAAGCAGTGGTCTATGAACTACTTCTTTTTATTTCATTTGGGGTCCGCTTCAGTTCAAAGTAGGGTTCAATTAAATCTGAGCCCATAGAACTTAGTACACACAACTACTGATCCTTAATATTTGTGAATCTTCTTCTGAACACATGGGGATTAAACTTTTTAATATTCAGGTGTTTCGAGTGAATTGCTTTAGGAAATAAAACACAAGTGGCTTTCAGATGCATTATTTTATATAATACAATACGGTCAAATGTAGTTTAAAAACTGCCTTAAAATCACTGAGCTACTGAGTGAAAAAGCCCATTTAAAGTCATGCTTACCTGAATTTAGAAATCAAGTGCAAGATGTTAGCAGTACTTCCAAATTTGGTTAGTTTAGCTTCTACAGCCAAACAATTTGAGTACATATTTGAACCACTTGTAGACCCTAAAAGAAGAACTCTCTCTTTATGATAGGAACTGCTTCCTAACTTTTGAAAGATAGTGATGGTTATATGCTTTAGTTGGATTTATTTGATTTCTGAATCCAGCTCCTCTATCAGAGTACTTTACCCAACAGATAACCTCTATCCAAAGTCTAGCTATGGATTATATTGAGGCAGTAGAAAGATAAATACTACTTAGTGCCACATTAGATTTACCCAAAAGCAGTTATGATATTAATTCATATTAATCTTCATAATGAAGCCAATTTTTGTATTTTCAAAATAACTCTGAATATGTCTTTTTTACTTTCAGCTTATTTTCCTATTTATTAATTTATTTATTGACATTACTTCATATGCATTCTGGTAGGTAACCATAAATACTACTTTGAGCACAGTATGGTAAACTAGAAGTATTTATAAATAGTACTGTTACTTATTTTATTAATGCTTATATTAGGTCCATTATTAAATAGACATAAACACATATATGAGGCTATATTTTAAATTAAGCAGAATTCAAATGTAGTATTTTCTTTCTATAAATGTTTATATGAATACGATGTTTATAAATGCTTATGGCTATTATGGGGTTGAAAGCTATGTTTTAAATAACAGCACACTTTTTAAAGTAACATGCTTGTTAAACAGCTTTAAAAATAACACTGACATAAAATAACCCACATTTAAAATAACTTTTTAAATAACTTTCTTCAAGGTACGAGGAACCAAGTATACAAAGAGCTCTTTAGCCTGTGAATGCACACACTTCACAAATTATAAAGGGGAAATGTAGGCTATGTTTCTGGTATCCACAGATGCATGATGTCTAGAATGCAAGAATGCATGATGTAAAAAGACTTTGTTCCTACAGTTATCTGATGCTCTTCGTTAAGTCTTCTTACTGTATTTTGTTTTATGGCTGTTTTATTTTTTGATTACTAAAAATTATTTTGATGGCAAATATATTTTTTCTAAATCTAAAACAGGAAATAGTTAACTCAGTATTTTCTAAATTAAAAAAATGGAAACTAAGACTTTCACTAAAAAATGACATCTGTGCTAACTTTTGACACTACCTTTTAAAAATCCTATGCATCCAACAAGGGATTAGTATCCGAACATACAAGGAACTCAAACAACTCAACAGCCAAACATAAATCTGATCAAAAAATGGACAAAGGGGGCCGGCCCGGTGGCGCACTGGATAGTGCGCCGCTTGGGAAGCGCGGCGGCGTTCCCGTCCGAGGGTTCGAATCCCACATACGGACCGGCTCCTGCTCACTGGCTGAGCGAGGCGCGAGAGCAGCACCGAGGCTTGCGATCCCGTTGCCGGTCCCTGGTCCGGTACGGGGGCGACACTGAGGGTTGCGATCCATTGCCGGACACGGAAAAAGGACAAAAAAGATTAAAAAAAAAAAAAAAAAAATGGACAAAGGAGCTGAATAGATATTTCTTTAAAGAAAACATACAAATGGCCAACAGGTATATGAAAAACTGTTCACCATCATTAATCATCTGGGAAATGCAAATCAAAACCATCTCGAAATATCACCTCACCCCAGTTAGGCTGGCTATTATCAAAAAGACAGAGAATAACAAATGCTGGTGAGGATGCAGAGAAAGGGGGACTCTTCTACACTGTTGGAAAAACTTTAAATTAGTGCAGCCATTATGTCAAACAGTATGGAGGTTTCTTAAACAACTAGACATAGAACTACAGTACTATCCAGCAACCTCACTTCTAGCTATACACCCAAAAGAATGGAAATCATTGTGTAGAAAGGATATCTACACTCCCATGTTCATCGCAGCTCTATTTACAATAGCCAAGATATGGAACCAACCTAAATTTCTACTGAAGGACAACTGGATAAGGAAAATGTGGTATATATACTCAATGGAATACTACTCAGCCACAAAAAAGAATGAAATTCTGCCATTCACAGCAACATAGATGAGATTGGAGAAAATTGTGTTAGGTGAAATAAATCATGCACAGAAAGAGAAACACTGCATGTCCTCAATCATAAGTAGGAACAATGAAAGAAAGAGAAAGAAAAAGAAAGAAGAAAGAAAGGAAGGAAGGAACGTAGGGAAAGACTTAGTCTGAAGGAGTACAGTCTCTCTGATCCCTGGTGAGGCCGAATAATTTTTCACATAATCTTTATCTTTTCATCCGTTGTAAAATGCTTCCTGATCAGGGTGTTCTTTTCTCCCTGTCCTGTTACTGTCTTTAGTGGAGGGAGGGAGGGAGGGAGGGAAGGAGGGAGGAAAAACAGAAAGAAAGAAACAACCACAATAATATGTTGAACTTTCAGAAGGAGAGAAAAGAACTATGGTTACTAGAGATGGGAAAGGTGGTGGGGAGGGGGTTAGGGAGAAAGTGCTTGATTGACACAAAGAATGAGAACGTTTTGTAATGAATATGCCAACTATCCTAATTTGATATTACACATTGTACACAAATAGTGATAGTCAACTCTGTACCCCATAAATATGTAAAAACAACTTTAAAATATTTTTTAAAAAAATTACCAGTATGGATAGAAAGTGTTTTAAAACTTTGTCCTTAGGAAATAATTCCTGAGATGTGCTACATATATGTACTTGTATAAGTTTAAGTAATTTTTGTCATGTTCAAAATAATAAACATTAAAAATACTTTAATAAAGTTTTTCTAGTTTCATACTCCTCTGTGAATACCACCACAAGTGTCTTTAATCAAAGTACCCCCTTTTGATTGCATTATGTATAACTTGAGCTATGGATTAAATTCTCATGTTAGTTTTTTCTTTTTGATGAGTTGAAAAAAGACTTAAATCTTATATCAGAAAGTGCCACTGAGTTCTTAAAGGAACTATGAATTAACTAGTCATATGTTAACTAAATTTTTAAATACCAATTACATAATGGAACTCTACAAGCTATAGGAAAGAAAATTAAGTTACCCCCCAAGTATAGAATTATTTTGGCATCATTTGCAACATTAAATATTGACAACAATGGGGTGATTAGAGATTTCAAAATTCTAGGGGGAATGATTTTAGCACCATACAAAATAATATTTAATTATAAAATGTGAGAAAAAGCAGTTTTTGAAGGTCCTGTTTTAACACATTACTTATTTAATTCAAAAATGATTGAAGAAAAGTGAGAACAGATGTTATTAATTTCACAGATGCACTAAAAACCTAAACACAAAAATTAAGGACATCAAATTAATAGAAACATATTATTTTGGAGGAAAAGGCCTTTATAACCATAGCTTAAAATCAGAAAACCTAATGAAACAATTGCCAAATTTGACATTTAAAGCATAAATGATTTGTACATAAAAAGATAATGTAAAACATTGAAGAAAATAGCTATGATATAAACATATTTGTAGGACAAAGTATTAAAGACATTAATATGTAAGGGGTGTTTCAAATCAATGAAAGAAATAAAGATATTACAATACAATACTTTATAGAAATATGTATTTACTGTACTCATACAGATATAAAAATTTATTTAACATTCATTATTTTCTCATATACTTCATTTTTGTTTTTCTTACTATACTTCTTTAAAACCTTCTTTAGTTCATATCTAATCACAAAACAGTTTACATTTCTGTAATGTCTATCCTTCCAATGCCTCAGTGAGACAAGTGAAAGGAATGTGGGAAAAGAGGCTGACCTGAGTAAATCTAGATACGAGCATAATGTGTAAGACTAACAGAAAAAAAACAATAGCAAAACTATACATGCACATTAAATTCTAGTTGAGAAAATTATTTCTCATCAGGTACCGGGTTAATAATCTGGAAACCAGGACAAACACAAACTTGAACTGAATAATTTTAAGTACATGGATACTGAGTGGTAGGAGCCTGGTTTCTCACTGTTGTAGTGGGGCTTTTCGAATAAGAAAAGGGAGAAATCAAGAATGGTCCATGTGATGATAAATTAAAGTTGGTAACATCAGTGTATACTCAGGTTTAGCTTAACATAGATACAGTTTATTACATATATAAGTGTTTTTAGATATGTATATATACACAGGTTAGTATATGCACATTTATCTCTTTGCTCTGTCAACTTTGAAGGCCAAGAAGCAATCACACAACAGTCACAATAATTACCTCTAGCACCACGATTTTTAGTTGTAATACCATTGTATAATAAAAGAAGCCCAGGTTCCTTAGGGAAATTACTGACACTAGGACTGGCCAGGAAATATACAAGATGGACCTAGAACATGGTGCAGTGCCAGAAAGTAAAAATGTACCTACCATCCCCCCAAAAGGGGGGAACGTCAAAGGGATATAGTAACCAATAGAAGAAGCTCCTAATGACCAAAGGAAATATCAGACATGAACTACACTTTAGACCAAATATTCTTATCAGACATATACAGAACACTCCAACTAGCAGCAGCAGAATACACGATCCTCTCAAGAGCACATGGAACATGCTCCAGGATAGATCATACGTTAGGTCACAAAACAAGTCTTGACAAACTTAAGAAGGTTAAAATCATATCATGTATCTTTTCTGACAACATGGTATGAAAACAAAAATTAATAACAGAAAAACTGGAAAAGTTACAAGTATGTGGGAATTAAACAATGCACTCCTGAAAAGTCAATAGGTCAAAGAAGAAATCAAAAGGGAAATAGAATCTTGAGATGAATGAAAATGGAAGCACAACATACCAAAACTTAAGGAATGCAGCAAAAGCTGTTGTAAGAGGAAATTTATTGCAATAAATGGCTACATAAAGAAAAAAGAGAAATCTCAACTAAACAATCTAACTTGACACCTAAAGAAATTTTAAAAAGAACAAAGTGCAAAGTTGACAGAAGTAAAGAAATGATAGAGATTGGAACAGATATAAATAAATTACAGACTACAAAAAACAATATATCAAAAAGTTGAGGTTTTTATTAAAGATAAACAATTGATAAATATTTAGCTAGACTAAAAAGAGAGAAAGCTCAAAAAAATAAAATCAGAAATGATTTTAATGTCTGAGGAGAATTACATCTGATACCACAGAAATACAAAAGATCACAATGGACTACTATCAATAATCACATGCCAACAAATTGGATGACCTAGAAGAAATGAGCAAATTCCTAGACACATACAACCTACCAAGACTAAATCATAAGGAGATAGAAAATCTGAAGAGACCAATAACAAGTAAAGAGATCGAATCAGGAATCAAAAATCTTCAATAAGGAAATGAACAGGACTGAAAGGTTTCACTGCTGAATTATACCAAATATTTGAAGAAGAAAATATTGCTCATTCTTTTTAAACTCTTCCAAAAATTTGAAGAGAAGGGAAAACTTCCAAACTCATTTTATGAGGCGGTGGCACCCTGGTACCAAAGCCAGACAAGGACACTACAAGAGAAGGAAATTACAGAACGATATCCCCAATGAACACAGATACAGAAACCTTAACAAAATACTAGCAAACTTAATTCCCCAGCACGTTAAAAGGAGCCTACTGCATGATCAAGTAGGGTTTATTCCTGTTATACAAGGATGGTAAAACATATGTAAATCAATCAATATGACACACTGTATCAACAGAATGAAGAATTAAAATTATAGGATTGTCTCAATGGAGGCACAGAAAGCATTTGACAAAATTCAATATTCTTTCATGATTAAAACTCTCAACAAATTAGGTGTAGAAAGAATGTAAGTCAACATAATAAAGCCTATATATAACAAGCTTACAGCTAACATTAAATTGAGCAGTGAAAAGCTAAAAGGTTTTTTTCCAAGATTAGGAACAGGATGAGGATGCCCACTTTTTCCACTTCTATTCAACATAGTACTGAAAGCTCTAGCCAGAGAAATTGGGTAAAATTTTTTTAAAAAGGTATACAGATCATAAGACAGAAATAAAAGTGTTTATTTTCGCAGATGACATAATCTTACATATGGAAAACCCAAAAACTCTAGCAAAAAAACTGTTAGAACTAGTAAACAAATTAGTAAAGCTGCAGAATATTAAATCAACATATAAAAATCAGTTGTGTTTCTATATACTAAAAATGAAATATCTGAAAGAGAAATTAAGAAAG
This sequence comes from Galeopterus variegatus, assembly GCF_000696425.1. Classification (NCBI taxonomy): domain Eukaryota; kingdom Metazoa; phylum Chordata; class Mammalia; order Dermoptera; family Cynocephalidae; genus Galeopterus; species Galeopterus variegatus. The sequence goes on along the minus strand of NW_007726223.1, from coordinate 371,359 downwards.
CAATCCCACTTACAATATCATAAAAAACAGTAAAATAATTTGGATTAAATTTAACCAACGAGGTGAAAGATATGCATACTAAAATCTATTAGCTTTTATAAAATGAATATGACACAACTAAATGGAAAGATTCTGTGTTCTGTGATTAGGAGAATTAACATAGTTAAATGTCCACACCACTAAAGCAACCTACAGATGCAATGCCTATCAAAATTCTTATCAAAATTCCAATGTCATTTTTCACAGAAATAGAAAAATAAGATTCTAAAATTCATATGGAAAGGCAAAAGACCCCACATAGCAAAATCAATCTTAAGAAAGAACAAAGTTGGAGGCATCACACTTCCTGAGTTCAAACTGTATTAAAAAGCTATGGTAAACAAAACAGTATGGCACTGCCATAAAAACAAGCACATAGATCAATGAAGCATAACAGAGAGCCCAGAAATAAACTTATGCATGTACAATCAACTAATATTTGTTAAAAGTACCCAGAGCACACATGAGGAGAAGATAATCTCTTCAATATAGGTGTTAGAAAAACTGGATATCCATATGCAAAAAAATGAAACTAGACCCCTATCTTACATCATCTACAAAAATTAACTGGAAATGAATTAGAGACTTAAGTGTAAGACCTGGAAATGTAAAACTCCTAGATAAACACATGGGAAAAAAATTCTTTGACGTTGGTCTTGCCAATGGTTTTTTTAAAATATGACACCAAAAGTACAAGCAACAAAAACAGAAATAAGCAAGTTGGACTGTATAAAACTAAAAAGTTTCTGCATAATCAAAGAAAAAAATCAACAAAATGAAAAAACAACCTATAGAATGGGAGAAAATATTTGTAAGCCATATATTTGATAATAGGTTAATATCTAAAGTATATTAGGAACTCATATAACTCAATAGTAAAGAGAAAATATCTGATTTAAAAATGGGTAAAGGACCTGAATAGATATTTTTCCAAAGAAGGTATACAAATGGCCAATAGGCACATGAAAAAGTGCTCAACATTAGTAATCATTAGGGAAATGCAAACAAAACCACAATGAGATATCTCCTCACACCCGTTAGGATGGTTATTATCAAATAAACAAAAGATAGCAAGTGCTGATGGGTATATGGAGAAAAGGAAACACTTGCATGATATTGTTAGAAATGAAAATTGGTATGGCCTTTATGGAAAACACCAGGGAGTTTCCCAAAAAAACTTTAAAAAAGGACTACCATATGATCTACTCTGTGTATATACTTGAATGAGACAAAACTGTAATCCTAAGGGGTATCTGCACTCCCATGTTCATTGCAGCATTATTCACAGTAGCCTATATATGAAAATAACCTAAGAGTCTATCTACAATGAACAGATAAAAAATGTGATATGTGTATGGAATCGAATATTATTCAGCTGTAAAAAAGAATGATATCCAGCCATTTGCAATAAAATGGATGAAACTGGTGGGCATTATACTATGTGAAACATGCCATACAGAGTAAGACAACTACAAGTTGTATGATATCACTTGTATAAGACAAGCATATGATATCACTTATATGTGTAATCTTAAAAAAAATATTAAAAAGTCAAACTCAGAAGCAGAGAGTAGAATAGTGGTTGCAAGAGGCTAGGAGGTGAGGGAAGCAGGAAGGTTTTGGGCAAAATATACGAACTTTCAGTTGTAAGATAAAGAAATTATGAAGATCAAATATGCAGCATGATGACTACAGTTAATAATAATTTATTGTATACTTGTGCTGAACTGTTGGCTCCATTGGTTAGAGCATGGTGCTGATAACACCAAAGTCAGCAGTTTAGATCCCTATACTAGCCAGCCAACAACAACAAAAAAAATTGCTGAAAAGTTTTTATTGAAAGTTGTGTTAATGTTTTAATATCCATTCCTAATAAATAAATAGGGTAAATAGTAAGCATTCACACACACACACACACACACACACACACACACACACATGTGCACTCACACAAAATAACAATGTGAGGTAACAAATGTGCTAATCAACTTGATTTTGCTAATAATTTCATAGTGTCTATGTATATCAAGTCATCACATTGCACAATTTAAATATATCCATTTTTTTTTTGTCAATTAGTCCTCAAAGCTGAAAAAAAGGTAAAGGAAAAGGATCAGCCTCTAGGAAATATTTATGAGAAGTTGCAAATGCACAAAGTTAGACATACATATATGGAAAAAATAAATCCAAAAAGTTGAATAAGTTGCCCCTTTATTTTATTTTACTTTTATTTTTAAAATATAATTTATTATACATATTTTGGGGGTACAAAGTTGATTTTCAATAGTGGCGTACAATGTGTGATGGTCAAATTAGGATAGTTAGCTTACTCGCCATTGCAATACATAATCATTCCTTGTGTCCATTAGCCACTTACTCATTAACCCCCTTCACTCTCCCCTTCCCCTCCCCTTTTCCACCTCTAGTATCCACAGTTCTTTTCTCTGCTTCTAAAAGTTCAACGTATTGCTGTGGTTGTTGTTAGTTTCTTTCTCTCTGTTTCTCTTTATTGTTCATTTGTTTATTTATGGATTCAGCTCCCACTTATGAGTGAGGGCAAGCAAGTATTTCTCTTTCTGCACCTGGGTTCTTTCACTTAACATAATTTTCTCCTGGCTCATAATAAACAAGTTGTTTAAAAGCTACATCATAAAAGAAGAACCAAGCCTAGAAAATTTCAAAAGCAATGTCTTCAAATCTGATGTTCAAATTATTTGAGAACATAAAAAGAAAGCTTTCATTTGTTTTACATAATCAGATAATACTAATCTTGAATTGGAAAAAGATAGCACAAATAAAGAACACTATGAACTGATTTCACTACTAAATGTTAATGTAAAAATCCCAAGTGAAATATTAGCAAAGAAAATACAGAGCAAATCATACTTCACAAAAAAGTGGTCTTAATGAAACCCATTCTTTTTTTTTTTTTTTTTGTAACACTTAGAAAAATTTATACTTATATATTCTACTTATAAGTTTACTGTTATAAGCTTATTTTCCTCTCCAGATTAGTTCCATGAGAACACAGGCCTTGTCTTTTATTTGCACTGTATAGACTATACCTAGATCTGAGCATAGTGGGCACACAGAAATGTTTGAATTAATTATGGAAATGAAAGAATTGTTCTTCAAGAAATCCATTAATATAGTTCACCATGTGAATCAGTCAAAAGGGAAATACCATGTGATATAGTTTGGCTATATCTCCCTCCCACAAAGCTCATGGTGAAATCTGATCCCCAAAGTGGCAGTGTTGGGAGGAGTTGGGTCATGGGAGCGGGTCTGTCATGAATAGACTAATTCCCTCCCTGAGGGGTGGGGTAGTGAGTGACTTCTCCCCTTATTAGTTCCCATGAGAGCTGGTTGTTTAAAGGACCCAGGCACCTCTCCCTCTTCTTCTTGCTTCCTCTTCCCATGTGATCTTCTTGCACCCACCGGCTGCCCAGTCATTATCTGCCACAAGTAGAAGCAGCCTGAGCCCATGACAGATGCAACTGTCCCAGAATCATGAGCCAAATAAACCTCTTTACTTTATAAATTACCCAGTCTCAGGTATTCTGTTATAGCAACACAAAAATAGACTAGTACATCATGTAATTATGTTAATGAATACTGAAAAGTCATACTAAGGTTTTAATATCCTTTCCCAATAAGGAAATTGAAGTTTAAATAAATGGGAAAAAAGCTAATATATGTAAATACACAACATAAAAATTACTAAACCTTTAATTTGAAATATAAGTTTATATTATTTGTAACCTCACCACAATATTTTCTGACTCATTTCTAAATTATAAAAAAAGGTCAAAAGATACAGTCTTAAAACCAGAATTCAGAGACACAATAAAGCTTTTTGCAATCCGTTCATTCTTTTCAGCTGTTTTTTATTGTTCTTCTTTGACTCAATATACTTCTAGCCTTAGTTAATAGTAGAGTTACCTTAAAAAAATTAGTGAGCTTTTCCAAAAATCCATCTTGAACCTATAAGAAACCATGTTCTTTGGATCAATTTCTATTATTTCACATTTTATACATATATTTTAAAAACCACAGATTAGAAGCGTATTTCCCTTTTGAAACATAACAGTTCGTGCAAATCTAGTATTATTAGTAGATAATTCCATCAGTGGATGTGTCCTTAGAATATGAGCATAACTCAAGTTTGCTTTAGAAACCGCAGATATGGCTTGGATTGAATATAATGTAACAGAATAAGCCTGGAGTGTTCCATTAAGTTTATCCAACTTTCTCATTTTCTGCAGATTTCAGAATTCCATTAGTGTTGTTAATGTTGAACTAGAATTATCTCTAAACTCTTTAGTCAAATGGTTGAGCACATTTTCATAGGATAACTATTTCAAACGTCTTTATTTGATTTATAAGGAAATTGTGACTGGGAGAGGCCAAGTGATCTGCCAGAGGTCATGGGGGAGGGGGGACAAGGCAGGGAGAAAAGCAAAGAGAGTGTTCAAAAGCCGAAAAGTGGCAAATACTAGGTTACCTGAATCCTCAGCTGGTATTCTTCCCATTTCACAACACTGTTAATTAATACATAACAGATTTGTGGGTCATGGATAAAGACGCAACTAAATATGCCAGTGTGAATGCTGAAAACAGAGAAAATTTTTCATACTGGGTTTCTATAAAACTGAAATAGTAAGCTTCCTATATTGGTAAACTTTTAATATGTATAAAATAAAAACTCATATGTAGTATACAAATATAACTTATTAATGGAATGCATTTTTCCTTGTATGATGAAAAATAAAAAGTTTTCATAATAGAAAGAAAATAATTTTATTCCTTATTTTCTAAATGCTGTGTGGTGGCCATGAAAACACACAGCTCATACATCCAGCTGTGGGAAGCATGATTCATTGACAGTCCCACTCACTGCCCCTCTGGGTCCCCTACCATGGTTACACCAAGCACACACTTCCCACCAGTAGCTTCCAGCAAGTTACTGAGCATGGCGAGGTCCTAAGGCAAGCTTATTGTAGCAAGACACAGAACTCTTCCATCAGAAGACTTTGTCTCATGACTTCCCACCATCCTGGCTGCAGTAATAGACTCTCCCAGTACAACCCTCCTGCTATGGGTCGAATGTGTCCCCCAGAAGTTCATGTGTTGGAAACTTGATTTCCACTTTATGTATCAGAGTTAAGAGAATGGGCAATTTAATTACAATATTTGAAAGGTAGTGTCTTTGAGAGGTGATTGGATCTTGAGGATGGTGCCCTCGTTAATGGATTAATCCATTCATGTAGTAATGTGTAATCATGGGCGTGGTTCTGATGGCTTTATAAGGAGAGTAAGTGAGAAGGTTAGCTCTTTTGCTCAGAGCATTCTCACCATGTGGCACCTGGTCACCACAAGACCCTGTAGAGAGTTCCCACCAAGAAGAAGACCCTCACAAGATGTGTTTCTTGGATCATGGACTTCCCAGCCTCTATAACTGTAACCAAGCCTCTAAAACTGTAAGAAATGAATTCTATTTCTCTATAAATTACCTAGTTTCAGGTATTCTGTTATATGCAACAAAAAATGAACTAATACACCTCCTCTTTCCTCTCTGTTCTTCCACAGGAAGATCAGCGTCAGGGTTTGAGGCTCTCCCACTTTTTCCTGTTCCCTCTCTCATTCCATCTTTTTCATGTATAATTCCATCTTGACATCTCTTCTTAGAGGCACTAACTGACACATATTTACTCTCACTTTCTCTGATCTTGAATTTCTATATTCTTAGAATATAGAATATTTATTTTGTGGGTAGAATTCCAGTTTGAATTCACAAGGAAGTCACTTTGAAAGCACTACTCAAATACATATTTTCATGTAAGATACATCTTTTTTTCTGTACAAAGAAAAACAAAAAACACTATCAATAAACTATGAAATGCCAGCAATTGTAAAATGTATCTGAATTCCAGAGACTTTTTTTTAAATTTTAAAAATGTGTGTTTTAGAATCAGTGAAATTAATTATTATTGTTTCCATCATAAACAAATATTTTCTTAATATAGATACTATGCAGTACATTCTTCATTTCTCATAGCTACTTTTTTGATAAACAGCATTTTTTGTCTTGAAGAACATACATTAATAAAAATTGCCTGCTTGCTTGTTCCAAACATTTGCTTGCACATCTGGTTGTACATAAGAAGACACATAACATTTTAATTATACATATCATATGTCTAACTTAGTGCAAATGCCCTTGAGAAAAAAAAATAAAGCCCTGAAAGTATAACTGATAATTGAATTTTATGATGTGCTCTAATAATTTTCAGAATGGCTTCTTCTAATTCATTAACTGATTTCTACCGGAGTCCTAGGGGTAAATGGATGTTTTTATCTCCTTTTTGGGGATGGAGAAATTGAGAAGTTAAGTAACTTCATAAGGTCACACAGAAAAACAACCAAGTTCAGTTATATGTGGTCCAACATTTTGACCATTTGACAAGGCTGGTTCAAGGGTCTACTTTATACAAATGCCTTATATTAGCTTTGTGAAAACTCCTTTTTTAAAAAAGTAATTAGTTACAGAAAGCTATACTGAGACAACTTTAAAATTTTTACCAGTAACATGGACTTTTTGGGCTTTCCTGTTTTAAAGCTTTGAGAAAATTAAAAATGTTAGTTCAGAATAAGTTTTCTGAATTTTCAGTCACTTGGCTTTTGCTCATTGGTAAAATATCATACTGATTATTTAACTTAATGGTTATATTTTGACAGCAGTGCTATGTCAACACTTTTGGAAAAACCTTTAGTTACATTACATTAATAAGATCTGGATTACTACTTTAACAGTTAAAACCCTGAAAATAGTGAAATTGCCACCAGGGAGCATCCACTCCGCCTAATAACATACATCATATGTGCGGCATCATATGTGTGGGCTGAGGAAATATTACTATGGCAGGCCAATTCCTCCTTTTATCAGCACATTTTTGTTTTCTTTCTTTTTTCCTTTCTGTCAGCCATTTCAAATACTGCAATACAGAAATTTTTATAAGACTATATAGATAACCTTATGTTTTTTTGTACCTCTTCTAGCCTCTCTGCTTTATATCCTTCTCTACCTTCACTTATTTTTCAGGAAATAGTGATCTGCTCTTACCTAGTTTACTTTAAGATACGTGTAGAAACAGTTCTGCAGGAAATAATTCCACTGCTGTGATTGGATAACAGTCAAACAGAACGTGGTCATGATTCCTTCAAGACTCTTTGGAAGCCTCAAATCTTCTATGGCATTCACATGCTTCCTCTCTTGATGCAATGCTATCAACATTTTGCTATTTAGTTTATTAACAAATTATATTTTCTAATTGTTGGACTAGTTACAAATTTTTTGCTCCCAATATGAAATTCTTTTTTAAAAAGGAAAAACTAACACTGTCTATTGAATACTTAGCATTTTTACATTGTGTGAGAAGTCTATATGTCTAGCCTTTATTCCCTGAGGATTCATACTCAAATTTCCACCTGTTTACAGGAAATTTGCAAACTCAATGTGTCATATACCTATTATTTCATCTCCAAATCTGTTTTCTCCTATATAATTTCTTAGTTGGTAGTGCCATTATGCATGTGGATGCCAGATATTAGGAACTAATCTCTGACTCTCCTTTCACTCTATCCCTCCTATTTCTGGTCAATTACCTAAACACTTCAAATTTTGTTGTTAGTAGTTATTAGATTAAAATTGCCTTTCTACTTTCCATGTCTTTGCTTTTATTCAGAGTCTTATTTTCTACCTGGACTAATAAATTTTTAACTTATCTTTCTGTTTAACTACTTTAATAATATTCTCCATTCTGCTACTAGATAAACCTTTTTAAAAAATCACAAACCTGGCTGTGATCCTCAACTTCTTTGGAAATTCTTTAGTGCCTCCTTGTTTTTGATCATATGGTTTTTAAGTTTCTATGGTGTGGTGTGTGAGAATCTTACTTATCTTTTCTACCTTATTTATTGTTACATGACTATCAAATTTTGTAATTTAATAATGCATAATATTGGAAATTGTTTCAAAACTGCATGTCTTCATATATACATATTTACCATTTTCTATGACTATACTACTTGGTCCCACTGTCTATTACTCACCTGCCAAAATTTTAAATAATTTTCTATTCCTAGCATCGAGCTGTAGTATTTAACTAAGTTGAACATACAAATCATTTCTGTCTGATATAGCCAAAATAGAGTTAGGTGCGAAACAGAAACACCACAACCTCAGTGGCTTAAAAAGATGCTTATTTCTCACTCCTTCCAATACCTCTCTTTCACATAGACTCAGAGTTCCAGGCTGCCTCTATACTGTGGCTCTGTAGTCTTCATGAGAACTTTATGGTCATTACCAAAAGGAAAAGAGAGAAGGAGGGAAACTGTCAATTAAGTGACACATTGTCCATAGGCAAGCATACTCATATGGCCTCAAATTAACCGCAAAAAATACAGTTGATGAGCACAGGGACTATCGTCTGTCATTCTTGCTGACCAATTTCAACAACTTAATCAAAACCCCATCTGTATTTCTTCACATTGCTTGCCCATGTATAGTTATGCATGTGTTATTTGCAATTGTGTTTGCATTTCTGTCTCTTCTCCCACTTTTTGTGAGAGAGCTTTTTGATAGCAGAGGAAGTTTCTATTTATCATGTCTCCACAGAATTGCATAATGGAACATACTAGATGATTATGTTTGCAGACTGAACTAATACATGTTGATTTGATGTTTGGGCATGGCCAGGACCAAGTACACTAACACAGGTAAATGTATTCAATGAATAGGAAACAGCTTGTAGACACTGAGATTAAAGGATAGGAAGATAGATATTACAAAAGCTTTTCAATTATCATATATAAAATGTGAGGTGGAATTTTTGGTCTATGACAGTGTACCTTGTTGCATGTCATTTAAAACTCTGGTCAACATATGAACATAACTTTTCAGAATAACTTGTGCCACCATTTGGCAGGAGTGCCACCATACAGTTGCATCACAGTACCCTCATATGAACACATGTTGTAGTAAGTCCTTACTGGGAAAAAATAATATTTCTTCTTTACCCACAAAGTTCTCCATATTTTATATTGCATGTATGATGTATTATGTGCATCTCTACTGTAATCTTAAATTAAGTCGGTTTGCCATGTGTGATATTCTTTCATATGTCAGAGAAGCCTCCTTCTTTACGAAAAGCTTAGGTGTCTGGAAATCAAAAAAGATCTCCATTTGTACTACTGGCCTCTCTCAGGGCACATGGAACTAGAGAGCGGTTGGCTCCCTGACCTTCCGTCTGCATGGCTACCAGACACAGCTTTTAATCTCCTGACTATACCACATATGACAGTAAGTTATTCTTTTTGTGGGGTGAAGAGTTTTTGTTTTGGCTTCTCTTACTGTCACTATAGAGACAAATCACTGGTTAGTGCTTCTGGTACACTGGAAATTAAATAGGGTTCTTTAATTATTTTTTCTTTTGGGGAAATTGCTTTTGACATACATATTTTTAAGTTGCAAATGTTTTTTTCATAAGCATTCCATGAAACATTCTAAAATGCCAGTGTTCATGTTTGAAGATCACAAAAACTCACTGAAATCCTTTAGCAGTGGGATGAACATTTTGCCAGAAGTATGTGGTGCTTGGGAGAAATTGTAGGTAGTAGACCAACACAAAGTTCCTGCCGTGGCTTGAGATAAATCACATGGACTGAAACAACATTTCTGCCATTATAAGTATTTAACTGGAACATTTAAAGCATTAAGAGACAAGAGTTTCAAGGGGTGAACTTTGGAGAAAATAATTATCCTATTTCTCCTGGCAAAGGCATAATGAAACTGATAAGAATCATTCCAGCAGCTTAAGGTTTAAATATTTTCATATGAAAACTGGCTCCAACAATAACTAGCTAGATTAGCAGGAAACTAGTATCTCTCTCTGTCTTCATGGAATTAGCCAATGTATGGAAGTCTTTATAGTCAGATATCTTTAGGGGTTGAAGTGGAATATTGTGCTTCTCAATTTGCCCCTATATCCTTAATCATTGCTCCCAAAACATGCATGCCAACTTTGTGTCTGTGTTGGATTGATGGTACAAGTATTTAGCATCAATCACTTTGTTTCAGAATGAGCCTAAAGATTGACAAGTTAAATCTTGAATACATACTTTTTAAAATTGAAACATAATTGATTATACATGTTTGTGGGATACAGGGTTGAGCATCGGTACCGGTGTACAATATGTGATGATCAAATCAGGATAATTGTCAAATTCATTATCACAAAACGTAAGCATTCTTTGTGTCCATTAACCAATTTCTCGTTACCCCCCTCCCCCTCCCCCTTTCCCACCTCTAGTAACTACAGTTCTGTTTTCTCCTTTTGAAAGTTCGACCTATTCTGAATATAGACTTTTAATTTCATCACAGTGAGTTCCCCTCTTCTGGGGTGAGGGTGGTCCAAATCTCACCCCAGTTTATCAATTGCTAGAATGAAGATCACATCCAGAACCTTAAGAAAGTGTGGGAAAGTAATTTTGAAAAGATATTTTAAGCAAATATAGAAAAGGAGGGCACTAAGCTGAGTACCTGCAAGCACTTTCAGCAGAGGCAGATAAACTATACAGAAATGAAAAAAGAAAACTCAAGGTAGGAATGGTGAGAAGTATAAAGTTCTATTTTAAATTGAAGAAAGCACTTTCTATTTAAGGAAGGATTCAGATTTTTCATGAAAACTAGTATATTTATGTAAAATCTCCCATTTTTACATATATACTTGAATAAATTTTGGAAACAAATCATTAAATCTGGCTCTAACAATTCTGTTTTGCTGCCTTTGACTTAGACATTTTTATAATGGGTCATAAGCAACAATTAGAAAAAAAAAGTTGCTATTAATTTCTATTTTCATGAAAAAGAAATTTTATTCGAGGTGTGTTTATGGCTGATGTGTCTCTAAGTGAAAATACACACACTTTTGCCCATCTTGCTTTATTTTACAGTGTATTATTTCCTATAAAATTACTGTGATATTTTAGAGGTTTGTTTTGTCATATAGTTTAGACAAAAATTAACTAAACTTTTTTTCTACATGATTTTTTATCACATTTACAAATATATACCACATGATGTAATTAGTTGTATTCATTTTAAGAGCGATATCTGAAAACTGAGAAAAACTCAGAGTAAAGACACCACAGCAATAGCATCACAAACTGTACTCTTGACTATTGTGAAATGTTTGCCCAACTATATAAAGTGTGTAAAAAGACAGTCTTCCTACTGCCATTCTGATATCTGAGCTGCCTTTGGAGAGTGTCAGCTGCTGGCTTGGTGGCTGTGTCATGGATTTTCAGCAAAAATATGACTTGTGAATGTGATTAGAACCAGTGACTTGACATCATGTGCTTCAGAAGCATATCTCATTACAGAATTTCTGAACCGTTCCACTCCTCCAAGGATTTTGTTAATTGGGTTTAAATGTTTCTGACTGCACTTTTTTAAAATATATTTTTTAATAATGACAAATGTGATATCAGTCAATTTCTTTGGAACAGATAAAGCTTTTCAGTCTTGTTGGAACACCTGCAATTTTTAGTTTTATATGGGAGCTTGGATCTCAGGCCAAACAGTGTTCTTGGCAATCATCTCTATACTCATCTCTCCTACAAAGATTTGAAACAGATATCAGACACTGAATTTTTTACCAGAAAATTTATGCTGACTTTGCCTTATCTGTCACATTGAATCTAATCTTCCTAGCACTTAGGGCAGTAAAAAATAAGTAAAAACTTTTTTTTTTTTTCCTTTTTGTCTTTTTTACTGACCGGTAATGGGATTGCAACCCTCGGTGTCACGCCCGTACCGGGGACTGGCAACGGGATCGCAACCCTCTGTGTTGTGCCCGCACTGCGCTCAGCCAGTGAGCAGGAACCGGTCTCCACATGGGATCCGAACCCTCAGCGGGAGCGCTGCCACACTCCCAAGCGGCACACTCTCCAGTGCTCCACCGGGCCGGCCCAAATAAGTAAAAACTTAAAAATAAACAGAAAAATGTTACTATACCACAATATCAATGGCTATAGGATCCTTAAATAGTGTAAAAGAACTCAAAACACATACACATCAATTAATCTATTTATGTACAACATCCTCACAATATCCTATTATGGGCAAAATCTGGGCTCTGTGGGCAAAGCTAAGTAAGCATACAATTTACTAATCAAACTGGGACACTTTTGAGAATGAAATGACACTCTATTCTTAATTATACTAGAACAGCAGGCACAGACTAGATCTTTTCCCAGCAAACTTGGATGTAATCTTCCCAATATATCCTTCATGTTAGGATAATGAAAGACTCATCCTTCCTTCCAAGCAGAACTCACACTAGGCCTTTTTATATTGACATTATTATGTGCTTTTCTTGAATAGGTTTTTCAACTGCCAAAAAATAAAATATCATTGGAGAACATGACATGATTTTTTTGTTTGTTATGCTTAAACGCAAATGAGGTCAGGTCATCAGCTCCTACCCTGACAGTATTTCTTGAAACAATACCTAAAGTCTGAGTTAGCAAGAGAGGCAAAGTGTACAGAAAGTGGTGGCAGGTGAACTGAACACAAGCTTTATTACATTACTATAGCTGGATTTACTGTAAAATGCAAATGGAAACCAAAGGTCACATGAAGGACTAGAAAAAAATGTGGATGGATTGAGTCAAATTTATTATCACTTACAGGAAAACAAATGAAAATCCATATAGTTGTGAAAGTCCACATAGTGTGTGTCAAAAGGGTCAACTTTACATATCTAAGATGGCATTATGATGCTATTGATTGTGCATTTATGCTTTGTTCTGTTACTTATTTGCAAATTGGCCAGTATCATCATGAGTCAAAACAATTCTCATTTGACAACAAAATAGAATATTCTGGCCTCAAGAGGTCAAATTAGGTTAAAAGCTCAGAGATATGACAGCACTTAACATTAACATAAAACTAAATACTTTTGTAAGAAATAGGGTCATGTTTTCATACCGTTCAAAAGAAGCCAAATGGTAATGTGGTCCATCTGGATTTTGGAAACTACAAGTGTAAATTCCTAGGCATTTTACTGATAGAAAGTGATCTGCAGGGTGTTAGTTAAAATGTAGTTAAATGTTCATAAAGCCTTTCCAATCCAATATTTATAGTAGCCAAACATACAGCAATATCCACAGTATTTCATCTATTCACAGAACCTTCTGTAAATGGATTTCCAAATGGTTTGTTATAAAGGAAGATCCCATAATTGTTTTATAATTATTCTCTCAAGTACACTATATCTGTGACTGTTAACATAAACCTCTTATCAGAGGTAGTTGCTAAATTAGTTCATAACCCTGTTAAATGTAGCAAATGTAATTAAATAATTGAGGAGCATATTAGGATAAGAACTTTCCATCTGAAATATGATAGATGGCATTTTAGGCAGGCCTAAGCAAACTCCAGATATGTTGATGATTTTTGAAAAAAGTGAACATTTCTGCAAGTTTAATTATAAGAGTATGTGGAATTATTTTCTGATAGAGAAGAATTGTTATCTATACTGTCTACTTCATTTGAAATGTTTAAGATATTATGACTATTCTCTTGGTCTCTTGCTAATTAGATACCATTAATGTTTAGTATATAGAATAAAGCAAATTGCATCTCATTACTTTAAAGAAAGTATTTAAGTAATATAGTTAATAAAAATTTATATCTGTATATATATATATTAGCTTATTTATTATCTATGTATCTATTTAAAAACTTATCTTTTATTCATAAAGAGAAATTTTGGTCCATATATAATTTTTTTCAATATTGTCCTTAAAATAGAAAGGAATATTGGCCACAAATAGCATTTATTTTTATTGCCTTGCCTTACATTAAAATTGAGATAACACATCTGTGAAGTATTTACTGAATCCCAAAGTATTCTCCTTTTTCTTAGCCAAGTAGAGTTAATTACCTCTTTTATTTTTGCCCATCTTCCCTCTGCATATTCATGTATAGGGAGGTCTCACTGCTTTATTTACCTCAATGAGTTCACAGTCTAATTAGGTTAGTAGTTTATAGTCTGAACTACTAACCAAATTAGACTGTGAACTCATTGAGGGCAGAAACTATGTTTCTTGAAGCAGAGCTTTTCTCTCCTGCTTTCTCATTAGTACAGAGTAGCACAGTCTGGGTAATCGATAAATCATTATTTTTTAAAATTTTATTTTAAACTTTTTATGTTGAATAGCTTGAAATTTACAGAAAGGTTGCAAAGATAATTGGAAGAATTTCTGTGCGCTTCCCACTCAGCTTTCCCTAACGTTAAAAGAATATATACTGTGGTGCTTTGGTCAAAATTAAGACACTAATCTTGGTAATACTATTAACTACAGACCTTTCACAAGTTTTTCCACTAATGTCATTTTTTCTGTTCCAGGATCTAATCCAGGATACTACACTACATTTAGTCATCATATCTTCTTAGTCTCCTCAGGACTGTAACCGTTTGTCAGTCTTTCCTCGTTTCTCGATGACCTTGACTGATAAAGCATTTTTCTTAAACAAATAAATGACTTCTACTAAAAACAAATATGCTTATATATTATCTGTGTTATACAGAAAGAGTTGTGTGATGTAAAATATATACTCAATGTATGATCGCATTATAATTATTTTCCTTAAAATATGATGTATATTATTATGTAATGTAGCTTAAATATTGATATAAAGGTAAATATACTAAAGTTAAAAATTGTATTTGATTATAAATTTGAAATGTAAATATGTTTCCAAAGGTAAATAACCATGGACTTCTTCAAAGAATAATAATTATGAATCACTAAACCACAGGATGGTGGTAAGATGAAAGCATAATAGATGAGGGTTAAGAGCATCTACTCTGGATTCTGAAAGACTTGGATTGTGTTATTGACTTGGACTATGTGGACTTTGGCAAGTTACAAAATCTTTCTAAAATTTAATTTTGTCTGTAGTTAGAGATAATAATGTTACCTAACTCGTAGGTCTATTGCAAAGATTAAGTGGTAAAATCAATGTACCTCATTAAATTAAAATTAGCCCTTAACAAATATAATTAACAAACCAAAAGAAAGTAGCAGAAAAAGGAGATAAAGAGAAATGATCACTCGAAAATATAAAAAAGTTTTATTAAAAATGAACAAATTAGGAGAGATTATATAATTTCTCAGGAGGAAATCCAAGACAATTAATAAACTTGTTATCTGTTGACATTTATTTAATGTGTATCAGAAGGTACTCTTCTTTTATAAGCTTTTAGCATTTCTTTATAATTTATCTCAGTGAAGAACTGTATTATTAATGCAACACACAATAAGGAACACTCCAGCATGTTCTAATAGTCTCCCAAGACACTGAGGAACTCAGGAAGAAAGGCTCTGCCACAAACTCAATCACTGGCTCAAGTGCTCCAAGCACAGTCTTTAGCAAATTTATTCATCTTAGAAAAGTCATATGTGTTATGTCTATAAATAAAAAAGTACACTATATTACAGATATTCTATGAAGAATATTTCTTCAGAAGATAGAAAAAATAATTTTCAAAATCTAAGTTATTTTCCACACTGTCAGTTTAGATAGATAGGTCTCACATCAAATGCTTCTGGCTATTTCTATTTGCTGCAGAAAGCAGAATCCCAGCTTCATGTATCAATTTTTCATTGAAGTTTTTTCTACCAAATTAAAACAGAATTTCGATGTGAGTGAATGATATGTAAGACCTAGTTCAGTTAAGGATAGAAAAACTAAACTGAAAATAGTAATACTACACATTTGTATACTGCGTATAAATTTTAAAGCTTTTATATTTTTTTCTTGTTTTAATCTACATATAATCTGTTACATAAATCAGGAGAATAGCACTGAATTATATATGTAATAGAAAAACTGAGTACGGACATATTAACTTATTAGTCTGTCATCCAGAGATTTCCTGACAAAACGGGTACTAAGACCTGGTTTTCTTTAATCATCAATAATCCTGTTTCATCCCTTAGGCCATATGAGGAAATAATTTAGCTAAAGTGAATCATCTGGAACGGTATCATTTACCACTACTTGAACACACACAGAGGTCTAACCAAAGCTTTTTCTACTCTATAGATAGAACTGATTTTCAGAAACAGCAAGATATATGAATCAGACTAAAAGATTCTTCAAATACCAGCATTACTAATAGAACAGGAAATTTAGTCATATCTTGCTTAAGATTTTATGCAAAAAAAAAAAAACGTGGATTTTTTTTAATTGCACAAATTGTATATGTTTTTTTTTTTTTTTTTTTTTTTTTTTTTTTTTTTTTTGTCTTTTTTCCGTGTCCGGCAACGGATCGCAACCCTCAGTGTCACCCCCGCACCGGACCAGGACCGGCAACGGGATCGCAACCCTCGGTGCTGCTCCCGCACCTCGCTCAGGCAGTGAGCGGGAACCGGTCCGCATGTGGGATCCGAACCCTCGGCGGGAGCGTCGCCACGCTTCCCAAGCGGCGCACTAGCGCAGTGCGCCACCGGGCCGGCCCTGTATATGTTTTGTTTTAAAATCAATTAAGCAAGTAGTCAATCAAGTGCTTCTTTAAAAAACAAAACAAAAAATCTCACGAATACCCAGAACACTGCTAAATGCCACAGCCAT
Source organism: Galeopterus variegatus (assembly GCF_000696425.1). Lineage (NCBI taxonomy): Eukaryota > Metazoa > Chordata > Mammalia > Dermoptera > Cynocephalidae > Galeopterus > Galeopterus variegatus. The sequence continues at coordinate 354,615 of NW_007726223.1, read as the reverse complement.
TATCTCTCTTATAAGAACATGGCATTCTACTATGTAAAAGTAATACATATGCGACACTTGCTGAATATGAAAAACTAACATATTCAACAAAATAGTATATTTATATGGCTGTATTGTAACTCCCCACTGAGTGATGTAAGAGATCAGAGGGAAGAAAAATTACTGAGAAGATGAGCAATCAGGGAAGGCTTCTTATTGGAAATTAGTAAGTAGATTGGGTCTTGAAAAGTCATCATGATTTGAAAAGGCAAGGAGAGAGGGGACGGTATTCTACACTGTGGAAACAATGAAGTACAATAATATGGGTGAAAAATCTGAAAGTATCGGTGTTTGGGAATAAGTTAAAAGGATCTTCGAATTTTAGAACTTGAAGGGACTTCAAATATCATATAACCCAATCTCTTGTTTTCTCAGTTTGGTATCCTAAGAAAAGGGAAACAGAAGTGACACGCCAAAGACATATAGCTTATTAATGGTTCAATTGGTATATGAATCTGGGTCTCTTGATTTTCACAATCTAGTGCTCTTTCAAATAAAAAACAAGTTAAATTTTACTAGTTCACATTTAATTTAATGTGAATGGGACAATTAAAATAGACTGGAAACAGAAGATTGCTAAAGAGAGGGCTTAAAAAATATGTATTGTAATTATTGTTAACCTGTGAGAGTTTCATCACATTCACTTATCTTCCTGTTTCTGGCAAGAGATGGCACTTCTGAAATTTAATGTGGCCTCTTGCAACTATTTGGAATGAAATGACCTAAAGAGTGCCAGAAATACCACGAGTGAGACTGTATAGCAAAGTTTCCATCCCACTTTCAGTGTTAAGATTCAAACACAGTTTGCTTAAAGTTTCTGATGAGAGATCCAGGCTTGGGAGTTCTAATGCATGTGTTAGGTGGTGATTGTGTCAGAAGGGCAGGCAGGGTTACAATTTGACCTTGCAGATCTGATTCTTACTTTTATCTTGACAAATGAAATGTGCTTTGAAGTATAAACTTGTGAAAGTCATGAAATATTTTATACACTATAAAATTCATGGTAACTAATATAAAGGCAAATAATAATTTTCCATGATTAGACACTTTAGGAGACTAATTCAAATTAATTCAATAAAACTTTATGGAGTAAATGAATAATTTCTTTATTGAGTATTTCCTATGTGCTAGGTACCTTTCTACATGATCATATATCGGTGAAAAAACAACAAAAATTCTGTTCTCATGAAGTTTATTGGCTAGTGGAAACTTATATTCTAATTCATCTTTTATGTGCTGAGGTGTCAAATAGAGGGTATGCTAAGAGAGACAAAAGTAACCTTCCACTTAGAAGTTCATTATTCTAAGAGGGAAGGCAGACATAAAGGCATAATTACAAAACAATGAGGTGTGATCACCAGTTGAAAATGTATGGTGTCAGATACAGCACAAAAGAGTGAGTGAATAACTGTTGGGCAGCAGACAGAAATGGCTTTGCTGAGACATAGGCTGTGAGGCTTGCATTTTGGAAAGAGTTGAAGCTTGCTGATATAAAATAGAATATCTTAGCAAATGCAGAAAATCTAACAACTTTGGAGTTGAGATGAATGGTCATTTAAATAACAAGCAAAATTTTGTCTTACAAAATTATGCATTCTTCTAGCTTCTTTCTCTCTTTTTTTCTTCTCTGTAACTATAACAGCCACTGTAATGGAACCCCTTATAAGAAGTATCAGATAATTGGATTTAATTAATGTAAATTAAGAAAAGTTTTCATTTTCATAGTAAAATGTAGTTAATGATATAGAACCATTATATATTAAAATTTGAGTCTTTTTTGTTGATTACTGTTCATGAGTTCCACATTAAGCTTAAGGCACTGAATGAAATTTACATAGTATCGTAGTGCTAGGTTGAGTAGGAATCAGTTTTTACATTAGTTTATTAATTTTTCCCTAATCATTTATTTTGATAATTGTAATTTTTACACAGCCAAACTAAAAAATAGTCAAATAAAACACAATATTTAAAAAATTGTGAAATATAGAAGCAAATCATGTCCTCATCTATTTCAAAAAGTTGATTAAAATATCTGGAAATTTCCTTGGACTAGAAAAGCAAGTTGATAAGTTATATCAATTCTGGCAGTGAAATGTGACTTAAAAATAATTTTGGAACTTCACAAACCCACCCAATATTTTGATTTGTTTTCAGTGGAAAGCTTTCTTTTTACCAAATGAAAGATTCAAGATACCTAAACAAAGATTAAAGTGTCTGATCACTTTAGAAACTCCCACAAGGTTGAGGGGAAATCACTAATGAAAGAGAAAATAAAGAAAATGGATTTTTAGTATCAACTATTGCTAAGTCCATTTAGAGTTATGCTAGTCTTTAAAATAAAAGTTGTATTTGTAGATATCAGTGGAAAAGCAATGGAGTACAGAGAGTGTCACTGTTTAATAGAAGCTTGAAATGCAAAAGCTCATGATATGAAGAATAGAAATTGTGAAAAGAAGAGTCTTTGAAATACTTTATCAAACCTGTGTGTGTATCAAAGTTACAGTTGAGGAAAAAGTGCAAAGATGTAACACCACATGATATATACGGATGCAGAGGAGTTGCAGACTCTCTAAGTGCATGTCTCTCCAGGATGACCATTATGGCCACGAGTATTCAACGTTCAGGCACAGACTACGAGGAATGTAGCCTGAGGAGGAACTGAGTCCATCCCATTTGAAGGAGCACGATTTTCAGTATTGTTTTTGTTTTTATTACTAGAAATTCTGTGTTTCTTTTTTAATATAAAGAAACCCTGAGGAAGGTGAAGGAAAGATTTCTGAGGGAAATGGTTTTGTGTTGTTTTTCTCTTTGATTAGATTACATGGGAAATCACAGTTTAAGATTTTCCTTTTGATACGATAATTAGAATCGCTATTTTTTAAGTTAAAATAACTTCTTCAAGAATTATTATTCTTCCTTTGAAATGGATGAACTAATGCGAAAATCCTTTTGGCTTTCTACCAATCCTCATAGTGGGCTCTAAGACCAGACATATTTGGGTTTGAAGTTCAGTGCTGTGCCTTAACAACTGTGTCATTTGGGGCAAATTATCATACCTCTGTCTATGTGATCTTCTTATCTATAACGCAGATTTTTGGGGGACTTAAATGAGATAATCTACTTAAGCATAATTAAATTTTCCCTAATAATTATAATAAAATAGATGGCAAGTTTCAGATGTCCATCTAAAGTTAGATGTTCTTATGTTTTGTTCTGTTTTTCTTTTTGAGATAGGTGTCACCCGAAGTATTAAAAAATAAATAAATATCAGGTCCATACTATGTCTAATGCTAGGTTCTGTGTGAGTTGTAGAAATCTAGTACACAAAATCTACCATAAAAAATTATAATCTATTAAAATAATAAAATCTATTAAAATATTATAATCTAACTTTAGAGAAGATAAACTATGCTAAAGTTCCTTCTGCATAATGTAGATTTTAGTTAATGACATGCATTTTTATACACCAGAAATTTATCCTGGTGACATCTGGATTTCTGCTATGTGATATGGTTAGATAGTTAGGTGAATATGTATGCCAATGTACCCCTTTCATATCCGTCAATAAATCTCCTTGAATATAATCCTAGAGAAGCCAACTTTATCCTTGCTTTACCACAGTATACTGAATGGTGAGTTCACTAAATGGCACCCTAGTGATTGCTAAAATTCCTTCCAGTTCTAAAAATTCCATGATTTTATGATACTGTAATTTAACCTATAAAAACACTCTCCAGAAAATCACATGAGCCATTCAGGAAATAATACCCAAAGTCCTGCCATGTTTGTGCTTCTGCCGTTTGCAGGGACCACTATTTATTTTTATAGCTTTCTTCTTAGAGGATCTAAATAAGGGGGGAAGATATAAAAATATTGTCCTTATTATTATCAGTTATATTTTGCTAGTTTGGAATTTATTTGGGTGAAAATTATTGTATTTAACCTGACTCTAGTTAGTTTGTGTTGGACTAAGGTTGATAAGTAAAATAAAATACTGGAAACAAAACTTCTAAGAAGTTTCCAAACAGTATAAATGTTTATTTTCTCTTTTCTTTTCTGAGGCATTTTCACAAACTGTGACTTAAGTAGATAGGAAAATTCTGGAAAGGGAAATTTGTGTCTCTCATTTCATATTTTTAAAACTACAGTAAACAACCCATCAAAAGATGGAAGGCTAAACATATTGAAGACAGTGAAATAAATGTAATTTATTACAACTCCAAAGCTTAAAAGTGTAATCAATTATCAAAATTCACTGAATTTTTGAGTCAATAAAAAGAATTGTTGAAAAATTCTACCTAGGTTTTGAATTATCTCTGACAACTTATATTATTCATGAAAAAAGAGAGAAAATCATTCTAAGGGATGGAAAATTATATATATAGATATAGATATAGATATATTTGCATATATATATTTGTAGATATATATATATATTTGCATATTATATATAGCCTATATAGACTATATGACTATTGCATATATATACATACATGCATGTAATGTGTATATATATTTTTACAAACGATGTATCTGATGGATTTTGGAAGTGACCAGCACCATTGTGCACACAATGAGCACAAAATAGCCACTAGCCTTGTCTTCCACTCCAGCACTAAGCCTCTCCCTGCTTCCCTTTATGAGAAGCCTCCTGACTTAAACAGAAACCCCTTTTGCTTCCACAAGGATGCAGTTCTCCAGCCCGATCCACATTAGTATAATGGCCCTCCTTGATGGTATCATCCAGCCCTTGGCGAACTATATAAGCTGTACCACCCCCACACCTGGTGCTGTCCCCCATTTTCAGGGCAGCCCTGGGCTATCCTCCATTTTGAATAAAGCCCAGCAGATTTCTTTCTTTAATAAAGCTTGATCGGTACCTGGCATCTGGGCTCACTATCTTTCAGTATCTATTGTGTATGTTATATATTATATTGTCTTGGGAATAATGGTTTGTGCATTTTATTATTCAAAATAAAAGGTTTCCAAATCCTTTTTGAAAGAATGTGAGCCAAAATGCTTGGTATCAATCAAGCTTTATTAAAGGAAAAGAATCTGCTGGGCTGCCCTCAAAAGTGGAGGACAATGCCAGGTGTGAGGGTGGACGCCAAGGGCTGGCTGATACAATCAAGGAGGGACATTATGCTAATGCAGAAGCTATGCAACCAGGGTGGTGAATTGTGCCCTTGTAGAAGCAAAAGGGTTTCTGTTTCACAGAAATCATGAGGTTTTTTACAAAGGGAGGGGCTGGTGACTATTTTGTGCTTATTGTATGCAAAAATGGCACTGGTCATGCCCAAGATCCATCATTTTTATGAAGGCAAATTGTGATAATTTTAAAGGGAAATCTTTAACAACATGTCATGAAAAGGTCCTTGAAACACATTAATACTAATCTGGCTTATTTTTTGTTTGTTTGTTTTTTATTTCAAACTAAAGAATTAATTCAGACCACATGATCAGGCTTTAAAGAACATCATTCTGCTTCAAAGAACATCATTCTACTGCCTTTTATGGTGCAAAAAATGCTTAATCTTTAACATCCAGGAGGAATATTTTCCCTTAGGTGGGGGAGGTATGTGATGAAAAGCTCCTAGTGGCTATACCCATTCCCTGTTTCCTTTGTTATTTAAAAACTTGGATCATCCTAGGTGTGTTTCTCCCCAGTAATGTGGCTACCCATGCAGAATTCACCCTTTGGGCAGAAAAGTTTTATTCACTGTGCTTAAAATTCCAGGAAGATAAATGTGATGTCACTCTGCATCTCTGTTGTCAGTTGTAAATTTGAAAAGTTATATTAGAGTTTCTATTGAATTATGTATCTAAATGGTTTTTCTGTTAAGTCCATCAGGAATCTGTTAAGGAAAGTACACAATGGAATCTGTAAATCAATACGGAGCATTTTGTGTCAAAATTACTTTCTGTCATCCTAGAATATATTTTGCCCAAAGAAGATGACTGGTTAAGGCACAGTTAAGGAAACGGTAGAGAGAGACATCCACAGATGCCTGTTGGTATAGATTTGTTGCTATTAGTTTTGTTTTTAATTATCTACACCTACCCTCGTGAAGGTGACCTTTGTACATGGCTTGCTAAACTGAAACTATCTGGAATTTAAACAGTAAATTTCCCCATCCCATTAGGGCTGACCAAGGTCATTTTCAGAATGTAAAATTTTAATACAGATGTTTCTGATTTATTTATACTTAATTCAGAAAAATGTTGCTGTCTCAGAGCAGTTTGGTGTCCAAGAATGCTATAGAAAAAAAAATAAAAGATTATCTATCTTCTCTCCTTTTACTCTTTAGAATTCCTTTACTGTCCCCACCCTCTCTCATTTCCCCTGATCTAGTTTTAGTATTCACAAACTTTCTTTTACTTCTCCATGGAGGGAATCCTATATTCTCATCATTTTTGTGGTTTTTCTAAATTTAAACTTTAACTTTTTTGTGTTTTTTTCTATAGCCAACCAAATATACATATTTTTTATTATTAGTTTCTTTATGTCACTGTAAGTCACTCTTCCTCTTCCAAAAGACGCCTAATAGAATACCCTTAGGATAAGGACCACTAGCAGTTTTTGGCATTTTCTTTGCAATGTTTCTAATGATTCTTTTACTCATGAATGGGTGCTGTTAGGCTGAAGTGTATGGTAGGTTTTCAAAAGTCTAATATGATTTTAAACAGAATCTATATAAAAGGTTGGGGTGGAGGCTGGGGGTGACCAAGTATGGTGTTAAAGATATAACTCATTGACATGTTCTAGGTGACACAAACAACATTTATACACCAGTTCTTTAGCTCAACCTTTACTAGACACTCTCGTTTTTCCACTCTGATCCTTTTTATCAAGCCCATTGAATTGATTGATTTCATGACATTATAGTCTTTCATTAATCCATTTATTGTAAACAAAATAAAACTATTTTCTACTTTTCTTACAGCATTTGTTGTGTATCACATAGTAGATATAATATATCTGAATTATTCACATAGTATATGTAATATATCTGAATGCTTTTGGTAAACTCCCAAAATTAGTGAAATTAGTAGAAATGTATGTGACTAAATCAAATTCTTGTCATTATGTAGGTTACAAGCTAAAACTGGAGATATAATGCATGTACAAGGTCTGTAAAAATGCATATGAAATGCATATATATTGAGATATGTTACCTCAAATCTCTTTTTACAACAATCCTGTTCAGTAGGTATATAATAGGTATTTTTCTTTACTATTTAATTAATGTGGGAAGTGAGATTAAATGACCTGAAGAAGGAAATATGACTTGTAAGTAGCAAGACTAAAACATCATCTAGGCTTTCTAATTCAAAAACCAGTAATAATAATGATAATAATGATAATCAACATTTATTAAAATGTTCATCATCTGACAGATATTGATATATGTCAAACTTTTCATAACCAAAATAGGTTTAATACTCTTATAGTGTTCTCTCTTTGCTCCAATATCTAATATAATGCCATTAACAAGGCAAAATCCAACAAATATTTTTAATGTAGAATTTCTTCTTATTAGATCTGCATCATTTTTTTAGGTGCCTCTTTAGCTTTTCTAAGGAGAAAATACCTTAGCCATGAGGTTCTTGGGCAGATTTGAATGCTCAGTCTTTGTAATTGCAGTCATCTGGTAGTACAGACAGTATGTACATATGTAAAATAAAAGTGGGCCACATATTATTGAATATCAACGATGTATTAGTTCTCATTCTAGACGTAGATGACAATTTGCTTATTTCCCAATTTTCTTTTCAAGCTTTTTCTACTGCGATATCAGCCCCGTTGAAACCCCATTGTTCTTCGTGGCTCTTTGGGAAAACAATTTTCACATGTATCTCCAAATGATTCCAGGCCTAAACAACACTCTAATTATTCACTTGCTTATTTTTTTTTTTCTAATTCATATTGTCCCAAGATCCCCCAGACATGACATTTTTTCACTGTTACTGTCCCAAACTCCATCCCCTACTGCCTCCGTTTTTAATGCAATCACTTTCTGTGATTCTTCTGTCTTTAGCCTTTGTCTAGAATGATCCTGTTCCTTCCAGTGTTGGACAATTTTCATTTTTCACTTGCTGCTTGAATCTCCTGACCCTGTCAGTTTATTTCTTCCAGAATCAAATATTTAATAGGTAGGAAAAACATTATATATCTTACAAATAAAGAAAATAGGGACCATAGGGATTATAGAAATGTCCAAGTTTCACAGATCTTGAAATGTTTTTTCCTTACTGGTTTTATATTTCTGCCTTACCCCATCTGCTTTTCCCTGAGGTTGATTTTTTTTTTTTTTTTCCTAGCCACAAGATGTCATCTTAAGCATTTTACCACCTTCTGGCCTGTTATAAAATCACCACCCACAAAATTATATTTGAATCAAATGTATTTGATTTTATTTAATATAAAGATAAAGGGGTGCATATATTTAGAAAATAAATTTGACTAATATTGTTTTAAAAAATAAGATTGGCAGTGTGTGATATCATAATGTACTTTTCTGCTTTATCCATTTATATTATGTGATTATTTCTACTTTAAGTAATTGGAATTAGAGTTTTTGTTTTAGTTTTAAAATGAGACATAATGTAAAATAATAAATCTTAATTTAATACTATCTGAAATATCACATATACAGATTCTTTTATTTTCCATGTCATCAATACATTTTTGTATTAAGACCAGTGCTTTCACTATCCCATTAATCATGTCTCAATGCAATTATTTTTAAATCTAAGAAAAAGAGGGTTTTGTGTTGCTATCTATTTATAATTCAATTAATTTTCATTTCCCCTGACAATGCATATAATGAATAACTAAGTCAAATAAAAATCATTTCTGTATAATAAATTCCATGGGTATTTACTATACTTTGACCAAAATGCTTCTAAGGCTATCCTTCATCATCTGCAAATTATAAGAAAAAATAAGGTTCCCTGGTTATTGTTACCCTGTTTTCTGTGTTATAGTGTCAAGTTTGCACATTTTTAAAAATAATAAAACATGAATTGTCTTGCTTTATTGCTAGGTTCTGTGCTATTACAGGTCACTGGTACCCTCATTTCTCCTAATTTCATATTTTCTTTAAAACCCTCCATCTCAGAAGATAATCCTGTACCTCCTGGAAATGATATGAGTGATTGTCCAGTTATACCCTATTATTTTGAAGATTAGGAATCTGAGGTCCAGAAATATTTACAGTCTTGCTTAAGGTCACCCAGTTAACAGGCATTGGAATTGGAAATACACTTCCATGTTGTTTTTGAAATTCCCAAGAAGTCTTATAGGGATTTTAATGTTTGTTCTTACGCCCCTGCCAGAGTTATCCACTAATATGCAGTGCTCAGAATGTGGAGATTAACAATTTGAGGTTTTACCCAGATTTGGCCATTTATCCTTACTGTAATTTTTTTTTCATTGTTGTTTTTTAAAGTGTTAGTGTAGTAGGCAGAATAATGGTCCCTAAAATGTGTCTGCATCCTAATCTCTGGAAGTTGTGAATATATTGCATCATATAGCAAAAGGGAATTAAGGTTTTAAGTGGAAGTAAGATTGCTAATCATTTGATCTTCAAATAGAAAGAATATCCAGGTGTAATCACAAAGGTAATTAAATGTGGAAGCAGCAGACAGAAGTCAGCATCAGAGTGGTAAGATGTGAGAAGAACACAGCCCACCACTGCTAACTTTGAAGATGAAAAAAGGCCACAAGCCAAGAAATGTTGGCAGCTTCTAGAAGCTGGAAAGGACAAGGAAACATACTTACCTGTAGAGCTCCCAGAAAGAAACACAGCCAAAAGGACACCTTGATTTTTGCCCAGTAAGATCTATTGTGAACTGCTGCCCTCTAGAACTATAACATTATAATTTTATGTCGTTTTAAGCCACTTTGTGGTAATTTGTTACAGCAGCGATGGGAAACTAATACAGGTGGTAATTCTTGCTAGCTGTTAAAATTTGTAAATATGTTTTCTGGAAAATTACCTATTGGTGAAGTATTTACAGGAGTCTTTTTGCTACTCATGCCCTTAGCAGTTTTCACAAAACCTACCCCCTTGCTTGGTGAATACACAGTTTTAATTGTACTTGCAGTGTAGAAGAAAGAAATCTGGGTGTGTGTGTTCTGGCACTCTTCCCAAGTAGGATAATTTTAGACAGCTGGGATTATAGTTTTCATAGACATCAAATAATTAAAGTATGTGGACTAGGACATCATGGAGGCAGCAGGAGTTTTCAAATAAAGACTAACCATGCTTAGATTAAGTTCTCCATGGTGTACTGTTGTATGATCCTTCTTGGTCAGTTCCTTCAACTATGAATTAAATATAACGATACCACACAGTTGTTGTGAAATCAAACTACATAATATAGGTGCAATGCCTTGTACAGAAGTTGATATGAAATAAATATTTAGAACCAATATTTTGTTATACGTAGGGTCCTGGAACAGAGAATCCAATTTATTCCTAACTGGGCACATGAGCCCTCTAACAAGGAAAACAAAAAAGCAGTTCTGTTACAAAATCAGTTTTTCACTTGCCTACCAAAATGCTAAAAAAGAAGCCATGCTTTAGTATTCCCTAATCATTCCAAAGATTCTTCTTTTTCTCCATTCATATATTAACAAAAACACTGTAGAGATGTGCAGTATCAACTTTATTTCTACTATTTAGTTAAAATGAAAATGAATTTGTAGAAATGTCTTTCTTTTGGAAAGACAAACCAAATTAATCCTGATTTAAATTGTTGTTAAGGACTACAATTAAGTACTTCAAGATGCTATTGTTTCAAGTTCTAATTTTTGGAAGCCACTATTTTAATGTCAGTAATGATTATGATTTAATCAGGAGGAGTTTTCTTATTGCTGTTTACTTCAATAAAGTTCTTGCTGGAATGATTCCCAGCCAGTGTCAATAGACTATCCAGACTCTATAATAAGCAGAGTGCAAAAATTGAAATTTGGCTCATTAGAGCACACATATGTCTTTGCATAATTTCCACTTTAAAAAAATGAGTTGCTTTTGTAGACATTCAGATCACTCCTTAGTTTTCTCTCTTCTACTCAATCTCTGTGTTCTCTAATGATACATCAACATGCTGAATCCTCAAACAACTCTGGTACATATTACAGACACTGCAACACAAACTATAATCATATTTCATAGAAGATATTGGCACAAAGCATTCACTCATTTCTTTACTCAACTAAAATCCATGTCAGCCAAAATTTTCATCCAGATCATCCGACATGTTGGGGAATATCAGTGTTGCTTATTTAGTTGTTAGTTTTTCATAGCCTTACAAGTTTATTGATTGTATTTTTTACAGTTACTCATTATCTTCTGAAGTTTTCTATAAAGTCCAATGAGAATATTAGAATTCCTAATTATACATGTATAAAATTTTTGCTATTAATGTTTGAGCTTGTGTGATGTATTGTTTTCATCTACCCAGAATGTTGACAAGATTGAATAAAACGCTAGATGAGAAAAAGGAATGTGAAAACTGTAAAACAGTATTGTGTCTTTGACATGTCTGACTCAGTGTGAAGATTGTGTGTGTATATGAAGTGGAGCCTCACAAAGAGACGGAAAACAAGAGTCATGGTCACGGGCAAGAAATCACAGTATTTTTAATCATAGCGATTGCATAATGATAATTATGTATTATATGTTCTTTTCTTGATTTTCATTGTAATTTTTACTGGGATCCTGATAAAGGCATACACATTTGTTAGGCAGCTGCCTTTACTTTTTTTTCTTTCTTTCCAATAGCCATAAATGTATCTGGATATATAAAAGAGTGAGAATCTGAAACAGAGAAATGTATGTGGTCACTCAATTTCTGTCAAAAAAAAAAAAATTGCTTGGCCCTTGCTTTTTGCTGTCCCTGTTCCATCTAAGTAATTTTGGGGAAAAAAGTGTTTCTGAGTGTTTGAAATACTTATCTAGATATTAATCCTAAATAAGCAGAGTCACATTCTCTGAATTCTGAAGCCTGACTCAGTTCAATAAACATCTTTTAACTTGGCTGAGGAGAGAGGGATAAAGGAAGCCACGTTCTTGATATCAACCACTTTCTGCCTGGATAAGGGAAATGATTACTCCACAGTAAGTCTATTGCAGCTCAGACTGCATGTTCATCTCAAGACAGAAAAAGAGCAGTGACAGTTGGGTTTTTCTTTATTTACCGGAAAATTGAAAGCTTTTTCAGAAATACCCTGGAGATTTCCAGTTCTGCCCCACTGATTAGAAATTCTTCTTCTACCCGTCTCTTAACAGCCAAGGAGGGGGAGAACCATAATGTTTGCCTGAGCTCACTGCCCTCCGGGGCAAAAATCTCTGTTTTGCTAATAAGGAAGAGTGAAGTAATGACTATTGTTAAGCTACAGTTTCTACCACATGTCCCAAGAAATTACGTGGTTACTGCTGATGCCCCATAAGAAATTTAAATGGGTATTTCAGAAAAAGATAATTTATTCTCCATGGGACGAACTTTCAGAAACTGTTTACTAGATATTGCTATACTAGTAGCTATCGTGATAGATAATTAAATTTGAATATAATTGCCTCAATATTTTCTATTAATTGATTTTTCCATAAAATATCACAAATAAATTGAGTGTAACTTTTTTTTCATACTGAAATTCAGAGTATGAGAAATATTTTAATGTCATGTGTTTCCTTTTGTAGCTATTTCTTTGGGAGAAAGGTATTTTTCTGAGGACTACTTTTTCACTCCTAAAATCTCTTTTCCAGAGTTAGACATAAGACATAAATTCCTTATATTTATATCAATACTAACAATTACTTTTAGCATTTAGCCAATTCTACTGACTCATCTGAGGGTGGCCAAAATTGATTTTGCTACCTTCTAATATATGACTTTTAAGTAATCAGATTCTGATAGCAGATTCGATTTATTTCACTTTTGTTCAATAACCTGATGTTTATATAATTTTGAGATCTTTTAAATTTTTGCCATACTTAATAACGTAGATCAGTGGTTCTCAAGTCGGAATGGACGTCAGATTTATTAGTGTATCTCTTAAAATTAAAGTGTCCATAAGCCATCCTAGATCCTACTAGAAAAGAATTGCAGAGTGTGGGCTCAGAAGCATGTAACTTCTATATCTATGATTTAGTCTCTCGTGCATTGTTGAGCTAGGGCTGGGTCTGGAGCTCACAGATCCGTCAAGCCCGTTGTTCAGACTGGGTCACAAACCCTTCACATGCAGGTCTATGAGCTAGGTAACTGGCAAAAAGGTCCTTGGAGCCATAAGTTCGAGAGCATGGCTGCACGGGCAGACACCCAAGGCAGTAAATGCCAGCCAAGTGGCAGCACCACGCATGCTCACTAACTCCACCCCCACACAACTTATTTACAAAGAATGTGCTGCACCACCCCCAAATGGACCTAAGTTGAGGGGGCCTGATTAAATTATTTTATTTTCCCAACATGCATCCTTCATTAATTACAGCCAGATGTTTCTGGATTAGCTTATGTCCAAACATAACTTGTAAAATCAATAAAAATCAGATAAAAGTCTGGCCTCATGGTGCCCTATCCATTTTCTTTCCTAAGAATAAGAAGTGCAACCTGTTCTAAGGATTGACCTTTGACTCTAAAATCACCTTTTATTTGTTGTTTAGCAGACTCCTGTACATTTCAGACAATTTATAGAAGTTCAAATTCTTATAGGTAGAGTTTGAGTTAGTAATTACATAATAGCATATTTATAAATCTATAGATAACCTTCCCAAATTTTATGAAGTGATTACCACATAAGAATGTGATATATATGTTTCAGATTTTTCTTACTAAACTTGATTCTAAACAGTTATTAAATACTACAACAAATTGAAAAATTATCTGATGTGATGTGGATACCAATAACTTTCAAATAAAGAAGTTTTATCACAAATATCAAGAAGTTTATCTTCAACAAGGTGGTATAGTAGAAATGGAATAGAGTGCTAATATGTACTGAGCCACTCCCATACGTCAGGTAGCCCACAATAACCCCCCTTTACAGTTTAGGAAATTTAGACACAGATATTGCTATTTACCCAAGGTCACTAGTATTTGTTGAAGCTAAGAGCTAAGAAAAAAATTAAAGTTATTCTATTTTTATTTATTTATTATTTTTTTCCTTTTTGTCTTTTTTACTGACTGGTAACGGGATCGCAACCCTCAGTGTCGCACCCGCACCACGCTCAGCCAGTGAGCGGGAACTGGTCTCCACATGGGATCCAAACCCTCGGTGGGAGCGCCGCTGCGCTCCCAAGCAGCACACTCTCCAGTGTGCCACCGGGTCGGCCCAAGTTATTCTATTTTTAAATTAAAGAAATTTTCATGGGACTCTTGCTTCTTAATCATTTTTTATACTACTTCCCTCCTGACATATGAGATCTCATACACGTGACAGACCCTCTAGCATAGTGTATTAGTCAGTTTCTGTTGTTTGTAACAAAATACCAGGAACTGGGTGATTTACTAGAAAATGAAATTTATTGCTTCCCAGTTTCAGAGACTGGAAAGTCCAAAGTACAGGGGACACATCTGGTAAAGGCCTTAGAGGTGGTGACAGTGACCCAGAGGTCTCACATGGTAGAAATAGTGGAGGAGAGAGAGAGAGAGAGAGAGAGAGAGAGAGAGAGAGAGAGAGAGAGAGAGAGAGAAAGACTCTCATATGATTTTTTTTAAAGCCCTCAAAACCACACCCATGAACTAGGACATCCAGTCTCCTCCCCAAAACTCCACCTTTCAGTCATCACAGTAGGATTTCCCACCCTGGCAACACTGTTATAGTGGGGGCCAATTTTCCAGTACCTGAGCCTTTGGGGGACTCAGTTTAAGCTTCACAAGTTTTAGAGGGATATTCAAAACAGCACACTCTCTTGGCTATTTTATTTTCTATTAAGGTGCTCAATTAATATTATTTGACTATGAAATTGCTTAATACTTTCTTCATGCTGAATAAGACTGTTAGGTATATACATGAAATGAGAAAGAATTGCTATAGCTGCTAAATTCAATCCACAGAAAACCATTGATAAGTTATTTATAAATAAATTACTGGGGAAAATAGCATAAAATCTTTGTATTTTCTGATTCAAGAAGTACTCATCAGAAGCACAAGAAATTCTACAGTGAATAAATTATTTGAAAATTAATGAAAATCTTTGAGAAGCATGATTTAAAATCAATACAAGAACAGGCTTTCAGTAGAGGATTTACTAGATCAAAAAATGAGTCACTGGGTTCTCCTGTTGAAGATCAAACAATGCTATCCTTCCATGAGTAAAACAAAGCTAGAATGATGTTTTTGGAGTATAATTAAAAGTAATAAGAACTATATTGTGAGAAAGGCAGATTAAGGAAAACCATATCTAAGTCCCAAAATAAAGTTACCACAACTGCATCAAATTCCAAGGCAAGAAATAGAAATCAATCTCTTCTCAAAATATTGTTAATAACAAGAATTAGGTATATACAAAAATCATTAGAATTCTGAAGGTGTGTGACTCCGTAAATGATCTCAGACCAATCTAGAATTGGTCTATTGGTGGAGCTACTATCTCTAATGCCACCAATGGACATTTGATATCAAGAGAGCACTTCAGTGTCTGTATTTCATGGATCAGAATCTCCAGTCAGGAATCTTCACTATCTCACCTGTTATTGTTGGTACAACTGCCTCTTGATATCCAGAATGTTGGGACATAGAAGCTGAAATGACACAATAGCAACTCCACTTCACACTTCTGTGATCTTTCTTACCAGTGCAGGAAGATGACCCCTGTCTCATTTTCCCTTTCAAAATCTCACACATTTATATAATTGACAGAAACAAGTCTACATCCAGAAGCCTAGTGGCCAAGGAGTCTTGGAAATACAATTTAATTGCCAATTACTCCAGTTAGGATGGTGAAATAAAAATTGAGAAAACTAATTCAGGATATCTAACTATTTAAAATCAATAGTGAGGGCTGGCCTGGTGGCGCACTGGAGAGTGCGCCGCTTGGGAGTGCGGCGGCGCTCCCGCTGAGGGTTTGGATCCCATGTGGAGACCAGTTCCCGCTCATTGGCTGAGCGTGGTGTGGGCGCAACACCGAGGGTTGCGATCCCGTTACCGGTCAGTAAAAAAGAGACAAAAAGGAAACAAAATAAAAATAAAAATAAAAATAATAAAATAAAATAAAATAAAATAAATAGTGATATTTTATTGTCAGGTCACTTAATTTATTAATATGAAAGTTCTATTTGTGCTTTTGAGTTCCTTCTTAGTGTAAATTCTATTTATTGACATTTCTCAAACATAGTGAAGAATAAGAAAAGATACATAAAAGTGATTTTCGTTCTCTGCCAAAACTTTAGGTGAAAAGTTTATCTTTTAATAGTCAAATGCAGAAATGATAATATTGATGCTGCCCATACATGGAAAATTACAGAAAGAGGCAAATTTCACCATCTGGCAAAATGGAATTAATACATATGAATATATAATCTCATTACTAAATTTTGTACTTGACTTTTTACAGTAAAATTTCACTCAAGTAAAAATAATGTGGAAGAAGGAATTGAATAATATTTATAAAGTCTAGTAGTTGAGATAGTATTTTTAAAGTTAAAAAGGATAAAATTACATGGAAATGGGAGAAGAATAAAGTATTTAAACAAGTTTTAAAAATATTTACAATATTCTTTCAAGGATTGATCTTCTAAATATTTGTTCTGTGAAGCCAGTTCCCGCAAACCAATATGACGCAAGTCAAACTGCAGGTCTATTTAATAACTATGAAGCAGGAAAGCGGTGACCACTTAAACAAGTTGTATTTTTGTCTAATCAATGGCTCTATCATGGCAAAAATCACATATTCTAAGTATTTTTCTGGTGATATAAATGTTGCTTATACAGTATCACTAATCCCCTACAAAAGAAATATATAAAAACATGACATAAAAATTGTAACAGTCATATCAAACTAATCTAGTTTCTATAACCCAATATGCCCACCATTCAAATTGCTGTGAAGTCTCAAAGAGAAAATGAACTCGAATTGTGCTAAGATATAATATTTGACTGAAGGTTTCTTTAGGACTTCTAAGTGTTTACTTCTTAATTATCAATTGGGCTTAGAAATTAAAGGCTTAAATAAGATGTTCTGGAACATAGTGACCTTAGTTGAAATCCCTTATTGGTTTAATAGTAGAAGCTGGAATAAATCCTGTAGCCATATGAAAGACACATAAGCCACAGAGAGAAAATATTGCCAGGAAACTCTAAAAGCAAATAAAGCAGATTGTGTGCATGTATGTAGAATTTCATAAAAGCAAGAATTTATTTCTGGGGTCAGTCTGATTAGATTGAGTGGTTCCAGTATTTACATTCTGTGATTACCACTGAAATCAAATTCTCTTTAAATAATATACTTTTATCTGAGGAGGTATGTCCTCAAATCGGAAAATAAT
The DNA here is from genome assembly GCF_000696425.1 of Galeopterus variegatus. Taxonomy (NCBI): domain Eukaryota; kingdom Metazoa; phylum Chordata; class Mammalia; order Dermoptera; family Cynocephalidae; genus Galeopterus; species Galeopterus variegatus. The sequence goes on along the minus strand of NW_007726223.1, from coordinate 337,083 downwards.
AAAAAATGACACAACTAGCTGTATGATAAACTCCTTTAAAATTGAAAAAAAAAGCATTGAGATTATTTATTCCTTTTGAGTCAATCTTTTGCATTTACAGTAGCTATTATATTTGATATTACACTATCTCTCCATTTTCATCATTGTTTTAAATACAAGTGTGAGTCCATGTCATTTTATCTGTTGGTCCTAGATGAGAAGAAGGAGGCAAAAGTTGATTACAGCCATCTAGAAGACATAGCGTTGTAAAAGAATTGAAGGCTTCTTCAAGGGAATATTTGCCCGGGAATTTAGAAAAAAGAGTCTGAAAACTGGGTGTGGAGAGAGACCAAAGGCAGAAAACGACAATCTTAGAGGATCATATTTTCCAATTAAGTTTCCTTGCAGTAAGAAAGAGGAGTCAGAGACTTAGTTTTTCCATTTATCAGTGTTATTTAAAATAACTAATAAATTGTGCTTAGCACATAAATATATATATAAAATCTAGAGTCCGTGATGAAGTGGTAGAGAGAAGCTATCATAAGTTTATATTTTGGAAATAGTTTAATCAGTGCCTGAATTTAGTACTTCTAGTTGAGTTTAGGGGATTATAATATTTATGACTCCATGTTACTTTTCCTAAAACTTGGGACTAAAGTAATTATAAAAGAATAAAGGAGATTATTGAACGCTAGGAGGAGCAGTTCTAAAAATGAATTCCAAAATTTAACAATATTTTAATTTAACCTTTTTATGCTATGATTGATCTGTACTTCTGACTGGGTAAAATAGTACCCAGTATTTGTATTGGACTGGGAGTCATAATACAATTAATTATCTAGTTCTTTCTTTCCACTAATTAACTCTGTGATATTGAGCCTATTTTCAGCCTATCTAGAATGTATATATCTAATTTATAAGAAAGAAAACTGGAACAGATAATCCCATGCATTCCTTGGAGAATTTAAAGGGTCCTTATCTTTCATAATGGGGAGCATTAAGATGGTGAAAACAGGATGTGGAGGGAGAGCCAAGTGTATGAGGGCAATGAAAGTAGGATTAGAAAAGGGTAGATAATACAGGTAGATACAGGACACGAAACTGGGCTGGGAATCACAGAATGAAAGGGAGGTGTAGTTATATGAATGTGTGTGGGAGCTGCCAAGAGCTTAGGATGGTAGGTAACAAAGACATAGGCAAGAAATGGAAACAAATGGTCAGGAGAACAAAAATAGAGAAGTCTGAAAGCAAATATATGAAATGCATTTTTTTTTTTTACAAATTTATTTTTAATGGGCCAGTTACAAAGTGCTGATTTAACATGTAAGGGTCTGTTGTTTCACCAGACACACTGGGAATATTATGTTAAATTTTTCCAGTTAGAAAAGGAACTGGTTTTAGCAATAGAGATGCTCTGCAATCTAGCAGGCCTAAGAAACTTCGATTTTCTAACCCTGATTTAAAAGCCCCATTAATAGTGGAGACTAGAAATAACTGCATGTCCACAAAGATTTATCTTGGTTCAAATTAAAATAACCTACATTTATCAAAGGGTTTTGTTTATTAAAAGAACTCAAATGATTAAGTTATATGAACTATTTTTTGCTGTAATATGTAAACAAAATATTAATGCACGCAAAGCTCATCATGGAAGAACATGAATACAAAATCATTTTTTTAAAAAAGAAGTACATAGTACACAAATATAAATGTTCTATATATGAATATATATATATATTCTAGAATTATATCATAACTATTCATTATGGAAAGACAACGTGGCACTCAATTATTTTGACAAGACTTGATAAGTTGAGAGTATTTTCATGCCTCTTAGGAATTGTACTTGTCCTACCGCATGTAGCATTAATAATGATATATGGACACGATGAATGATTATGTGTTGTAATAGTGAATACTCTAATTATCCTGATTTCATCACCACATATAGTACACAAAAACAGCTAGTCTATACCCTACAAACATGTATAATCAATTATGTTTCAATAAAAAAAAAATTAATGGTAAGTGTCATAAGATTCCCTTCCCAAGGAATATAATGTGCTGGCTTTGGTGAAAAAATTCCAGTGGGCCTGTCACAGCTTATTCTACCAATCACTCTTAAAATGTATATATTCTTACTTTTTATGCATATAACTCGTCAAGGGTTTCCTCCGCCAGAGAGATTTTGGTCAAGAAGACATATTCTTACTTCATGCCTTGCCTACAGAGTTCTCCTACTGAGGTTGGCTCAGAGAGTCATAGGGTATTTGTTTTGCTTAATAAAACAAAAATAGATCTACAGAAAGCAACAGCTTAAACACTTTAAGTATTGCATTTATTTATGTATATTGTAACATATATAAAACTGCAAAAGAAAATAAAACTTTAATTAAATGTTAATAAAATTTTAACGAAGTTTACAAAAACTTTAAAAACTTGGAAAAGATGATTTTAAGTTTATAATGTCCTTATTCTTTTCTATTCATTAAGTTAAGTGAAGTAAGCCAGGCACAGAAAGGCAAATTCTACATGACCTCACTCATATGTGGAATCTGAAAAAAAATAACAGTTGATACTATAGAGGCAAAGAGTAGAACAGCGGTTACCAGAGGCTGTGGAGGGAAAAGACGGCAGGAAAACAGGGAGAGGTTGGCCACTGGGTACAAAATTACAATTAGATCGGAACAATAAGTTCTGATATTCTATTGCACGGGAGACTGACTATGCTTAACAGCTAAGTTTTGTACATTATGTAATAGCTAGAGGAGAGGCTTTTGAATGTTTTCACCACAAAGAAATGATAAATGTATAATGTGACTGGTATATTAGCTACTTAACCCAATTCTTATACAACATATACGTGTATAAAACATCAGAATGTACCCCATAAGCATGCATAATAACAATGTGTCAATTAATTTTTTTATTAAAAAAAGAAGAAAATGCCTCAGTTGATTTCTTCATTCCCCCTTACTAATTATCACAGTTAATTGAAACACAAATTAGAATGGACAGTAAATTAATATATTTGGATAGAATGAGAATGTCATAAAGTTTCTAAGACTTATGGTCATTTTTATGATATTTCCAGACCTAGAAACAGAATTTTTACTCATTAAAAGCTGGAATTTTATTTCACAAAGATATGTGTAAAGGTGGCATTTCTACTTTGCTTAGCTGGGTTTTGCTATTGCTGATGACTATTGATAGTTTCATTTAAATTTACTAATATCAATGCATCAGTGAAAGACAGTCAGCTTAAAGCACTGACTGCATGGGTAGTGAGCCAAGTTTTACATTATTGATTTTAAATTAATTGACTGGTCCAATCAAGCAATAATTTTATTAAAGCACTATTAATTTGAATAGTTCAATGAAACTGTTCTTTCAGAAACACAAAGCTTTGCTTAAAAACAAAATGTGTCAGGAAGATTGTCTAGTGTGGTTTCTTTAAAAAGATGCTTAAGTTTGTTCACAGATGAAATGATCATCTATGTAGAAAATCTAAAAGAATTGAACAAAAAAATAAATAAATAAAACCTTAGAACTAATAAGCAATTATAGGAAGATTGTAGCATACAAGGTTAATAAATGAAAATCAATCACTTTTCAATATAGAAGCAAAAAACAAGTGGAATTTGGAATTAAAAATACAATATCATTTACACTAGTACCCCCCAAAATAAAATATTTAGGTGTAAGTCTAACAAAATTAGTACAACATCTATATGAGAAAAACTACAAAACTCTGATAAATAAAAACAAAAAGAACTAAATAAACAGACTTGTTTTATGTTCATGGATATACAACTCAATATTTTCAAGATGTCAGTTCTTCCCAACTTGTTCTATAAATTCAATGTAACTCAATCAAACTTCCAGCAAGTTTTTTGTGGATATTAACAAACTAATTCTAAAGTTTATATGGAGAGGCAGAAGACCAGGAATAGTCAACACAATATTGAAGGAAAACAAAGTGGGAGGTGGATCCAATCAAGATGGCGGAATAGACCGTCCACAGCGTCACTCTCTCCCACAAATCAACCAATTTACAAATATAAAAATGTAACATCAGCCAAGCCAGGGCAGCTGGAGCTCAGGGGAAGAGGAGGAGAGACCTACGGAGCTCATGAAGGCGGGAGAAGCCACGATGAGAGAAAGAAAAAGCTGCTTTGAGCATTTCAGGCCGCGGCTGCTTTACGGCTGGAGCTGATGAACAATGGAGCAGGAGCCGGCAGAAGCTGCAGCTGTGCCCTTCAGATGGAGTTACTTGGAGACAGCAGGAGAGAAAAGGGCCTTGGCGGCCCCCAGAACAGCAAGACCACTAATACGGTTCCCATGGACCCACCTAGAAGTGAGGAGCCGGCTCCTCTGAAAAAAGGGAGCCATTCAGGGCCCGTCCCATGGGAAGTGTTTGCAGCATGGGCGGTGGGAGAGACGTGCCCACCAGGGGAACATCTGGGGCACAGCAAGGACAGCTGATCTGACCCCCAATCAGCACAGGACCACTCAGAGGAGACTGGTCGGGAATACAGAATTGCATGGGGTGCAGTTTGATGAAAAAACTCAGGCCCAGATCAGAGATTCTACAGAACACAGATCCACCTGGTCTTTGGAGAGCCAGAAGTACCTAATAAGGTCAACCATACTGTATGACTCCTGCTATACTGACATTCTGGAAAAGGCAAAACTATGAAAATGGTAAAAAGATTAATGATCGCCAGAGGTTGGGGGGAGGAAGGTGTTAATAGGCAGAGCACAGAGGGGTTTAGGGCAGTGAAAATACTCTGTATGATAATGTAATGATAGATACATGTCATTATACTTTGTCCAGACACATAGAATGTATAATATGAAGATGTAAACTATGGACTTTGGGTGATTATGATGTGTCAATGTAGGTTCACCAGTTGTAACAAATGTACCACTCTGGCAGGGGATGTTGATAATGGGTGAGGTTATGCATGAGGCGTAAGAGGTATATGGAAAATTTCTGCACTTTCCTCTTAATTTTGCTGTAAACTTAAACTGTTATGAAAAATATAAAGTCTTTAAAAAAATGATTTTAGAGGGCAGAGATTCTCAAATATCAGGGTTAATGGAACAGAAAATGCTACCAAAAAGCTTTTGAGAGCTGACAAATTTAATAATTTGTTAAGGAAACACATTGGGGGAAAACTATGCCCACAATCATCATAATTTCATTAAAGAAAGGACTTTTGTCTGTCTTCCTATAATTCTACTGTCCTGGTACTAACGTTGTAATTGTCTCTCACTGATATTAGAAAACATAAAAAGGATCCAGTGTTTTATTGTTTTCACTTATTTTATCAATATCATATCTTCACTCAGAACACAAATTGCAACATTTATGTTAAGCCCTCCAAAGAGAAATCGATGGGCTAGTTGTTTCTGCCCATCATCTTACTTTTTTTAATTTAAAATTTATTTGTATAAACATATTATCACACACAAGATAAGTAACTATTATGTTACATATTGTATAGTATGTATAAGTATAATATGTATGTATATATATTGGTATAAAGAATGACTAGTAAACACTTGTATTTAGGTCTCCTCATACAAAATTAGAATAGAATTACACATATCAATGACTGTCCTTATGTTTTACCTCCCTATTGGGTTCATCTTTCTTTTATTCCTGAGAGTAATACTATTCTAAATTTTGTTTTCCTTTTTTTTTTTTTTTTCTTTTTTTTTTTTTTTCTTTTTTTTTTTTTTTCTTTTTTTTTTTTTTTCTTTTTTTTTTTTTTTCTTTTTTTTTTTTTTTCTTTTTTTTTTTTTTTGCTATTTTTTAAAATAATTTTACCACATGTATGTAGCATGACTTTGTTTTTGAATTTTATTTAAATACTGTCAGCTTTGTATTTTTCTGTTTTTTATTCAGCATTATTCTTCTTATTATTATTATTTCATATTTTTCATATCTTCATATTATTTCATTATTAATATTTCATATTTCATATTTTTGAAATTTATCTCTATATTGAAGCTGTTGTTTTTCCTTTTAACTGACAGTCAAGTATGCATATTCCATAATTTATTCACATTTCTACTGGGAGAAATTTTTCCCACCCAGCTTCTTTTTCCATTGTAGAATATGCTGCTAAAAATTCTTATAAATTGGAAGGATATTTAAATCACTACCTCCATCCTCCCAAAATGGGCAAGACAGAATTCCAGAATAAAAGACACATCTTTATTTTCCCCCGTCATGTTACTTCTGGCAGCACAAATTAGTTTGTGGGAAACCACTGACTTCGACTCTGGTTAAGAGAAAACTCCCCATTTTAACTTCAGTCTACAAATACAATCAATACCTGCTGGGTGACATGATTATTTGTTTTGTGTCATGGTTCTGAAAGCACTCTCCTCCACCCTAGAATATTTCCTCTGATGTAAGTATTGAACAATCCAATTCATCACTTTTTATTTTGAGGGTGAGCTGAACTAACTCATCAAGTTCCTTAAAACTAACAAACTAAACATATATTGACGCTATTATAATGACAAATTTAAATTATCTATATTCCAAGAAACTCTTTCAGGTGAGGAATATTCATGTACAGACCACATTCCCAAGAGAAGATGAACAACAGGAGTACTACCCGGAATGTGGATCTCTATCCACTTTTTCTTGAACAGGTCTGGATTCCCTGGTAGCTCAGCAGGTCTTCTCCCAGCCATACCCCAGACTCTATCCCTCCTCTTCAATACAGTAAAGCTTCTCCAGTCTTTTTCTCTCCCACTTAGTGATGGGAAGGAGGCTGCTCTCTTTTGTATGGTACTGTTGCTTATTTCAGTATAACACCCTGAATCGTGTCTGAATTGTTCTTCCAGGAACTCTAACACTTGCAGCTTTTGCCCTACTCTTTTCACTTGCCATATATAAACATGCCCTGCATTCATGGTCTCCTTATTAATATTCATCCATTGTTTACTAAGAGCTCACGGAGCATTAGGGACAATGGAGCATTCGGGAAAATGTGAGTCTTGCACAAGTATATTATAGGCCTTATCCTCAAGGATCTCATAAACTTGGAGGAGAGGAAGTGCTGGGAATCAAAGAGTTTTGTTGACTATTTCTTCTGATTATTCTTATACTTTCTCCTCTTCATTTTATATTTCTTATTTGTTTTTTGCATAGATTCTTAACTTTATATTTACTCTCCTATTTACTGGGTCTTTAGAGAAAAATTGTCAATTGCACTACTGTTCTGTTTTTCTGTCGATAGGATTTAATTCTCAGTGATGCTAATATTTATTTGCATTTATCATACACACAGTAGCTCTCATCTATAAAAAATATATAAAATACTACAATTAAAGTCAGTAAAATAAAACCAAATACATTTGATTTAGAAGATGAGTTATCTGGTAACTATAGTGTCAATCAGATATAGAAACTAGTGAATTAAATATTCTACCTTTCAAACTGGCAGATAATTATTTCAAATCTTTAGTGCTGGCCATTGTGTTTATACACAGCCCAGGCATTTACGAGACATATACTATATTTCCAGATTAAATATAAGACCTTAAATAATAAATTAGAAAAGATAAGATAATTTCTTTCTTGGCTTAGTATTTTAAATTAGGGTTTAGGCCTTTGGCAAGATATAGACAAGAACAATCTTTGCTAAAGTTTTGGAAAGGAATGCAAGAGTGGGCATCCTTAGTCCAGTACATCAATGAGAAATTGATACGGCAAGCATTCATACACATAAGCAAAACTTCCACTGTCTCCTAACCTAACAAAACAAAGGATGCTGTAATAGTTTTGTAGAATCAGAAAGTGAAAATTCTTTTAGAGTAAGAACTTGATCACAGCAAAGTCAAAAATATGCTGTTACATGTGAAAGATATTAAGTTCTAATATAAGGAAAATGTGCAAAAAATGAGAACATTTGTAATGGTTTATACTTGTGACTATAAAAATTGAAACAAACGTGTATTATTTTTTAATCTGGTTCTTTTATTTTATTGCTGTTGTTTCCTTTAACTCTGGACAGATAAACTTGGTTATAAGTTTTAAAAAATGTTGTGTAATGTGGAATTCTGTTGGATTTGCTACATTTATGCTTTGCTATGTAAAATGTCATTTTCTTTAAAAGCCATAGGTAGAAAACAATCACTGCCGTTGATTGTATTGCTCAATCCAGTCACAGTCAATGTTGTTACCCATATGGTTGAAGCTATTTGTTATTTTTAAAAAAATTTTTCTCATTTATATTTTGCTTTTCTGTGCTTCTTTTTCTGTTTTATATTGTATTAATTATATATTTTCTGGTTTAACATTTTAATTCATTTAATGATTGTTTCACTTTGTATTTTTAAGTTTTCTTACTGCTGTCTCTAGGGCTAACAATGTGCATTTTAACTTATCAGAATCTGCTTCAGAATTATATTAACTTTATGCCAGTTAAATACAGAAAATGCTACTCCTATTTAGGTCTATTGCTTCCTCTTCTTTTTGGGTGATATTTTGCTATACATGTTACGTCTATACCTCTTACAAAACCAACAATACATTGTCATAATTATCACTATAATTTTATGTTTTTCGAGGAAGCTGAAAGAAGAAAGGAGAAAAAGTAAATATTTATAGTTTGTTATGTTAAACTTATATATCATTTCTGATTTTCTTTACTTCTTACTGCAGATTTGACTTATCATCTAGGATCATAAAGGTAGTTTCCTTCATGAGAGCTGCAGAGATCTCTGTTTTCAAGCTTCTAAGCAACCACTTTTCTTGGAGTGATGCCCCTGATATATAAATGTGATGTATGGTATCAGTGGAAGCCATAGGTCTTCTCAGCTTACCTCCCTCCCATGATGTGGAATCACTGTCCTAAAAGTGAGCTGGTGCTAGAACAATTGGGGCAGAGTATTCTTAGCCTGGGCTTCCTCTATAACAGTGGGGACTGGATAGAGAAGGGAGCCCTAGACATCTCTGCTGCACTTACCTGGATTAAAGCTTTGGCAACACGGAACTGGATGAGGTTGGGAGGATAAGAAATGCTGATGGTCAGGTGGGAACAGTAATTCCTAGACTGAGAACTGGGAGAGGGGGAAGGAGGGAAGAGTGGAGCCTTGTCTTTGTGGTTTCACCTGCCTGGATTAGAGCTTCCTGAGTTGAGGCAGGAAAACAAAAAGAAGGAGATTGTGACTCACATGACTCAAATGAAGAGTGACTCTCACTCTTCACATTAAGATTTAGTATATTTTAATTTTTTTCAAATTTAATTTAATTGACATACATTTCTATGTATTTATCTTGTTCAGCATATTGTATTGAAGTATAAAAGTATACACCAGTACATTGTGGAATGGGGTGATTAGGGAGGAGGGGTTTGGTGAGATGTTCGTCAACGTATATTTTCTTTAATAATTATTTCTTCACTTGCTGAAATCTCTTAGGACTCTTTTCCAAGACTTTAAATGGTTGTTTTCATTAGTTATAGTTGTTCACAATGAAGAGGTTCCATGGAGCAATTCACACTACCACTCTGGAATCAGGGTCCCTATATCATTATGGGAGGCAGAACATAGTTGCTTCATATTTTCTTAACTTATTCTGACAATCTCTTTTCATCACTGTGTTTAGGACATTTACATTTAATACAATTATATCTTTAAATTTAGGTCTAGCATTTTTTTGTTGTTGTTGTTTACTTCCTCTCATGACCCTTCACAGTTTTCCCTGTGCTGTCTCCTTTTGAGTTATTTGAACATTTTTTATTTTATTTAAATTTATCTCATGTTTTTTCTTTATTTCTCTGCATAGTTCTTTTAATGATTGTCCTAGGGATTATAACTTATATACTTGTCTTTTTGCATTCTACTTAGAAACAGTATTTTACCACTTCCAGTGGACATAGAATGTATGTTCCTTTACTTCTCCTCTTACTTTGAAGTTGTCAAATGTCACCCATACATACATTGGAACCCCATCAGGTAATGCTATAATGTTTCATTCAACTATCAAAAGTATTTTAAACAACTCATGTAGAGATGAGTAGTCTATTACATTTACTCAGATATTTACAGTTTATGCTGCTCCTCCTTTCTGATAATCCAAGTTTATTACTGGTATCCTTCTGGCTGAAAACTTTCTTTTAGTGATTCTTTTAGTGCAGATCTTATGGCCACAACTTGTCTTAGTCTCACTTTAGCTGAAAATATGTTTTATTTTCCCATTTATACCTAAAGGATATTTTCACTGAATATGAAATTCTAGGATAATTTTTTTTTATTATTATTAAACACTTTAAAATTATTTTTTCGCTAATTTTGCCCTCAACTATTTTTGAGGCAAAATTTGTTTGCCTTTAAATAGTTATTCTCCTACAATCAATTAATTATTTTTCTCTGGCTGCTTTGAAAATTTTTTTCTTTGTCTTTATCTTCCAGCAGTTTTATTATAGATGGTGTGGACGTACATTTCTTTTGGTTTATTCTATTTGGAGTTTAATGAGTTTCTTGAAACTGTTGGTTTCTGTCTTTCATAAAATTTGAGTAGAGTTCTGCCAATATTTCTTCAAATATTTTTCCTGCACTACAGTTTTTCTCCTCTCCTTCTTCGTATTGTCCCATATGTTCCTAGGCACTGAGAATTTTTTTTCCTAATGTATTTTGTCTCAGTTTACATGATTTCTATTAATCTATCTTCACATTCACTATCTCCTTTCTCTGGCATTTCCATTGTGCTCATAAGCCCATCCAGTGAGAGGTTTGTATGTGTATATTTTTCAGTCATAAAATTTCCACTTTGGTTTTCTTTATATGTCTTATTTATATGCTGAGCTTTTCTAGCTTTTCATTCATTTCAAGAATGTTCACTTTTACTTGTTGGATCATTTTTTAACAGCTGCTTTAAAGTCTTTGTCAGATAAGTCTAAAACCTGTGTCACGTCATTATTCATATACATTGATTGTTATCATATGCCTGTTGACATTTTCTTCTTCTTTGTATTCAAAGTCATTTTTTTTTTTTTTTTTGTCTTTTTCGTGACCAGTAAGGGAATCGCAACCCTTGGTGTGGTGTCGCCCGCACCGCGCTCAGCCAGTGAGCGCACCGGCCATTCCTATATAGGATCCGAACCCACGGCGGGAGCATCGCTGTGCTCCCAGCGCCGCACTCTTCCGAGTGCGCCACGGGGCCAACCCGCAAAGTCATTTTTAATGCATCTTGAATATTTGAATATTGTGTTATGAGACTTTTATCTCTTCTAAAACCTGTGGATGTTTACCTTTTGCTTTATAAGATGATGACCTTGGCTGCATTTATACCACAAGTTCCAACCAGCCATCTCCAGATTATATTTCTAACATCATTTTTGTTTTCTATTTCTGGTGTGTACTACACACTGAACAATCTGGAAACTGTGTGGTTGTCTGTTTCTTTTAGTTCTCTAGGTCTTTTGTTTGCCATTTAGGACAGATCCATGCATGCATACCTTGGAGGCCATGGGAGTGGGTGCAAACCCAGGAGTTCATAAGCCGTTTAGTAGATTTGCTTTCTCAAGTTCTTTCCTCTCTGTGATATCCTTAGTATCTTTCAATTCCCCAGAAGTCCCCTTTTCAAACTTCCAGTTAGAATGCTGGGGCTTTATTTATCCTATACTACTGCACATTCCTCATCATTATGCCTACATCCAGAGCCAATGCCAGGTGGATAATAAAAGAAAAGATCAACAGAGATTTTCCACAAACACCTGGGATTGTATCTTCTTCAATCAGAGAAGGTTCACCTCTCTTAGGGTTGTAGATAGCCACAAGTCCCTGATGCCTTGATACTGCTGCCAGGAAACCTCTTTCTCTCTTCTCAGGCCTGAACTAGAGAGCAACTCCTGAGGTATTATCTACAGGTGCCAATACCCCCTTCCATTCTGAGCTCCTTTGATTCCAGGCAAAGAATCCTGGAGGAAAAAGATACATAGGTGATTTTCCCATTGATTCTCTGTTACCTCTAGTTCTGGTCTTTGAACCCAAATTTCTTGCTGTATACTTTTTGGAATTCACATATATCTATTCCATGCATTCTGTTTAAAATTTTGGCTTCATTTAATTGGACTGACATGATTGAATATGTTTACTCTATCACACCAGAACCAAAACATCATTGATAACACTTCAGGCATACTATTAAATCAGAATCTCTCAATAATTGGCTGATCTAATATGGTTCAGAAACAGTTTTTGCTAATCACGCTGGATATATTTACATACAACTTTGAAAAATTTTAGTGAATAAGTCATCCCAAGGTCAGCATCAAGGTGGATAATGTCACTCTAATGATTTGTATCATCATCATCATCCTATCGGTGAGTAGCAGTGGCTGTTGTTTTAATAGTTTTACATGTTCATCTAAAGGAAACACCAGCACACTGTTTACTTACCCATTGTTGAGCATTTTGGAAAATAATGAGAAGTGTCCTATTCAGATGTGATTTATATATATGAACAAAATCCAAAGCAGAATAAAACTGGAGAAAGTCTCCCTTAGACTGTATCTTTCAAATGCTGATTGTCCTAAGTTTTTATAGACAATATTTTACAGTACAGCAAATACTTCTTGATTCAGGTTTTAGATATATGCTCGGAATACTCAATTGAATATAAGTCTTTCTAATTTAGTTATCAGTTGTAAAATATGAAAAGTAATTACATAGACTGAAATTTCTGTTTTTTATCTAATTAACACAAAACACTTTCTGACCTCTTCATGGGCATGGAGTCTAAAAGTACTTGCCATTAGAGACAATATTTCCTTCAAGACAATGCTGTGTACATAATTTAGTACCAAATATAGACTTAAAAAATTTCATTGTGCCATAACACAGAGCATAGTCACACATGATTGAATCTTAATCATTTTTAGAAAGCTTTCATCTACTATACGAAATATGTACCAAAAGAAGTTTTTGTAAGACATCTGACTTGGAGCAGCAGTGAGTCATTTCTGAGACACCACTGGCTATTAAAAATATATATACACCACCACATTCCTATGCTCTATTACTTAAGAAGTGTAACACAAGATTTCAATGGACTCAGTTCAAGATTGGGCATAAAAATTAGGTTACATTTAAAAAGAACTAATGCAAAAAGGGACCAAATCAAATTAATATATTTCACATTATTCTGTTCTGTGTCAATAATGTCAATGACTGTAAACTATCCTAAGACCCAAAGATATAAAAAGATCTATCATACACATTCCACACTACCTACAATGTCAAAATACAGTGTAGAAATACTGTCTGAGCTCAAGAGAAGAATATCCACTTTGATATTTAATATATAATCTCTTTTTGATAGACTTTGTAAAAGGAACTGTATATTAAATGATAAAAGTGGCCTGCTTTAATTAGGGCATTATTTTATAGTGTTTTGGCAAGCTGTTTGTTCTGTGTGTGTGTGCACATGTGCATCCGTGCACACCCTAACGAAATTAGCAAAAGAAAGTAAAATCCTTTGATGATACAAATTCAATACCCTATATAAGGTTGCTTTTTACGAGCTCTGCAGTTTTGCAAACAAATGGTCAATAAATAATAACATGGAAATTGGCTTCTATCATCGCTGCAACGCAGTCCATAGACTGTGCAATAATAACCTAGAGCAGACTTGATGACCAAAGCAAAGCCAAATGCCAAACCTAAATTATGATATTTCTGCAAACAAGACATCTCACATTACCAAAAACCTTTTATGGATGATTACTGGAGTGTTTTTAATTATAATTCAGTAGAATCACATCATTTCATCTCCTTGTGTTATCTTCTTTGAACATCAAGTTGATATTCATTTGGTATGTATATTTATGATTGTTTAAACCATCCAGTTCTTCCTCAGTAAGATAATCTAGAGTTTGGGTTTTACTTACGGGTTTTTAGCATGCTTTCTGAATTTTAAGCAATACATTAGACACAGCATTCTGGATTTTGGTTTCTTTTTAAAAGGCAAGTCTATTCCTTTGAAATGTGTTGCATACTCATATAGTTGATACAGAAAAACCTCTGAGATTAAGAATCTTTAACTTAGAATAAAAATGTATTTTAGAGACCAATGTGGTTACATTTAAATTAAAACTGATACTTAAGAGGAGAATCTATATAGAGAGAAATTTGCCCAGTGACTTGCTGCATTGTAAGGTAAGGGCATGAGTGTGTATATGTGTGCTTAATAAACCACGTGCCTAGAAAATACAATGGTATTTAGGATTGGTTGAAATTGCCAACTCCATTCTCAGAAGTTATGACTATGTTTCCCATCAATTTTGAATTTTTTTCCTTTAAAAACAAGGAAAAAGATAATATGCTTTATTAATAAAATGTTTTCCTAGAAAGTCCAAACTATTTATGTACTTAACATAATATATAAGTATATCTATATATAATGCTTTCATGTTAATATAACACAGTTCTAGTAGCAATTAAGTATAATATGTGCTTAGTAAATAACAATATAATTATTGCTGCTTATTTCACAGCTGAGTCTTGTATCTGTTTCTCAATAGTATTTCCTGCTGTTAGCTAACATTTTCTGTTATGAATCCACTTTGTGTTGTGCTTCTTTACCCCTTCAGACTGCTTCTGTCTTTTGCTCACTTGATCTTTTTATCATAGCTTTAAAGCCCTATAATTATTTATCCCGTTATTCTATCCTTTTACTGGTTGTTTTCATACACTATTGAACTGATTTTACATATGAATACTGAGACCAACATTTATAAAAGTAGTCCCTTATTTCTATATTTAAAATCTTAGCATGCCAACCTAAAGATTAAAGTAACTATGGAAAAAGTTCTGTCCAAACATCAAAATTATAGGTCATCAGAAACATGTTGTGCAGGATTCTATCCAGATGGGTTTGTGTCAAAATATTTAGCTCAAGTGAGGGATAAAATAACTCATATTTATCTGAATTTTAAAGCATTTTTTCAAAATGAACGTTTTGCTAAAAAAGATATTTCATCACACTTCGGTGTAATCTATACACTTATACATAACATTTATTACACACTTTCATATTATGGTAATGAAGTCACATGATGAAAAGCAATGCTATTCTAAAGTAATTCTAGCTATGAAACAAAGTTATATGGTATATTATATGGTAACAGATCTATTCAGTAAGCTAACGAATTTGATGTAATTATCAGTATTGACAGAAAACAGAAATGGCATCTTCTGTTATGATTTCTATTAAATAATTTGTTTTTTCCTTTTTGTCTTTTTACTGACCGGTAAAGGGATCGCAACCCTTGGTGTCACACCCGTACCGGGGACCGGCAACGGGATCGCGACCCTCGGTGTTGTGCCCACACCGTGCTCAGCCAGTGAGCGGGAACCAGTCTCCACATGGGATCCGAACCCTTGGCAGGAGCGCCACCGTGCTCCCAAGCGGTGCACTCTCCAGTGCGCCACCGGGCCGGCCCTCTATTAAATAATTTTGAAAATAATAGTATAATATTAGGTATGATTTTAGATATGATGGTCATATCTAAAGAATCCTGATTTTTTTAAATTGTCAATTTGATATGTCAAAAGCAAAGTAAAACTATAGTAGTTTTTCTAAAACACAAAGTTTAACTTTAACCCAAAAAGTAGTTAAAAGTCATGATACAATTTTATTGTAAAATGATGAGGCACTATTAAGAAACAAAACAACAATAATTAGCACACTTCGTATGCCCCTTACTCCTTTTCTTATTGCGTCAGTAAGTAATTGATGTAGTGGGATGCCTTCAGAATTTCCCTAAGTGTTATCAGTACTCTGGCTCATACTGTAGATGTCGTTTCTGAGGAACTGAATTTGAGAACTATGTGAAGCTATTCATAAATATAATCATTCCTATATTTAATTTCTTATTTACGCAAATAATATTTTGAGGAAAAGCTTTAAGTTTATATTGTACTGATGGCATACACTGTCAGTGTCTTTAAGCATATCTTTATGAAAAGGAGTCATGCATATTGAGAGAAATATTTTATATACCAACTATTGCAAAAACAGTTATTGATAATTGTTGTTATTGATATAAACTGAACTATCTGCATAATCAAAAGCAGATTATAATATAACCGTATACAAATCTATAACGATGTTAACTATGACAATTTTCAATATGATACATATTTATTTTTATTTAACTACCAATAAATATCTGATTTTATGATTTAGAAGAGATCAATTTTACAAAGGATATTTTCCTTAAGTTATGTACAAATCAAAAGTTATTTAAAACGTTTAATTTTGGTTACGACTGTGGATTGTAGTTTGTGTTCTCATAAGTACATAACAAAATTCAGATACATAAACACACACTAAAGACAGAATAAGATGTTCTCATTCAACCTCCAATTCTTAACATCTATTTATGACAAATTTGTCCCCCATGCCAGATGTACTGAGAATTATCATATCTTTTCCCAAGGGTCTTTTTTACATTTTCATGTGGTCTGCAAGCTCTGCTAAAACAATTGCTAAAAGTGTATGTGTAAACACATACTTATTCAGGAATTGGAAAGACATAGTGATACAAAGAAAAGCCTCTATCTCTGAGTTTTAAAAAGGCTTTAATTTGTTTCAGTATGACCTGTCCATTTTTGGATGCCATTTTTATTTTTTAATCAGAAAAGTATTTATTCATTAATTTGGCTTGTCTCTTATTTAACTGTTTTGCAGTTAATCTGTATTCTTAGTCACACTGCAGCTATGGAGATCAAAATCTTTCATTCTCTTTAGTGAGAATAGCTACTTTTGAATGTAATCATACTGAACTTCTATTCTCTAGTGATCAGAAACAGGGACACCATGATACCACATGTGACATCATTTACCAATACAGGTACTCCCCTTTTTCTATTTTGTGACCATTAATGAGTGAACTCTACTTGCAAAATCTAGAGTGTGAGCTGAATTTTCCACAATGGTGTAGTGTATTTCATAGGCATGTTTGTGTTCACTTGAACTATGACAGACTGTGTACTGTACCCCTTCCCTCCATAGCATAAGGGATGCAAGGATGGGGAACAGGGATACACCCGATTATCATCTTAACTTATACCATTGATTATGAACTACTTTTCTTCCTGGAGAAAAGACTGAGACAAAAACAGATAAGTGAAGCCAACAAAAATTACTCCACAACACTAAAGCTTCTGAGATGACTGAGGGATTGAGGGCTACCATGGAAATAGGAGTTGGGAGGATCTGATATTGCTTGTGAAAAAGAAATGTTAAAGAAGTCTCAGTGTTACTTCAGCCCAGGACATGAACTTTGAAATGTGTACTGTTCTTTGCCTTATGTTATCTTTGATTCTCAAGGCAGCATAGCTACAGTGGTTAATGTGTACACTCTAATGTTACTTACTAACTTTCTGACTGTGGGCACTGTACCCTATTTTCTATGGGTTGGTCTCGTCATCTTTATGACTATGTTGAAAATATCAGTACCTGATTCATACGGTTATTTGGGGGATTAAGTAAAATGAAATGGGTAAAACATTTAGAATAGTGTCATGAAGCTAGGAATCACTACATAATCAATTGTTATTGCTATTATTCACATCTGTGGGACCTTGCCTTCTCTATTTTCTGATAGATATTTTGCCCTGCTGATTACATATTGGAAAAAAAAATACCATCACAAGAGAACACAAAGCCTTGGGGAAAACTTTCAATTGACTTGAAGTATTTTGGAGTCAATATTGTGATCTTGATATGTGTTAGATGGTTTATCATGTTGTTAATCTTTACAATAGAAATAAACTTGAAAATGCCTGTAGTTATTTATTCATTAATTTGTTTTATAAATTTTTTATTTGTTAGCAAAACACTATAAATTAGTATTGCTAGTACTAATTATAATAGTAGAATCATTACAAATTAGTGGTTCTTAACTATTTGGGGGTAAATTCTGACACAAAGCACAGTCTCATCAAAACAAAATAGAACAAAACATATCTATTATCTGCCTAAATTTTTATTAATTTTAGAAGTTTTATGAGCTCACTGAGTTACATCTTTGTACCTCAAGCTAAGAACCTCTAATTAAGAGAATATCTCACTGTATATATAATATAAAAGTGTTTAATTAATTCAGCCAAGTTCAAGTTTAAATTTCTGACCAAAATATAATACCTAATCATATTTTCAATATAAAAAATTATCGAATAATACAGAATGTATTCTATTTTTAAGAAGTTAAAGTATAAAATCACAGATGATGTAGATATTCTCTATGTAAAATATCAGCTGTTTCAATGTTAAACATAGAGACCTGAAAAAGAAAATCTACTTAAAATTCACATTCTCTAAAGCCAAATGCAAGAAATAGCCCTCACACATTGATGCATCAGGCAGACCATCCAGGACTCATATATCCCCAGATCTAACCATTGATTACATTTCCTGACATACCGCTGGCTCCAGAATGCTTCCTCAGAGACCACCATGTTTCCCCAATGCCTTGGCATATCTGTAAAAAGGTAAAAGATTGGACTAGAAATCTGGAACAAGGGGGTGTTACTCTCTTCTGCTTTCATAATGTAGCCAATTAAGTTCAGATTGCTTTCACAGAGTTTCAGGACTTACTCGATCCATAAGAATAAAAAATCAATTGGCCTCCTTCTTAGGAAAAAAAACCAAAATCAGCAGTATCTGAGTAAATTAAGAGTGAATGAACTGCCAATATTCCTGCTAAAATACAGTTAATGCCAACACTTTCTAATCTCCTGTTACTTCTCAAGTCAAAATTACCTTTCCTCAAAGTAGAGGTAATAAATATGGGTCTGTACCAAAAAATTCTAGTTTTTATAGAGTAATTACACCTCTTTCCCTAGTATTGCATACTGACTTAGGCAATGTACACAGTACACATATACAACACTGAACATCAGTTACTGAAGATTTTACAGAAATATTGGAATGCCGTGTCCTGTTTCCAGCAAGCCAGAGTGTTCTCTCACAAGACAAGTTTTCAAGCAGGCAGCAGAATAATTGGCACACAAATTGTCTGGTTATAACAGGCTGTATCCAGAGCTAAAATAAAAATAATCCTGAAATTTGATGCTGATTAAAACAGTACAGCGGAGTAGGCTTACCAGATATCGTCTTGCACAGTGGAATTCTATTTTCCAAACGTGTAATATCCAATTGACCTCTTTCCTACGTGATTTACTAATCCTACTAGAAGCCATTAAGAAAATAATCATTTATAAGAAACTATAAGAAAATAATTTATCAAATACAAAGAACTGATTGTTATTCAATCTGTCAATAATATTATTTTTGTCAATAACAGTGAGGTACAAAGACACGAATAGAATTCAGCTTCTTTTCTCCTCAACTAGCATTATTTCTTTGTCACGGCAGGAAAACTGACACTTTCAAGGCTCACTTTCAAATGAATCATAATTGTATCTTCAACTAAACTTGGGGATTGTATTATGCTGACGAATATTTTCCTTCCATGGATGGTATTAACTTAATTAAAGGGAGTACAGACTTTGTCCTCACATTCCAAGCCCAGTTTTTCTTTAAAAAGCCTAAAATAGGTTAATATCACCTCTTTGCTTAGACTGTGATTTTAGTTACTGGTTTTTAGTCTTTTTGATTTCAGAACTGGTTTTTAGACTTTTTGAAAGAAAGATAATCATTTCTATACTTAAAAGTTACATTTCCAATATGTGAAAGAGAGAAGAGAGGAACAGGTCTAGCTGAAGAGTAAGACATTGGAGAAGTAATCCCACCTATTTTGCTCTACCTCTATCCCCTCCAGGTTCTTTAAGGGCTGAAAACTACTAACACAGAAAATTATCCTTTTCCTTACTGTAACCTAAACTGACAGAATCAGAGGATTTTCCTCCATTTACTTGTCTAAAAAGAAAGAGCCTTTGACTGTTCCGACAGAATAGCTAATAAACTGTCATTCACTTTATCTCACTTAAATGCTGTCTCCTTCTCTAATACATTCCTAAAAGTTTCCTAAGCAGCCTGATTCTGAAATGCACTGGAACTCACACTGAAACACAGCTTACACATCAAGCAAACGAATCCTGAGCATTATACCGAAGAAAACCTTGACTGTGTGTAGGAAGGAAAGAAAGCAAAAAATTTCTGTTTTCGCTCATTTGCACATTGCATTACCATAAGCTTTATCCTTTCCAAATAATATGCAGATGGAAAATTAGGCAACATGCTGCTGTAAATCACTGTTAGTGCTGTTGTGGCGGCAGAAGAAAATAGTTAAGGGTTCACTTTTCTTCCAAGAAAATCATACTTTTCAAATCCATCTGAATCACAGCCAACGGATTACTTCTTATCTGGCTATAACAAATGCTCTTTCCACCAGTCTTGTGTGTAAAAAGAAACCATCTCATTGTACTAAGAGGTACCATGTACTCCAAGGTCAACTGCATTTGCCCAGCTTTGAAATAGGCACCACAGCTTGTGTATTTATAGGGGATAGGTAAACCACAGACTGGGATGTGGTTCCTGCTTTTAGATTTCCTGCATGAGCAGTTTCTAAATGAGTCTGAGTGCTTTCAGGTTCAGGTCTTTGCAGTCCTTCTGGTGGCACACTTATTTATTGTATTTGTGAAAAGGACAAGAAGGTACTCTGTTTTTTAGGCTAGAGAAAAGACTCTCACAGGATATGACAGAGGTAGTGTTATAATTTATGACACCTCTATCTCTCCAAAGGAAGTTGTCCTGAGAACCTAGTAAATCATTCGTTATTACTATGATGAGTAAGAAGAGGACTAAAATAAATTAAAATCACCTGAGCCTTCAGCTTGCCTTTCTGCCACACAGGTCCAGGTGATAGGACTCTTCCAGATAGGCCTACAGTCGTGAAGTTCACAAGTGTATCTTTCCTCTAGGCTGCCATGCCTAAAAAGCTGTAAGAATCATGCTGAAATAATATATGCCTATATATATATATATATATATATATATATATATATATATGCATATACCAGTATTCATTTCTAGCTCCAAATCATTTCCATTCTCCAAATGTACACATTTTACAGTATTATGAAGGTAAGTGGTCATATAATTTCAAAAGCTTTAAACCAGATGAAAACAACACTTAGGGTGGAAAGGAATCAAAATAAGAAAGTTAAATAAGCCTACATTTCATTGATGTATTGATGTCAGTTAGGGAGTTAAAACACGTAAAAATCATGCTAATTTTCTAGGAGAAAGGCCTATAAAGAAATAACTTGGTTGCCATTTTACATGACAAAAAATGTAATAGAGTAATTATCCTTGAGTAAGTTACATAATAAAATTGTGACCTATGGCACCTCCAACTAGATGGTTACTTCTTGAAGGACACAGCAATTTGACTGGTCCCACTTATGGGGAAGATAGAGATACAGGAAAATTAAATTATTTTATGCTTTCAGTCTAGAAATGGCTTGACCTACACGTTTGACTTGGCAGGCAAAATTAATGATGTTGATTTTAAGTTTACTTTTGGGGGAAACCATAAGAATCATGGCATACATTAGTCAACACAAAAATTCTTCCAGAATATTTAAAGCTGTAAAAAAGACTTTTAAGGCTGCAAATATCTTAAGGAATTTTAAAATTAATTTTCACTATATTCGCAGCCGTGATTGCTTCTGTAAATACATTTTGGAACTGGGCTTGAACATTACTTTCATGTATTTCCCAGCTTCACTACAAGACATAGTAGAGTTTGGCTAAGGAAATATATGGAAGTTGCTTAATGGAGATGCTTAAGCTAACTTGCTTGCTTGCTTTCTACCAACTTATCTATAGCATATATACATAAATGACAGGTCAAGAAACAGAATATTGCCAGCACCTAGAAGTATTGCTTATGCCTTTCTTCCAGTCACTGATAATGTCTTTCCCGAAATGCTGTCTACACTTTTAGCACTATAGATTAGTTTTGTCTATTTTTAAATTTTATATAAATGGGATTATAAGGTATACGATTTTTTGTATCTGACATCTGTTTTGCTACATTTTGTTGGTAAGATCCATCTTATTGTATTTTACAGTTATTCTAAATTTCATTACTGGATATTTTGCCATTGTATGACTTCTATACAATTCTTTTATCTAATTCTGTTGATGAATATTGTGTTATTTTCAGTGAAGGTTAATAAAAACAATGCTGCTATGAATTTCCTTATACACAATTTTGGAGAATCAATATATACATTTCTTTTAATTGTGTATTAGGAGCGGAAATCTGGGTCCTATTAATTATGTATATTCAGTTTTACTAGATATTGACAAGCAGTTTCTCAACATGGTTATAAAATTTGCACACCTACCAGCATTGTGAGAGAGTTCCAGCTTCTCTATATCCTTGCTAACATCTGGTATCTTCACTCATTTTAGTCTTTCTTATTGGTTTGCAGTGTAACTATGGTTTAATTTAAATTTACATAATAAGTAATTAGGGTGAGCATTTTTCCTTGTATTTATTGGCAAATTGTAAATTCTCTTTTATGAAGAAGTGTTGAACATTTTTTCATATATTTGTTGGCCATTTGTATGTCTTCTTTTGAGAAATGTCTATTCAGCTCCTTTGTCCATTTTTAAATCAGATTATTTGTTTTATTTACAGTTAAGTTGTTCAAGTTCATTGTATATTCTGGGTATTAATCCCTTGTCAGATGTATAGTTTGCAAATATTTTCTTCCATTCTGTTCGTTGTTTCCTCTGCTGTGCACAAGCTTTTTAGTTTGATATAATCCCATTTGTTTATTTTTTTCTTTTGTTGCCTGTGCTTTTGAGGTCTTATTCATAACGTCTTTTCCCAGTCCTACATCCGGAAGTATTTCCAGTATGTTCTTTTTTTAGGAGTTTTATAGTTTAAGGTTTTATACTTGAGTCTTTAATCCATTTTTAGTTGATTTTGGTATATGATGAGATGTCTGGGTCCAGTTTTCCCTGCAGCATTTGCTAAAGAGGCTGGCCTTTTGCCAATGTATGTTCTTGGTGTCTTTGTTGATTAGTTGGCTGTAAGTATGTGGGTTGATTTCTGGGTTCTCTATTATGTTCCATTGGTCCATGTGTCTGCTTTTAGGTCTGTA
Organism: Galeopterus variegatus; assembly: GCF_000696425.1. NCBI lineage: Eukaryota > Metazoa > Chordata > Mammalia > Dermoptera > Cynocephalidae > Galeopterus > Galeopterus variegatus. The sequence continues at coordinate 313,983 of NW_007726223.1, read as the reverse complement.
CCATGCTGTTGTGGTTACTAGGATAGCTTTGTAGTATAATTTGAAGTCAGGATGTGTAATGCCTCCAGCTTTTCTTTGTCTATTTGGGGTCTTTTATTGTTCCATATGAAGATTAGGATTGTTTTTTCTATTTCTGTGAAAAATATCATTGATATTTTGATGGAGATTGCCTTGAATCTGTAGATCACTTTGGATAGTATGGACATTTTCACAACATTCTTCCAGTTGATGAATGTGGAATGTCTTGTCATCTTTTGATGTCCTCCTTAATTTCTTTTTGTTTTATGGTTCTCATAGTAGAGCTCTTACACCTCCTTGGTTAAATTTATTTGTAGGTATTTTATTCTTTTGGTAGTTATTATAAATGGTTTCTTGATTTCCTTTTCTGCTAGTTTGTTGGTGACATATAAAAATGCTACTGATTTCTGTGTGTTTATTTTGTATCCTGGAACTTAACTGAATTCATTTATCAGCTCTAGGAGTGTTTTTGTTAGAGTCTTTTGTTTTTTCTATATATAGGATCATATCATCTGTGAATAGGGATATTTGACTTTGTCTTTTCTAATGTGGATGCCCTTTATTTCTTTCTCTTTCCTGACTGCTTTGACTAGTACTTCCAGTACTATGTTAAACAAGAGTGGTGAGAGTGGACATCCTTGTCCTGTTTGGTTATTTTCTATACTTCGTATTTGAGTCTTCTTCAGTTATATACATTGCAAATATTTTTTCTCACCTGCTGGCTTGCCTTTTCACTCTCTTCATGATATATTCTGATAAATAGAAATTCTTAATTTTTAATATAACTTTTATTTATTTTTGTTTATGGTTAGTCTTTACATCCTATTTAAGAAATCATTACTTATCCCTGAAGTTGTAAAGTTACTTTCCTATGTTCTCATCAACTAGCTTTATATTTTTCTAATAAGTTTTTTTTTCAAAGTAAGACACAACTAGGTAGAAATTTAAAGACTACTGGTAAAATTTGATACAATGACTTAAACAATTGAAGTTCCTTCATGATTTTAAAATTTCATTCAATGCTGTAACAAGTTTTAGTAATGAAGGAATGCTGACAGATGATAGATTTAAAAAATTCAGCAAAAGAACCAAATGTGAATGGTGATTTGATATATTAAAAGATGATTTTTTTAATCATTGGGCATAAAATGAGTTATTTAATAAAGCATGCTATTATAATAAGAGAACATCAGGCAAAAATAAATTGTATTTCTTACCTTATTTCTTTTTCAGAAAAGTAAAATTATGGATAGAACAAAGATTTAAACATAAATCATAAAAACTAGAAAGAAACAAAAACTTAATTTTTCATAATACTTGACAGGGTAAGCATGTCTCCAGATCAGAAGATACTGAATAAAAAAATTAAAGTAGATTTTATACCTTTTAAACATATGGATAAATTAAAATAATCTATAGTACTTTTATTTTCACAATTTTTAACTAAAATTAGGGTATTTGCAAAATATATGCAAACATATTTTATAACATGTAAAAACCTCACTAGTAAATATGAAAAACAAAGCTAGTAATTTTAAACAAATAGAACAGGGTGGGCGTGTTCATGAACTATAGCATGTACTTCACAGAAAAAAAAAGAACAAATAAACAAAACTATATAAAAAGATACTAAACTTGTCCAATTTGACTTACAATTAAAGATGTACATATTTAATCAATGAAATATCAATTTAATATGTATATATATGTGTGGGTACACAAATACACACACATGTCATATCTAAGGAAAAAATACTCTCGTATACTGTGGACAAAAATTTAAGCATATTTGGAGTGTACTTTGTCAGTAACTATCAAATTTTAAAACATGCATACCCTTTGCCCCAATTATTCCATTTTGAGGAGTTTATTCTCTTATTATACTTCCATAAAAAGCCACAGGAAACAATTTTGAATTTAGCACTCTTTACAGTAGAAAAATATATACATAAAAATGCATCAATATGTGTATATGTGGAAATATGCCTAAGATTAATTGCTAAATGGTTACATGGAAAAAATGAAATTTCAAAACTGTATGAGTATTTGATTGACACTGTATTAAAATACAATTGTTGTACATAAAACATTGTTTGGACAAATCCACAAGAAACTGTTAACAAAGTTATTTTTGAAGTTTGTGGTGGTTGGGAATCTCTTTCTTTTCATTTTACAATCTTCCAAATGGTTTGGAATTTTTATAAAAGCATATACCATTTTTATAATGAAAAAGAAAAAAGACTGTGATTTCTATGAATTTCAAAAATTGAACTTTTCTACATTAAATATGCTTAGTTACCCAACTGTTTTTATAGCTAAGTTGTAAAACAAAGACAATATCTTGTTAAAAAATGTGAAATTGCTAAAGCTAATTTTATGATTTCTGATGGAGTAGAGTTTGCCAAAATGGAAAAGTACTGAATTAAAAATCAGAAAACAAGGATCCTGTGGCTAACTCTGCCTTCAAATCCATACATAATCACTTAAAACTGGGGTGTCAGTATGTCAATTATGCTCACTGATGCTCAATTTCTTTATCTGGTAAAATTTAATAGGATATTTTTTCTGTATACTTTAATTGTGTATGAGATTATGTAAAGTGTAGCATGAAAAAATATATTTAATATATACCAAGCTCTACTATCTTTAGGTAACTGCAACAGAGACAAAAACAGAGCTAAATTCCATCAATAATTACATGTTATCTGACTCTATCTCTACCTTCTGGAGTAAGACCTGAAACTGTCTTCAAAATTGTTCTCACTTAATTTGTAGGTGTTTCCTGTGCCTCATGGACAAGTTTTCTCAAACTCTATGACCTCCAAGGCTTCTGCGGATCACAAAGTCAAGAAAAGTTCCTCCCTGTATGCTGTCAAGTCACCCCCAGTCTGAGGTTATGTTACTCCAGTAGTGCCCACCAGCTCACTGGGAATCCCTGGAGGCTTCCAGCTACTCCTGATGGCATTGCTGCCACAAGTTCTGCTGCCACCAGGTCCCCTGCTACTATCATAGTTGGTGTCTCCTGAAAGAGAAAGAATTTATTTCAAAAAGACTCCTGGGTGACAAAATAGTTGTCTTAGGTTTTTGTTTCTTTTTGTTTTGTTTTGTTTTCCAGCAATTTTTCCCCAAAGCACTGAGATGCAAGTCACTGGGGATCAGCTGGACGAATCTGTTTTGTCTTTGTGCTTCTAGCAAAGCGAGTCTTCTCTTCCATACCTTTTATCATCCATAGCGTTTCTCTGTTCCCTTGAATTATGATATATTCTGGTAGACTTTGTAGACGGTGCATAAATAAGCTCCAGAGAAGATGCCTATAAACATGTCTAGACATACTGAACCTTAGTGGTAAATAGCTTATGATAAAAGAGGGAGTTGCATATCCTTGCTGTCCCCACCTTATGTACACAAATGTGCATTACACAGAAGTATATTACAAGTGCAATGTGCTTCTACATAAAATACTTTTTTGATTTTCTAAAGAATAGAAGAGAAAAAAAATGTGGTGGAAGGGTATATGAAAATGCATTTTGAAATTCCTGCCAGGTTTTGTCATCCCACAAATTCTGTTTTCTTATAATAGCTGCTCTGTCTACCTGTCACAAAGTTTTTTCAAAGTTCAAGTAAAAGAACAAACGTTAAGTGCCATAGCTTACAATGGAGGGAAACAAGAGTATAGAAAACTCATAGCACTAAAATTATGTCTCTACAATTCATGCTGACAGCACAAATCAAGGTATGTAAACCATCATTCACTTAGAATGGCTTAACACCTCTATCTAAAACATATTACCTCATGACAAAAGACAGGTCTGAGCATTAAAAATTTAACCAAGAGAAAAGAGATTAAGAGTAAAAGAGTTTTTTAATGGATTGGGTGACATTACTTCATTCGTGCATTCAGCGAGATAGCTTTTGAGAACAGTATGTTAATGCATTATTTTAGACATTTGGTAATTAACCCTTTCCAGACCCCAGATCCTTCTTTAACATGTGAGGGAAAGGGACTTGGTCTGGTCCAGAAGTGTGCTGTCTGCTAAATTCTAATTTCTCTGATGAGAAATAGGTAAATGGGAGAACATACATTTAAAACAGAGCCAACCATATAGAAAATGCTTATATTTAGAAGACACTGAAAATGGCCATATGATATTATTGACATTCTGAACATTATATATGCATATATGTTTTTTTAACTTGGAATGTAATTTTAGAGGTTTACATAATTTCTTATGAAATATGGAAATGTATGCATCCCACACATCTTCAATTCCTGGAATTTTTAATAATATAATATGAGACAATAATAAAACATCTGACTTTTAAATTTCCTGGGAAATATAAAAAGATTCTTTGTTTCCATAGATATTCAATCCGTGAACCACTTACCACGCTGCCAGGCTAAGGCACACAAGCTATTCCTTTTGGCAGTTACTTTGTTATACCTTTTTTTGATTTTTTTAAACAGTTCATCAAGATTGGGTATGTGTATCTATTCCTTCAGGGTTCTGTCATCATTTTGGTTAAATTGTATTAGCTATGACTCCCACTCTGTAGTGGCTGTCTCTGAAGACACACATTGTGCTTTGGCTCTCCAAAATATATGTTCTTCAAAACTATCATGCAAATGACTACAGAAATCCTATTTTGAGATACCACAGGGTTATTATACACCACATGGCTATTTCAAAGGATGGCAGATATCATTCTTGCAATAGATAGTCCACAGAAGTATGTGCAGGTTTTATATTAGTGCTTTCCATCACTATTTCACACTGGGACTTAACTGGATCTGTGTGTTTACTGAGATCTGCTAAGAAGAAACAGGCTCACACTATTTCATGCCTATAGGGAAATGAGGCTATAACTAGTTTATTACAACAGATACATCCACTAGCTACACTTAAAAGAAACAGAATTGAAAGTGATTGAATGGAAAATTCAGGATCTGTTGGTCAAAGCTAAAGAGCACTCTTTAGTGATAAAAATACTTTGCATTTGCACATGGATTTATTAGTTTCAAAATATTTTGTAAATGTTATATCTGTTAGTCCTTAACAACCAATTTTGTAGGTAATTAGGGTATGTGCAACAACAATATAAGTAATAAAATAAGAGCAATTAATATACTTTCTATGTGCCAGTCTCTATTCTGTGTGCTTCACAAATAATAATTTAATCTTCATTGTTATTCTATTAGTTAGGTACTACTTATATCTCCGTTTTACAGCTTTAAAAAAAAAAAAAGGAAAGAGAAATTAAATAACTTCACCAAGGAAACAAAGCTGGAAAGTGGTGAAGTCAAACGTTATGCTAACATCCTATCAATGACAGTCCCACTAGACTAGAGTCATTTAGTTATTTTTGACAAATATACATGTTTCTCAGGATAAGTCTTTTTGAGATTACAAAAGAAAAAGAAAAAGACACTTCAGAGACCTTGAGCTACTGATTAGACTGAGAATAAATTAACAATTTTACTCTAACTTTTTTATCCCTAGTAATGATTACTTTAAGCACACTTATTAAATGTCCATGAGTGTTTCCTGATACAAATTCAAGGCTGCACCCTTCTACAGGGTAGTGTTGCTGGAAAGTAACTGAATGGTCAGAGACCACATTATCCTTTTTATCCACCTCTGGCCATGAAACTGGTCCGCACAAATAAAATGAGACCAAAGCCTTTTCCACCATCTCTTGTCACATCTGCCTATTGGAAAGTGATGACAGGGAAAATCTTGGAAACCTTATGTCAAGGATGGAAAAGCTGCCAGCCATTCTGGAATATCTATTTTAAGTTTTTGTAAGCAATCTGTCATGTTTTAGGATTATAAATTATGGGAATTGTTTATTTAGCAGTTTCCTTAATCTAATTTATACAAAAGCCTACTTAGTGAGTTACAATTTTAAAAGCCCAAAAATTAATACAGAATCCCAAATTACAAAAATTATAAACCTTTGGACATTTGATGCTTTCCCTCATTTTCCCACCAGCTCACCATGCAATTAAAAACACATTATAGAAAAAGTACACATCAGATATTAATAGTTACTTCTACAATAAGAAAATGAGAATGTACAATTCCAAACTAGTAGCTAAAAATGAAAAAAAAATTAAATAGGTGATAGAAATAACTACAAAACGTACTTAGAAAAAAGTGTAACATTTAAACAGTAGTAAAAAAATACAGTTTTTTTAATTTAATCTTAGGAAATTTAAATCCCTAGAAAGGATGTTCGTATCCAGCAATATGGCAAACTGAATATCCAGAGAAACTTTGCAAATAAAAAATATATTAAAGTATTTGATGGAATATTAATTATGGAGTATTCTTAATAAATGGTAGTAGTAGTAGAAGTAACAATGTTTAAATTTCTTTGAATTCCCACATAAAAACTGACAGTAGATTATTTAGCAGAAACAAAAATTCGTAGACAATATTGACAACAAAAGTAGGTGGAAAGTTATCCCAATGGATCCCAAAATACAAGTAGGTTGAATAAATCATGAAAAACAACAAATTCTGCATGGCATTCATATCTGTGAGGGAGAAAGCAAAAGGAAGCTACAAGGCATCTGACAGAGCTGAAAGAAGTAGAAATTTCTGTGAGTCTACTTGAGAACTGTTGCTAAAATGAAGAGAGGGTTTGCTCAATGAAATAGTGTGTGGGCACAAGAGCTCGACACTAAGCACTAAAGGGTGAGACAAACATAGCCTTTAAGAACTCCCCAAATGGACTAGTTTTAGTAACATGTTGAGGAAATATTGCTGAGAGCAGAATCAAAATTAAGCAAGATATAGACAACAGAGAGCAAAGAAAGAAAAGACCTATATAAAAGTAGTTTTTGGCTAAGAAATGCAGAAAAATCTCAGAAAGCCAGCCACTATTTATTTTACAGTATTAGGAAACTGTATAAAAAAGAAAATGTAACACTACGAAGTTAGGAAAGACTCTGATCCATGACCTGTCAAACCTTCAGAAAAACAAATTTTGCAAAAAAAATAAGCAAAAGGTAATTGCCAAGGTCAAATCCCATACCTGTTTATTACAAGAAAAAATGATAATTAGGTGCAGTATAACACTCATATAGAAAATTTAAAAAAAAATAATGAGTTATAAGACATTTATAAAATAACATAAGACATGACATCAAAATAAATGAAATTTAGAAAAAAATCAGAAATGAGGCGATACAACTCAGGGAAGAATTAAAAAGAAAAGAAAAAAATCACTTAATAAATGATAAGTTAACTAGAAAAAACACAAATACATAGAATAGAAAATGCTTTCTGCAATTTAGAAGATCGAAAGGACAATTTTAAAAATCAAAAGAAATATAAAATAATTCAGGAAAAGTGATGATTATTGAAGAAAGGCAAAAAAGAAACAAAATACACATATAATAGGGCTTTCTGAAGAAGACAACCAAAGCATGGAAGAACAACAAATATAAAAGACAAGACAAAAAAGAACTATAATTTAAGAAATGTTTCCTGAAGTTAAAAATAAATGAAAATTTATACAGAAAAAGGACACTGGGTACTTAAGAATCTTGACCCAGAATGACCAATCCCAAGACACAGTCTAAGAAAATTATTGAACTTAAAAGAAAAAAATAATTAAGACAAAATCTCATTTGAGCATCAAGACAAAAACTTATTTTACATGGGATATACAATTAGATTATTATTAGAATTTTCAACAGTAATTTTTTTCAGAAAAATAAATGGAGTAGTATATTTAATATATTTAATAAAAGAAAGTAAATGTGAGCCAACATAAAATCCAAAACTGACTTTCCAGTGTAATGCATGAAAAAACTACTGTCAACATGGACAAACTTAGGGAATTTTGTTTGCTTGAGCTTTCCAGAGAAATCTAGTAGAGAACAATCTTGAGACAACAAAAATGGTTACAAAGGCATTGACATGAGGAGGGTAGTGAACAGTAAATATATAGTTACTTAAAGAATTAAATTTAAGAATGGTTAAATATGAAGGAGAACAGTGTGCAATAACTACATGTTCAGTCATTGTAGATGTAATACAACTATTAAAACTGGGGAAAATTGGGAAAGCATATGCAAAAAAAAAATTTAATTCTTCTCAATAATTATATATGTGATGGAAGTTTTTCTGAGAATGTTGTGTGTGGGATAAATTGAAATAATGGTTATGGAATATATAAACTTTATTATCATGTGTGCCCTAAAGAACCTGGATTTTCTATGTAAAAGAAAAGAAATATGAATGTAACCAAGAGGAGCATATATAAAAAGTCCTATGGTCCTAAATTTGAATGGGAAGTATTAGTACAACCTCCTAAAGCACAATATATTTTAACAGTGTCTGTTGTCTGTCTTTCTACATTTCTCTGTCTATTTGTGTCTGTCTGTCTTTCTATCTATCAACCCATTTTTCTAGCTCAGTCCACTGCAAAGGCCTAGAAAGAAAGACCAACCTGATACTAACAAGAATTCTTTTTACCCAGGTTGGGTTTTTAATTACTTTTCCCATAAAGAACAGTAAGTGCATCTTGAAGATAAGGAGAAGATATTCCAGTTATGGAGCAGGAAATGTCCAAGGAGAACATGGAATATGGTTTTACACAGGACAATGGCTAAGATATCAAAGACTTCCAGGGTCACATCAAAAGGGACAAGAGCCAAGTCAAAGAGGCCAGTCTTGCTAAATACAGGACAACTTGAACTGTGAAAGTAATAATTGAAACTGATGAAAAACAGTCATATATGTTGGGATACATATTATTCTTCCTAAATTAGGTAAATAATATTCTATTGTGTTTCAAAACTTTTTGAAATGTTATTCATCATTCTAGAGAAGTAACATCAGATCTATGAAAAGTATGACAGAGAATTCAGACTAACCATCATAAGGATGTTCAGAAAGTCACAAGAAAATACATGTAGAAGATTAAGTGATATCTGGAAAATAATTCAGGGGCACAATAAGAAACTTGACAAAAAATTGAATCAAGTAAAAAAAAAATAGTTTCTGAATGGCATATGGGTTCAAAAAGAAACTAAACAAGAAACCAAAAAATTTCTCAAAACTAATGAAAATAAAGACACATCATATCAAAACATGTGAGATGCTGCAAAATCGGTTCTCAGAGAGAAGTTTATTGCAATAAACACATACCAAATGAATAGAAAGATTTCAAATAAACAACTTAAAGCTATACCTTAAAGAACTAGAAAAACAAGAAAAATTCAATCCCAAATTTATGATATGGAAAGAAATAATTAAGATCAGAGCAGAACTAAATTAAATAGAAACCCCAAAAATGATAAAAAAAAATCAATGGAAAAAAGCTAGCTTTTTGAGAATATAAACAAAATAGACAAAGCATTAGCTAAGCTAACTAAAAAAAGAAAGAAAACCCAAATAACAAAAATCAGAAATGGAAAAGGAGACATTACAACCAACACCACAGAAATACAAAAAATCATTAGACACTATTGCAAACTATGTGCCAACAAATTTAAAAATCTGAAGGAAATGAATAAATTTCTGGGCACATACAAACTACCAAGACTGAACAAAGAAAAAATAGAAAACCTGAACAGACCAATAACAAGCAATGAGATTGAAGCAGTAATCAGAAGTCTCCCAACAAGGAAAAGCCCAGGACCGACCAGGTAGCTTTACTGCTGAATTCTAACAAACATTTAAAGAGGAATTAATACCAGTTCTCTTAAAACTATTTCAAAATATTGAAACAGGGGCCATTCTACCATGCTTATTGTATGAGGCCAACATTACCTTGAAACCAAAATCAGACAAAGATACAACAAAAGAAGAAAAGTACAAGCCAATATTTTTGATGAACATAGACACAAAAATCCTCAGTAAAATATTAGCAAATACAACACATCAAAAAAATTATACACCAAAATCAAATGGGATTCATTCCAGGGATGCAAGGATGGTTCAACATTTGGAAGTCAATAGATGTGACAGACCACATCAACAAAATCAAGGAAAAAAATCAAATAATCACCTAGATAGATGCAGAAAATGCTTTTGACAAAATTCTAAAGATTCTCAGCAAATTAGGTATAAAAAGAAAGTAAATCAACACAATAAATGCCATACATGACAAACCAACATTGAATATCATCATAAAAACAGGAAGGAGACAAGGATACCCAGTCTCATCACTCCTATTTAAGAGAGAATTGGAAGTACTAGCTGGAGCAATCAGGCAAGAGAAAGACATAAAAGCCATCCAGATTGGAAAGGATGAAGGCAACTTTCCCTGTTTATAAGTGACATGATCAAGAAAGCTAGCCCATTTACAATAGTTAGCAAAAAATAAAATACCTAGGAATCAATGTAATCAATTGTGACATCTCTACAAGAACTACAAGTCACTTTTGAAAGAAATTAAAGAGGACACAAAAAGATAGAAAGACACTCTATGCTTTTGGATTGGAAGTATTAATATTGTGAAAATGTCCTTTCTAACCAAAGCAATCTATTGATTCAATGTGATCCCCATCAAAATACCCATGACATTCTTCACAGAAATGGAAAAAAACAATCCTAACATTTGTATGGAACAAAATACCCCCAAATAGCCAAAGCAATCCTAAGCAACATATAAATAAATAAAACTGGAGGCATAACACTAACACTATCTGACTTAAAAACTATGCTACAAAGCTATAGGAATTAAAACAGCATGGTACTGGCATTAAAAACAGACACTCTGACCAATGCAACAGAGTAGAGAACCCAGAATTCATCCCACATGCTTACAGCCAACTGATCTTCAACAAAAGCATGAAGAACATACATTAGGGAAAGACTGCCTCTTCAATATGTAGAAGAATGAATCTAGACCTGTACCTCTTACCATATAACAAAATCAACTCAAAATAGATTATAGAGTTAAATATAAGACCTGAAACTATAAAACTACTAAAGAAAACATGGGGAAACATCTCAGGGCAAAGGACTGGACAAATACTTTATGAATAGAATCCCCAATACAGACAACAAAAGGAAAAATAAACAAATGGGATTATATCAATCTAAAAAGCTTCTGCACAGCAAAAGAAATAATTAATAGAGCAAAAGAAAATCTACTGAGTAGGAGAAAATATTTGCAAACTATATATCTGACTAAGCATTAATACCCAGAATATACAAGGACCTCAAACAACAGTTAAAAAAAAAAAAAGTAACCTGATTAAAAAATGTGCAAAGGAGCTGAATAGGCATTTCTCAAGAGAAGATATCCAAATGGCCAACCAGTAAGTGGAAAAAAATGCTAAACATAACTCAGCATCAAGGAAATGCAAATAAAAAACACATTAAGATATCATTTAGCCCAATTAGACTGGCTTTTTTCCAAAAAGACATAGACTAATACATGCTGATGAGGATGCTGAGAAAGGGAAACCCTCCTACACATTACTGTGTGTATAAGTTAGTGTAGCCATTGCAGAAAACTGTATCTAGTTTCCTTAAACAACTACAGATAGAACTGTCATATGATCCAGCAATTCCACTACTGGGCATATACCCAAAAGAATGGAAATCATCATGCTGAAGGGATACCTTAATGAAGGAGGTGAAAGACCTCTACAGTGAAAATTATAAAACATTGGTGAAAAAAATTGAAGAGGACACAGATAAACAGAAAGATATCCTGTTCATGGGATGGAAGAATTAACATAATCAAAATGTCCATATTACCAAAAGCATTCTTTTTATTCAGTGCAATCCTTATCAAAATACCAATGACATTCTTCACAGAAATAAAAAATAAATCAAATTTTTTATGGAACCGCAAAAGAAAACACACAGAGAAAGCAATCTTGAACAAAAAGAACAAAGTTAGAGGCATCACACTACCTGACTTCAAAATATACTATAAAGCTATAGTAACTAAAACAGCAAGATACTGGCATAAAAACAGATGAATTGGCCAATGGGGCAGAATAGAGAGCACCAAAGTAATCCCACACACCTACAGCCACCTGATTTTGACAAAGGTGGCAAAAATATACAATGGGGAAAGGACAGCCTCTTCAAGTAAGGGTGCTGGGAAAACTGAATATCCACATGAGGAAGATTGAAACTAGACTCCTATCTGTCACCATACACAAAAATCAACCCAGAATGGATCACGGACCTAAATTTAAAAACCCAAACTATGAAACTACTTGAAGAATATATGGGAGAAACACCACATGAAATGGGAGTGGGCAGTGCTTTTTTGAGTGAGATTACAAAGGCACAGGCAACTAAAGCAAAAATACATAAAATGGGGCTACATAAAGCTGCTGCACAGGGAGAGACACTGACAACAAAGTGAAGAGAAAACTTACATAATGGGAGAAAGTGTTTGTCAACCACACATCAGATAAGGGGCTACTATCCAGAATATATAAGAAACTTAAATGACTCAACAGCAAAAAACCAAATAATCCAATTATAAATTGGGCAAAGAACCCAAGACAGTTCTCAAAAGAAGATACACAAATGGCCAACAAGCACATGAAAAAATATTCAACCTTACTAATCATCAGCAAAATGCAAATTAAAACCACAATGACATTCTCACTCCAGTTAGAATGGCTATTATCAAGACAAAAATAGCAAATGCTGGCAAGGAAGAAGAGAAAAAAGAACTCTCCTACTTTGCTGGTGGGAGTGCAAATTGGTACAGCCACTGTGGAGTACAGTGTGGAGGTCCCTTAGAGAACTAAAAATAGATCTACCCTATGACCCAGGTATCCCACTACTGGGTTTATACCCAAAGGAAATGAAATCAATATATCAAAAAGATAGCTTCACTCTCATGTTCATGGCAGCACTATTCACAGTAGCCAAGAGATGGAATCAACCTAAATGTCCATCAATGGATGAATGGATAAAAAGAAAATCTGCGGTATATGTATACAATGGAGTACTATGCAGTTATTTAAAAAAAGGATATCCTATCATTTGCAACAACATGGATTGAACTAGAAACCATCATGTTAAGTGAGGTAAGTTAGGCACAAAAAGAAAAATACCACATGATATCACTCATATGTGAAATCTAGAAAAAAAAAATATGGTTCTCATAGAGGTAGAGAGTAGAATAATTGTTACCAGAGGGAGGGGTGGGGGAGAAGGAAAAGCGGTGGAATAATGGGCACAAAACTATGCTATCTACCGTAAGTGCGTCATTGTGCAATATATGCATGTATTGAAACAACACACTGTACCCCACAAATATGTGCAAATAAATATTTAAAAAAGAAAATAACACTACTTTATAAATATGTACACTTATATGTCAATTAAAAAATTAAAAAATGAAATAAATAAATATTAAAAGAATGATTTTGTGTTTGCTTTAAAATGTGAAGTCAATTATTTTAAACACAATATAAGGAAATCTTGATTTTAATATTGTTAAGTGGTTGTATCAGAGTATGACATTTACATATCAATTAACATATGAATTAATTGTCTTAGAACAGACAAATTTGGCTCTTTTCTCTTTTTTAATAAAAACTTTATATCAAAATTTAATTTTTTAATGAGATGAAAAGTCACACAACATATTATCTGATTTTTTATACCCCAACGTTTTTAGTTTCTGGGCTTAGTTTGTTTTTTTAAAAAAATCAGTGAGAGTTACCTGCTTTTATTTTGCTAAAACAAAGAGAGTTTAAGGTTTATGAACTATTTTTTCTCTAAGTCACTGAACTATATATCTCCTTCTCTCAAGCTTTATTGGATAAAACTACATAATAAAGTGTGTTGACACATATGAATTTACCCAAAGACATGAACCATGTTCTGTTTCTTATGGATATCACATGCCAAATTACTTTTCTACTCACTCTTAAACTATATACAGAATAGGTCTGTTTCACTCACAATCCAAGAAAAGTATGAATCAATTATAATGTTATTCTTATTGTGCCAAAGCTTCATTACTAACACCTACAACTATGGATGAAATAATTCCATACATATTTTATTTCAGTACTTATTGTTTAATGCATTACAATATTCAGGTGCTTATGCTTTTTGGATTATTCATATTTCATTAAAGCATTCAAGTCTTGGCAAAGCCTTCAACTCTTAGGAAACCCCACGGAGAATTATAAATTGGATGAAACCAGTAAGCTCCCAGTGTTTTCATATATGCTTAAAACTACATTTTCTTCCAGGCTCTGGGCTATTTAATTGTCATTGATGAAAGTATAGGGATCTCCCTGAAACAGTCTGCATATAACTTACATAGAGGATTGAATTAACCAGACTTTTTATTGTTATTTTCTTAAAGAGTGAAAATTATTTTAGCAAAAAGGTGGCACTAAAGAAAAGATATAATATATCATATTGAAAACTGTGCTGCTATGAGAACTAGCACAAATCCTTGGTTACATATTTAAATTTCAAACCTCAAATACATGTATTCCCAGATCATGCCCTACTGTTATTTCTCTTTGTGTGAGATACAGGAGGCTAGACAATGACAGGTGTACATCATGGTGACCTTAGGGTAGAGACAGAATAAAAGATAAAAGGCAAATATCAGGACAACTTTAACCAAAGAGACTCCTTTGCCAGTCCTGTCTCCTGCTTTAGAAGTACATCAGAACCACAAAAGGTATTAGTTACTCTTTTTTTTTTTTTTTTTTTTTGCAGTAAAAGAGCTCAATGAGTGAGTTATTCAATTGGAATTTTAAGAACCATAGAATCCTGGGTTCTTCTACCTCTTGTCCAGCATGTATGCCTTCGCAGGGTACATATTTGGAGCATTAGAGTTAACCAAAATTAAAAGACGGGTTAGTGACTTGGTTAGGCTGTGAAGCTGATGTAAGATACCACAACAATTATAAGTAAATGGAAAACTTTATCTCATGACTTAAGAGATCCAGTTAAGAAAAAATGTGTTAGATTTTTAATTTTTGTTTTTACATGATTCCAAATGTGTAAGAAACTCTCAAGTATATTACAAAGAACTCTTGTATCCTCTACCATATTCTCTCATTTTTACCATTTTGCAATATTTTATTTTTCTCTAGATATCTATAATTCTTTTTTTAACCACTTTAGAGCATAGAAATCATATTTCTTTCCCTTAAATACTTTAGAGCTGATTTCCTAGGAATAAGGACATCCTCTTTTATAAAGAGTAAAATCACCAAATGAGATAAATTAACATGGATAGATATTCTAATGGAATTTTACAGTCCATATTCAAACTTCACTTATTGTCTAAATTATGCCTATTTGGCTTTTTGTTTTCTTAGTCCAGATTCAACTAATGATCATGCATTGCACTTAGTTAAAATGTCTCTTTCTCCTTTAATCTAGAAGAGTTTCTCAGTTTTTCTTTGCCTCTCATGATTCTGAGTGACCATAGGGCAGTGAATTTGTAGAATGTCCTTCAGTTTAGGTTTGTTGGACATTTCTTCAAGATCATATTCATGTTACATATTACCAGTAATACAACAAAGGTGAATTTGTGCCCTTCTCACACCTTAGTGCATTTAGAAGTAAATACAATCAATTTGCACTGTTAGTGGTGGTGATAATTTTGATTACATGGTTAAAATAAAATCTACCATATTACTATACCATAGAGTTACTATTTTTATCTTTGCAATTAATAACTTTGTGATGAGATTATTAGATACTATGTAATAGGCTTTTTCTCATCAAAAATTCACTTGTTTTCCCACCTACTGATGATTCTTGCCATGATCAGTTATTGCTCTCATGACTGCAGAAGAGGGATTTCCCAGCTCCACCACCGTTTGAACATTTGGCTTAGCATTTATTCCTCCCCTATAAACTTATACAGATATATATATATATATATATATATATAAATATGTATGTATGTATATTAAATATACAAGTTTACTTACTAAACATTCTCACTAGTCAGGACAAAAAATCAGGAGTAGCTAGAATCATTTTTATTTATTCTTTATTATGATTCTTAAAGATTTTTGCCAGCATAATAACACATGAAGCAGAAATAAAAGACCTGACAGAACAATGAGAAGAAAATGTCATCACTCTTTGTAGCTCATTGTGTGGTGCATAAAAATCAGAAGATAAACAACTTAGCAACACTTATTCTTAATATAATGGTATGGCAATGTTGCTAGATACAATTGAAATGTGCATAAATCAATGGTTGATTGATTTATATCCCACATTATATTGGTATATAATATATATTTAATTATATCTAAAATAATAAAAAGAACCATTGTGTTAATTGATCTCCCCAGAGCTCATAGCCACAGAATTAACATTGGGATTAAATGACAGAGTGGGAGTCGAAGAAATAACTTGGTAGACTACGAAGTACCATCCAAAGGAAAGGTCATGATGTTATTGAAATCTTCAAGAATGTATGTGGTTTTAATATATTTGGGAAGTGAGGAGGTACAACAACTGATAAAGTAAAAACTGGAGGATCTTTTTTATTCCCTTAGAATTTATATAATTATTTTAATTGCTAGTAGGTTGACTAATGAAATAGACTAAGGCCAATTAGACTTAAAATAATCTATAGTCATGAAATCACTCCTTCCACATGTGTTCAGGCATACATACCATTTTATTAAGCTACTCATAAAAAATCAAAGGCTTTGAAATTTCAAAAAAAAAAAAATCATTAGCAATGATATGAAGCAGCCCCCATATGTCATCTATTCTAACCTCCATGCTAAATTGCTTAAAAAGAAAAGTCAGAGAGCTTTGACTAAGAAGGAAGCAGCATACTGGATCTATCAACTTCTTCTCTGGGGAATTTTAGTAAAGCCAGCTTCAGACATCAGTGACATATCTAAATGAAATGTTGAAAAGAAAAAAACAGCAAAGAAAAATGATTATTGAAAAGGGTATGTATTTTATATAAACATTTACAAATAAAACACTTGCAAGTCACAGAAATTTTCCTTTCAGTGGTACCCACAGTACCTATTCCTTTTAAGTAATGAAAACATTTTAAGGTCGTTTTCTTTAGGAGTACCTGATGAAAACGGAAAATGATTTAAGTGAATTTGTCTTTGAAATACCACAAGATTTTAAATCTACAATAATTCTGTTATTTCTTAGCCCTGCAGTGGCTATTAACAGAGCTCAAATTTTTACCTTTCATGTCTCTCAAACTGTTGAGCATACTGTATGTGGTAAATCCTACAATTGCATACTCATGAGTACTGTCTGCATTTAATAATCATCCTTGGTGACATTATAAAGCTACTTTTCATAAAGCCTGTTGAGTGGGTAGAACTGTTAAAAAAATATGCTGTTCATTTTATAAATGAGAAAAGGGACATTGAGAAAGTTTAAGAGATTTGTTATAGTTCATGTGGTAAGTGACTGCAGAGATGAGACTTGATATAAAATTCTAAAACTCCGAATCCTATACAAGCTAAATCTTGCTGCATTTGTGCACTGCTTGTATATATTTCAAGTAAAACTGTCAATTTCCCTCAATTTTATGAGGAAAATAATTGAGTAAATTATTTAAATTAAATTAAAATATATATATATTGATTAAAATTAAAAGCGCAATAGAAAGTTAAACCTAATTGGACAGATCTGACAGAATTAATAAACCGGAAGATAAATCAAAACAATTTGTTCAAAATTAGCACAACAGTACAAAAGGTGTAAAATACAGAAAACAGGTTAAGATACAGAACGATTTATTGAGAAGGTCTATTATACATTACTGGAATTTCAAGAAAAGGAGAAAAAGAAATAAACAATATTGGAAACATAGTGACTGTGAATAAATTAAAGTCATCGATCCACATATGCAAATAATCCAAAATACCCCAAGCAGAATTATATGTATTATATGTACATTATATATATATACACATATATATAGAGAGAAATTAATATGACACAATGAAACTGCCAATAACCAAAACAAAGAAATGATTTGAAAGAGAAGCTAAGGAGGCATCTCCATTACAATAAAATAGAAAAGACTTCACTTCATTGGGAATTAAGGAATACATAAATTACTAAAGGTTTTAGGATAAATTTAGAAAATATTTTGAATAACAATAATGAAGCAATACATTCCCACACTTGCGATGCAGTTATAGCAGTACTTCCAATGAAAAAGCCTTAAATGCTACATGGACAAATACAAGAAATATAGTTAAGCTTCTGACTGACTTCTCACCAAGAAATTCAGGTATCAGAAAATAGCAGTATGGCATCTTCAGTGTGCTTATAAATATATAAGGAATATTTATATGTGTTGTGTTTTCTATTGCATGCAGTAGGAGAATGGAATATGAGTATAGAACTTCAAATTATTAAATTTTTTTAAAAAGGATTAAAGTTGTTGGAGTGACAAAATGTCTAAGTGAGCAGAAAACCAACATGAAGGAAGAGTGCAAGGAGGAATGAATAACACATTAGTCATTAATAAAAACATTTAAAAACTGGAAAAGAAACTTAAACACTTTTTAAAAAATAAAAAAAAGAATTAAAAGGCTCAACATGAAAGAGAAGGAAAAAGGGAAAACAGAACAGGCAAGAGCAATAACAAGCACAAAATAAAGTGAAAGACTTAAACCCAAATATATCAAAAACAACAGTACATAAAAGTGGATTAAATGCTTCACTTAAAACGAAAGGATACAAGTTTAAATTAAAAACTTCAAATATCAAACATTTGAAAAAGACACATGTTACACATTAAGAAACACAAAGGTTGATAGTAAAACTTGGAAGAACAGACAATGCAAACAGAAACCAACAGGAAAATGGTGTAGTTCTATTCACTTAAAGTAGACGGTAAGGCAAAAAAACTTTTCTCAAACTAAAGGGTGTCACATCATTGAAAATAAGTTTAGTCCACCAATAGGTATAACAATTTTTCATTAGTATAAATTCCAGTGGACTTATGTCATGCAGAGCAAGCTCTCTTATAACACTGCAATTAAGCCAGAAAGTAATTCAAAAAAGAAAAGGACCAAACCGCTATTATTCACAAAATACGTTATTTTTAATGTTTTTAATGTAATTGAAACATATTGATTATACATATTTATGGTGTACAGATTTATGTTTCAATACATGTATACAATGTGTAGTGATCAAATCAGCATAGTCAGAAAGTTCATCACAAAAATTTATCATTTCTTTGTTATAAGAACATGTAAGCTCCTCTCTTTTAGCCATTTGACAATATATAATAAATTATTGTTAATTATAGATGCTTAGCAATACTGTATACAAATAGAATTTATTTTTTCTATCTAACTGTAATTTTGTGTCCATTGATCATCCTCTCAAAATTCCCCCTCCCCTTTCTTGCCTCTAATAACCATAACTCCACTCTCTACTTGTATAAGTTCAACTTATTATTATTATTTTAGATCCCACATATGAGTGAGAACTGGTGATATTTCTCTTTCTATGCCTGGCTTATTCCACTTAACATAATTTTCTCTAAGCTCATTCATGCTGCTGCGAATGGCAGAATTTTATTATTTTTTTTATAGCTGAGTTGTATTACATTGTGTATATATGCCACATTTCTTTATCCAGTAATCCATCTGTGGACATTTAGGTTGGTTTCAAATCTTGGCTATTATAAATAGAGCTGCAATAAACATGGGGGTGCAGGTATCCCTTCCACATGATGATTTCCTTTCTTTGGGTATAGACCCAGAAGTGGGATTGTGCGTTTTTGGAAAAGACCATTCTTTCCTTGTGATATGCCATGCCATCCTTGCCATAGATTATTTGTCCTAGTGGGATTGCTGGATCATGTGGTATTTCATCTGTAATTTGAGAAATCTCCATACTGCTTTCCATAATGGCTATACTAATTTACGATCCCACCAACAGTGTAAAAGAGTTCCCCTTTCTCTGTGTCCTCGCCAGCATTTCTTATTTTCTGTCTTTTTGATAATAGCCAAATAGATAATGATTAGTGATGCTGAGCATTGTTTCATATACTTGTTGGCGATTTGTTATGTCTTCTTTTGAGAAATGCCTATTCAGCTCCTTTGCCCATTTTTTAATGAGGTCACTTGGTTGGATTTTTAGTACTGAGTTGTTTGTGTTCCTCGTATGTTCTGAACGTTAATCCCTTTTCAGATGCATAGTTTGCAAATATTTTCTCCCATTCTGCAGGTTTTGTCTTTCCACTCTGTCGATTGTTTCCTTTGCTGTGAAGAAGGCTTTTATGTAATCCCACTTGTTTATTTTTGCTTTCGTTGCCTGTGATCTTGAGGTCTTATTTATTTGAAAAACTTGGAGAATATACCACCAAATTATTATAACTAAAATTTGCCATTATTGGCGTGCTTAGCAGTTCATTCAGAAGAGAAAAAAAGAATCATGTCTTGTCAATCTCAAACGTAAAGAAATGTAATTTTATAAAAAATAGGTACATTACAAATAACTATCGCTTCTTGTAAAACGTACAGTAAAATCTACTCATATCCTTTGTAGAGCCCATACTATGCATTCATCATTGGTATAAATATCAGAGGTTCAAAGTAAACGGGATGGTCACTGTACCCATTTTCATGGAGAGTTTTATGTTAGAAACAGCGAATTGGATAGCAAATTAGCAGTGTTGTGGTTGGGAAAGTGGAGTTTGCTAGAGATAGAGTAGTCCTGGTTTATATCTGTTGTCCTGGCATCATGATAATAGCAACTCCTTTCACCTTCAATTATATCTAAGTTTAGAAGATAAATTATATGGTCACCATAATGGAAGCATTAGGCATATATAGGTGGGGCACTAACCCTAATTTGGAGGTTTTAGGAAAGACATCCCTGAGGAATTGGCATCAACACTTGGTTGGGCCTGAGTTATAATTAGGATACATCCTAGAGAAATTAGGATAGTGGTGTGTGGCACGTAAAAGCAACAAAATACATCAATACAAAGTAAAATGGGAGAGCATTACATTGGATAATTGAGAAAAAAATCAGAATGACTGAATTCCAGAGTATAGGAATTGTGCAAGAGGAGAAGAGGGATGTTTTTATGGAAGGGGTTTGATCAATAAGCAAGAGCCAGACCCAGGCCAGTGGAGAGTGTTGTAAGCCAGTTTAAGAAGAACCTTGAGGTTTAAAGAGACTACATGTATTTTCCAAGTTATGCAAAGGTTTTGAGTGGAACAGAAGTAATATGGTTGCTTACCGGTTTGTCTTCAAAATCTATGCTCTTTCTTGTATACATAGCTGGAATTAGGGGGGGATTTTATGGGTTGCGTAGAGAAACAAAAACAGGACACTGAGAAGAAACACCCAGAGAGAAGAAAAAAGATGAAGAAAGATGCCACACAAGCTGCAGGGGAAATAGTTTACAAGGTGAAATGTTCAAGAGCTTCATGTGCTCCAGAGAAGTCACATAAGGTAAATAGACATGAGGTTATTATTTAGGCCATTTAGGAGTGCAAACAAAATCAAATATTTCACATTTCTCAAATTCCTACAACCAATTGATCCCAAAGGTATATTGACTTTTTCCCAAACTGTCCCTGAAATCTATTTATTTTTCTCTTTCTTTACTTCCTTCCTTTCCTTACAAATTGGGTTCTTACCATTTCTCAATTCACAATCACTTTACCTGCTTACAAATATTAGAAAGTGTATAAAGTTCTGTCATCGTTTTACATCAAGTTGAGAAAGAACAGCCTTCTATAGAGGCAGTTCTGGAAAAAAAAAAACCCTCAGAGATCTGACATTAAAAGAACAGACTAAGCATATATTATCAAAATAGTGTAACATTAATAATAATCAATTTATTTTCAATGTGTTAATAACGCCAAGAAGAAGAAAATTCTCTTTCAAGTTTTTCAAAGTGAAGTACTTGTATTAATTTTCTTGTTCTATCTTTATTACCATTAACGTTTAAAATTTTTTAAGACCTACAGAAAGGACTTAAGCTTTCCTTAAGAAATTGGTAACAAGTCTACACAGAACACCAATACAGCAAATTAAGGCAGGGGCAATATTTTGTAGTGGTCACAAGAACAGGCAATCAGCTCTGCCATCGTGAGATCTGTAACTTGGGTAGTTTACTTAACCAGTTCTGGCCTCACTTCTTTCTGTAAACTGTGGCTATAGTTATGCCTGCTGTATGTGATTGCTTTGAAGCTTAAATAAAGGCTTAGCATATAATAATTGCTCAATAAGTATTAATTATTTTACTAACAGTTTATTTTTATAGGAATTAAATAATTTATTGTAAGTCATTGGGGTTTTTTTTGATGGTTTTTATATTGGAAGAATTGATTATATAAATTTTGGGGGTACAGAATTGAATAACAAAACATGTGTACAATATGTGGTGATGAAATCAGGACAATTAGTATGCTCATGTTGACAAAACATAATCAGTCTTAGTGACCGTTAACTAATTTCTCATGATCTCCCCTCTTTCTCCCCCTTTCTCACCTCTAATAACCACAGTTTTGTTCTCTTCTCTTTTTTTTTTTTTTTTTTTGCAAGTTCAATGTATTATTGTGATTGTTTCTTTGTCTTTCTTTCTCTCTTACTTTCTTTCTTTCTTTTAGCTCCCACTTATGAGCTTTCAGTGCCTGGCTGTGCTTCTTATTGTTTCTGTTCCTGGCATTGTTTCTTATTGACATTCATACTGTGAACTTCCATATATTTATAAAAATCAGTCCTGTGGTGAATATAGTTAGCAGTATGTGTTTTATATACAGACTGCTATGAAGAATTTCAAATAAAGTTATCTTATCTTAGAAGACAGCATTACTGATGTTTTATATTAAAACACTTCCTTTACTTTTATCCTCTATATTTCCTTTTTCTCTACTATAATTATATTTTCATTTTGGGGGACCATGAAATCCAGTAAACAACTATTATATGCACATCCTTTCTTCTCTTATTAGCCATCACAGTTCACTTATTAAGCCAAAAAATGTATCTTAAATTTTTTTAATACTTTGTCATATATCCACAACACATAATTTCTTAAATCATTTTAATTATTCTCTAAACTTCCTAGTTTACATATTCCTTTTCAATCTTTAAGTAAATATTAAACAGATTCTGCAATTGACAGTAGAGATGCTTAATGCAAAACATGTGAATTTTTTTAAAGCCCCTTTATAGTTTTATTGTTTCTGTCATTCCACAATTTTTGCCCTCTGTTCTTTCCAAGCAGAAACATTTTACTGTTTCCTGATTGCCAAAGATCCATCTCGTGCTTTCAAATCACTTCGACAGATTCCTTCAAATCCTGTGATGGTTTTATGAACCTATTTTTCACACAACTGTATTTAAAAGAAAATCTGGTATTGAACTATTTTTTCCATATTACCAGACATTGTTCAACCTGCTGTGGCCCATTTCATTGTGAGGCATGGTGCCATGTCTTGGTTTATTCAAATAAATGTGTCCTGGCATAGTCACTGATTAGAACGAAATGCGCCATTTCATTTGGCCAATATACTCAACTAATTTATGATTCATTTATCTCTGGCCTCAAAATCTCATGCAATCACTGTGGGTAAGAATCCATAGAAATCAAATATTTGCACAGGTGTCTTAGAGAAAATTTAAAACTCAGAGTGCAAATTGAAATTGCATTTTGTTGACAGAAATAGTACCAATTTAAAAAATTTACAGGGAACATTCACCTAAAAGATAAAATAAAATAAAATAAAATGTACCTAACGTACTTTTCACTTATCAAATCTGAAAAAATTCACTGTCTATAATGGGATAGAGTGCATATTGATATACACTGAATCTACAGGAATCACCATAACAAACCAATGAATGCATATTCTCCTCTTATTCTTTGAAGGGCGAAAAATTATGTGGCTATAAAGTGCTGCAAATGTATGAAACCCTTTTTCACTTGTGGTTGGCTGTGAAAATTCATTGCAGAAGAGAGGAGGAAGAAATTACTTTGCTTTTGCCTGATCGTGGTGGGTCAAGGAAAATGAAAGATTTTGAAAAATGAAAGACTCCCTTAAAGGATATGTATTTTGTGGTTCAAAAGTGGACATGACAGATGTTTTATCTGTAATTACACATTTCCCACTTTTTGTAAATATAGTGAGGAAAAATCAGTGATGTCCAGAAACTGGAATTTAAAAGAATAAATTTAAAAACTCTTACAACTTAAATGGTTTGGAATGTTTTGAATTTTGTTTTGGGTTTTTGTTGTTTTTGTTTTTGTTTTTTCTACTTAGGGATTCTGAGGACAAGCTCCTACAACTTTTTTTCTATTATCTAACTTTTAGAGTATTTTAGCTCCCCAAAAGAGAAATGGGAAGCTTTATTTTTCTTGTATTCTTGTAAGTTGACTTTCTTAGGTTTAAGCCTTTGTTAAGCCCATATTTTCTTTTTCATGTGCTGGAATTTATTGAAACTCCTGATACTCTGATTGAGGTTACCAATTCCCTAGCCTGTGCAGGGTATTTTCTGACTTTAGTTGTGTACGTATTCACAGGTTTGTATATATGTGAATGGGCTCTGACCAGACTCAGACACAAAGAGAATTCCTCACACCTTCAGTCCATGTGCTTCTCTGCTTCTTTTTTTGCTAGTTTCCTTTGATGGGTCAAAAGAGAGAATTGCATAATCTGGCTCAACAGTCTAGAAAGGTAATTTATTTTTATTGGGAGGGGAAAAATGTAAGTAACTTATGGGCAACCAAAAACTAAGGTAATGTTGCACCTCTTGGCTCTAATAGGCATTTACATTCTAATATACACTCTCTCCACCCTATATTTTTCTTTGACACAGTAAGAAAACTGCACTTCAGGGAAAATTTTAAGGTATATTATTTCCAGAAATGTAATGGCAACAGGAAGAACACTGCATTTCGTTGCCGCCATATCTTTTAATGGTACATTTCCTGGCTGCCTCACCTAACTTCCTATGCAGGTTAAAGACAGCAGGTCTCTTCTATGGATATTTACCTTGGCATAATTTTGCCTTTCATTTTCTCCACCCTCTCTAATGTTGCTGAGACAGAAGGCCCCTTAACATCCAGGGAACCAGGCAAAAATCAAACTCTGCATTAAGGTTAGTCCACGGAAAGACAGCATTCTAAACGTGTGCTCAAGGAAAGCTGAGATCTATGTCCATATCCCAAGTCAGTTAGCCTAACTGGCCTCTCTACACTTCTGGCATCTTGTTCCTCTCACTGGTGTTGTTTCTTCTTCAATGAGGAGACACATCAGCATAGTTCTCCATCTCACTCTCTCTTTCACTTTCTCTCTCTCTCTTTCACACCTTTTCTCTTAAAAATCTCTTAAATATTTGATTTTTAGGCCAAAGAATTAGAAGACTAAGAACACAACTGAAAAGTCTGCAAAAATTATCATGCTATTACTATTACAGTATAACTATTTTGTAGTTTGTAATATATTTATACATCAAAACATCTGTCAGGTCAAGGTATGTGCTATATCACAGTCTGAATATAACATTTTTTTCTCGTAACAGTGCTTTTTTGAATATTCATGAAGTGAGGCATTGACATATTGAAAAAAAAACCACCACATATATTTTGTGCCAGTCTGATGACTTGAAAAGTTTTTTGTCTCTTACTTACAAATAGCATAAGTTATTCTATATTGCATAGCCTGTTACAGTGTTTTGCCAGATGATCACCACCATAAAGGCATGTGCATTCATTTTAAACCAACTTTGTCCTTTTTGATTGCAATAGAGTTGCATGTCTATGAAAAAAGAACTTTTGGCATAACAATATGCAGCCCAGTGGTAGAACATTTCTACTCTGTGCTTAGTGCTTAAAATTTTGGCCTGTGGCTTTTCATCCAATCTAGCTTCCCTATAATAGCCAAGAAACTATGGCACATTTATCTATCACTGTGGCCAGTGGGTGGGAAAAGATAGGAAATACCTAAAGATACTGAGAAATTATGAACTTTCAGGTACTATGCTAAATGCTTATTTTTTATTACCATTTAATTCTCACATAACTATATGTTAAAATTATCATGAACAGCCTTAGACTTGGAGAGATAAAGTAAATTCCTAAAGGTCCCACAGTCACTTAGTAGGGGGCCCCAGATCTGGATATCGGTTGTTTGCTCAGTGCCTGCCATAATCCACCAGTGAGTTGGACATATGTCTGGCCACTCATCTTTAAAAAATTTTTCTGACTACAGTTCTTGGTTTCTGACATTATTCACTGAGCCCTGTACTCAGAGACAAATGAATTGCCAGAAATTTTATCTTTCCTCAAGAGAGAAAGTTCTAATGTGCAACATATTTGCAGACTAGAAGAGCATCCCCACTTTAGTATTGTGTTCTATCCTCTTTAACTTAATAAACTGTTCCTCCCATTAAAATACATGCATTTACTTTCCATTTTTTTAAACACAAACAATGAGAGATTGGCTTACCTGTTGGAAGGAAGGAAATAGTTTAGCCATCTGGCCTAGAACTTGATCCCCTGCCAGAAGAGATGGAAACAGCATATTTGGACATAAATTCAGAATCAGAGCCAGAAATTGCACTTTGCAGAGCGAAGACTTGTTAGAGAAACCGTGGTCCTCAATCTGTTTTCATAACAAAAGCTTCCTGACTTGACTTGAATATATACTCCCTGGGCTAACTTTATACATCAGCTTGTCTGAAGCTTGGATATATCTTGTATCATGTATACATACATATGCACACACACATATGCATATACACACATGTGTATACAATTCTGTGTGTGTATATGTACATACATATATAAGAACTGACTTCGGGGTTTGTGAGGATTTTGTTGGTTACTAGGAGGTGCCCCTCCCACCTCTGAGTAGGAGGAGCTTAATGAGCACTGTCACTACCATCTACCTAATTCTCCAGACAGCAACTTCGTTATGCTAGACACTGATTTTTTTCCAAACCCTTTTGATCCTATCTGTTCCTTATTTTAGATCAAATAAAATAAGTTAGAAACCTTAATCTTCATAGGAACCACTTGAAGTTCTTATAAAAATGCAGATTCTGATATAGTCAGACTAGGGTAAAGCCTGACAATTTCCATTTCTAGTAAGTTCTCAGATGGTATTGCTTGTCCAAAAGCCACATATTGAGTAGCTTTAGACCAGCTGTTTTCAAACTGTGGTCCTGAATCAGCAACATCAACCTCTCCTAGGAACTTTTTAGATAGAAATGCATGATCTCAGGCCTCCTCTAGGCAACAGAAACTTTGACTCTGATGTCCACTAGAGTTTAGAGGCATTACTGCTTTAGACCACTTTCTGTCTCTTTATTCCTTTTGCCACTGTCTTAGCTCAAGTGCACATCAAATCTCTTTAGAGTAGCTAAAGGGCCTTCTAACTGGCCTTTCTTCCTCAAATATCATTTTGCTGCAAGCGCTTCTCCAGACTGCTACCCCAATGATTTTTAAATTGAAAACTGGAGGGTATTTTTCTTTCTTAAATCTTTATAAAGTCCTCTTTTCTTGCAAAATAAAGTCTAAAGTTTGTAACCTGGTATCTATAGACTAATTAAAATAAATGATAATAAAATAATGATTTGCAAACAGGAGGTGATGACTCAATATAAAATTTCCATTTAAAGAATCATGAATGTAAAGAGTTGCCATATATGATACAATTTATATAGAAAAAGAGAAGATTGCCCAACAATATCAGTGTTCTTGATGCTGTTCTTCATAACTATAAAAGAAGCATGGGACAAAATAGAACGGTCAGTTTGAGAGATGTTAGCACAGGTTTTGCCTCTATTCGGTTAAAATATAAATAATGATGGTACTTGTTACCTCAGTTTTCTAACCTATACCTCACCTTGTGAATGAATTGGTCAAAATAATCTCTGTCAGCCTGTAGGTTAATTTTTGAAAGAAATGCTAGAATAGGGAGAGGAAAATTGGGTCAAACTGTACAGTTTGGAAAGTTACAAGTAACTGTAACTGCTTTACTTCCGTGCCAAACTTTTTTTTTAAATATGAAAGACATTAAATATAGCTGGTGTACTTTTTCCAACCATAGTGCCAGTATTTGGCATTTTGGTGTAGGGAATAAAGTTCAAAAATGATTTTCACACCCTCTAATTTTGTTTCCCAAGATCTGTTTATGGGTTAGATGGATGAACCCACTTATGAAGTTCCTTTTGGAAATGCTCAGTGTGATATTTTTCTTTTGAAAATTCAACCTGAAGGTGTAGTTATAATCACTGTTGCTTAAAGAGGGTTTTTAAGGACTTGCCTAATGAATAGCATACAATTATTTAGGTTTAGGACTTGCTATGTTAAAAATGCTTTTCTTTCATTTGAAAGCTTTTACTTTTGTTTGATATTTTTCCTTTGATTTAGTTTTGTTTTAAGGATATTGTTATATAATGTAAGGTTCAAAGTTAAATTAATTAAAAATAGGTTAGAAAATAGAAAATGAAGAAAATGCTTCTTAAAGAAAATAGACTATGTAGTCTTATAAAAGTCTGCATCAATATTTACACAAAGTTTTTTTTAGAAGTTATTGGCCTTGGTGGCCATTAGGCTAGATTTACTTGATGTAAACAGTCTAATAAACATATTATAGTGAGAGATGAGGAGAAATGTATTGTTTGTCTATAATATTTCTTTTCTCAGGAATTGACTTAAGAACGCAGGACCTTTCCTAAGTCCTGTGAGTCCACATACTTGTGATCATAATTATGAGCAAAACAGGATTTTGAGACAACCAGTTCTATTTCTGGCTTATAACTTTGCATATATCACTTATTTCCGGGTATCAGTATCCTGAATTACAGTATGGATTAGATTATCATTGAAGATTATTCCAGCCCTGAAATATTTTGATTTGGTAAGTAGTTAAGAAATTAATGTCTTTTTTCATTAATGTTTGACTCCATGACTTATTTTTCAGCTGCCTTATATTTCATTAGTCCTTGGTACATAATATCCCAATTAATATTGACAATATATATCTAGGTGGCCTTTTAAATATTTTTTTAATAATATTTAATTAAAATTCTGTATCACATTCAGTTGGCGACATTTATGCCGCTTTCACTTAGTTGTATAGACAAGACCATTTTCTTATATGCATGGGTTTTTTTTAACAGTTGGAACAATAAATATCTCTATATTTAAAAATGTCTCAACAATTCTACATAGACATTCATAAAATTTGATTAAAAAACTAAGAAAAGATAAAAATATACAAAATTCATGCTAGTAATTTTTCTATAGATTGTTTATTATTTTGTATTAATTTTTAATATTTGAGCACAAAGATTAAATCTTTTTTTTTCCATGTAGCTTTCTTCCTAATGTGATTAGGAGACATACTGATGCATAATATAAACATTAGATGACCATGTAGACTTTTGAAATGATGTCTGGTATGTCTAACGTGAGCCCATTGTACACATTCTTTTATACATAGGCTATTGATAGCTATATCATTTACATAATAAAGTATGTAAACAAGTCATTTTTTCCTTTCTCTTTTTTTCCTGGCTACTCAACTTTTACAGATGAGGAAAGCAGAGTTGAATTAACATCTGATGTCAAATATATCATTGTTAAGTAGAAAAGATTATTGTTTCTTTTTGTTGTTGTTCATTTTTTTAATGTATCCCAAGAATGTATGAATTAGAATTATACAGAGGGTACAAGAAATCATTGCACCCACAGACGACATGGAAGGTAAGTTGGAGTGGAATAGGGGGTATGAGTGGGCTGGGGGAAGGAAACCATCATAGATGATAAGGTTTGGGGCAGGTTTGCTGCATGAGACAACACGGCATGACATTTTGGCTCCTTGGATTTCATGAAATGTAGATGATAGACCAAAGGAGACACAAATTTGACAGCATATCAAAGCAATGTTGAGAGAATCAAGAACCCTTAGTTCCAGAATCAGATCATCTGCCACTGTGTCATTAGCCTGATTCTGCACTTGATCTGTTCTCCAGTTTTCTTCTCCATAGAGATAGGGATGATGGAAGTTTTCCTTTATATCTCATAGAAGTATAGGGTCAAAATACATAGTATACAGGAAAGAACTTTTTTAAAGCATCAGGTAGCTTGCAGTTATACAATATTATTCTTGATAATTATATAAAGATGATGAACACAAGACTAAATTTCTTAAATGTATTAAATAATCTAAAATTAACAATAACTCTGTAAATTACTGGTTAGTATCTTTTTAGCTTTATTTTGCCAGTGAGAAAACAGTTTTGTTCATGTCCTACAAATTATAAAGAAGTAGAACTAGAAATCAAACACAGGATTGATGACCCACTAACTTTTTTTTTAGCACCTACTAACTTCTAGGCACTGTGTTATCTAAGTATCTCATAAATACTTACGTATTGTGCTCAAAATCTCATAACTGGTAGTAATGTAAGTAACCCACAAAAAGAGATTTTTCAATTAATGACAAAGGTGAGAATATATGTGAAAGAGAAAAGCAGCAATTTCTGTCACTGCACCCTAGTTAAACTTGCCTTACAAGTAATACAGTGAGAATGCATATATGTGTGTGTGTATATTTCCACTCATTCAGGAAATTATTATTGTCAACTGTTTTATCTCATTTCACACATAGATTTTTCTCTTGAAGTTGCCATTAAGTACAGGTCTCCTTGATAGATTAAAATAATTTTTTCTCCAACTCTTTCACCTAAATTAGCATCAACAACATTTTAATGGAGACATTCATATTCTAACTGCAATATGACACCTGCTGAATACTCCTAGTCTCTTTCAACAACCAAATCAGTGTATAATACAAAAAAGCCAATAATAGGAAAGGGATCTAGGAAGAAAGAGTTTTATTTGTTCTGATACATGAATCACAGGTTATGATGACTAAACTCAGCATTTTATCTATGAGTTTTGGAAGAAACAAAATAGGTAAAAAAAATATAAGCAACAAGGGTACTAAAGGTATGAGGGCTTTGCAAATTATGTGTAAATGATAAAAACAAAACTAAAAATAATATAAACAAATTGCTTTCCAGATTTGACTTGGAGGATAGTAATTGTTTATAATCTGATGTCAGATATCACGTAAAGGAAATGTTTTCTTTCCATTCATATTTGGATATCACATACTTATATAAAAATAGCAGTTGGCTGTTATTATTAGAAATCTGATTACAGCGGCTTACACATGAAAGAGTTTGTTTTTCTTACATAACAAGTCTAGAGTAGGCAGCTACTGGCATTATTTCAGTGGTTCAGGATATTAGGGCCAAGTCGCTTTGCTTCTCTGAACCTTTTCATCATGGCCCCAAGACAGCTCCTGCTCCATCCATCCATGTTTTAGGCAGCAGGAATCTGAATGGGGCAAGAGCAATAAATGATGTTTCCCAACTGAGTCAAAAGTCTTTAAAGTGCATTCCCTAAAACCACAGCCAAGGGATCCTACTGACATTTCATTGGCACTGGAAAGTTTGCCACTAACCCACATAAATTGATTTTATTATTAATGACAGACATGAGAATTTCTGTTGCTGCATCCTAGTAAAACTTGCTTTACAACTGGTATAGCAAGAAAACTTGTACAATTAAAAAGTTGTGTTTATTATTAAATTATGGGCTAGTAATAATAGCATGAGTTATTAGGTGAGAATTGTGAGATTTAAAAGATGGTATTTTCCATCAGTCCACTAAAATACATTATAAAGAATAAAAATAGAAGTTCACTTGGCTAGTTAAACCAAATGATTACAAACATCAGTTTCAAGTTTTCATCAAAGAATTTTAATATTTCTTATACTTACTCTAATGTTATTAGTTAGCTTTTAAAGAAAGATTTATTAAGCCACAAAAATATAGTTCCAGAAAAGATATAAGTCAAATATAGGGAACAACCAAATTTACATGTCACTAAAACTTTCTAATTTCAAAAGTCTTCATTTTCCTTCATTCTATTATTTTCAAAAATAAATGTCTGGGCCGGCCTGGTGGTGCACTGCTACAGTGCGCCGCTTGGGAGTGCGGCGGCGCTCCCGCCGAGGGTTCGGATCCCACATACAGACCGGTTCCCGCTCACTGGCTGAGCGAGGTGCGGGTGCAGCACCGAGGTTTGCGATCCCGTTGCTGGTCCCGGTCCGGTACGGGCGCGACACTGAGGGTTGCGATCCATTGCCGGACATGAAAAAAGACAAAAAGGAAAAAAATAAATAGATAAATGTCTAAGTTGAACATATTAATGATTAACAAATAGTGGGAAATACACTCTTGAATTGTGTTACTTCAGAAGCTTCATATGTATTTCTCACCTTCCTTTATATGTTGTTTTATCATTTGTACTGTAAATGGTACAACAGTTTATGGACATAAGGGGATAAAACAGTCTATTCGACATGATGCATACATTTGAAGGCTGACTGAGTTATATGTTTGAAATATTTTCTTGTTAAATATTTCTTTGGTTTCTTTAAAGATTTAATACAGACATAAAGCCTTAATATACTTTCAGGACTAATGTAATCTGTTTGGTTCTTTGTACAACTAATAGAAGCAACTAAGAAATTAACAGTTAAAACATAATTCTGCTTGGAAATCCCAGATAAGTTAATAAAGAGCAACTTAATTTATTATTACAAAATTGTGATGTTTACATTTTGCATCTGATTAAGTGCCAGAACACTTCTTATTCAGTAAATACAACTGCATGAATTTCTTATATTACATCTTACAGATGACAGATGGTCCTACCATGTGTTCTATCTTGGCATATGATCTAAATTCCTGACTCCAATGAGTATACATGTATATGTTTGTGTGCAGATGTGTATGTGCATCAAATAGAAATGTAGTCATCCACACCACACATTCTTGTCTCAAGCTGGAGGAAAAAATATGACTAATAATTAAAAACAAAGAATTAAAGAGTTCCAAAGTCTTTTTTTCCCCCTATAAAATGGTACATAGGAGTGAAGGCCTTCCCAAACAACTGAAATAGATTGTTGGGGATATCATATACCCCAAAATTTTAGCATTGGATGGTCCCTTAGAGGTCATCTGGTGACTAAGTTTCTCATTATAAGAGAAGGTCTTGATGTCCCAGCCTGGAGAGTTTAAGTGTATGAACAAGATCACCAAAGCAAGGACAGAGGATCTTCATTTCCGGAGAGAAATCACATTACTACAGGTGTTACAAGCAGGAAAAAGCTAGACAATCTGCAAATTAATTATTTTTTAAGCCACTGGAGAACTGAAGTCATAGAACAATGAGATAAACAAAAATCTGGGAAGAGACAGGCACTTTCCTTAACCATATGCCACTACACTTCATATAAGCCATTAAAAAGATACAGCTAAAGCTTTTTGAGCAGGTGCCTTCCTGAACCATATGCCACTACACCCCATATAAGCCATTAAAAAGATACAGCTAAAGCTTTTCAGTTAATTGGTAAAGATCAAGAGCAGGCTAATGAGAACATGAAGCCTCTAGGGAGAGATAAAAAAGGGGTTCACACACTCTCGCAGGCTTTGCCTCCACAAATGCCACCACACGTTCATAGAGAAAATCTGTGAAAACCCTGAGAAAGCTTTTATTGAGGTGCTGGCTCTGCCATTGTGGGGGAAGGAGTGGTTTGCAGATGCAGCTGGGAAAATTCTACCCAGACCCATCAACATCTCCCTTAGAGAACAATAGCCTTAATCAGCAAGGAAAGGAAAAAAAATGTGTCACCAGAGAACGCTAGTAGAAAATCATTACAGCTAAAGGAGGCCACACTGTAAAAAAGCATTACTGAGGATGGTCAGGGATAATGCGATTCCCAGCTCTAGAGCTGAAGGGAAGGAAAGAGAAGTTGTAAAGGTCAGTCTACTGAGACCCAGGGACACATCATCATCATCCTAAGTCTTTAGCTTCTTTTCAGCATGAAAGATCATTCCTCTTTCTCACCCCAATGATTACAAGTTTTGAGAAAAACAATGGAATACAGCTGGGAGGTCTGCAAGAGATAGTTTTTCTGGATCACAGTGGAATGGAAAGACCTAAAGCCAATATGGGGAAAGAACTAGTGACAAAAAATGCTCTGACAGTTAACTTGGTAAAAGCCAGCTGTCACTAGAAGGTTTTGAAGGTTGTGTGTGACACCTTTATGTGTGTGACTGAATGTGGCCATACCAACAAACTTTAAATCTAGCCCAATTCCCTATTAGAATCACATAAACTCACACATTAAAGGCCTAGTAGAAGTTTCACTAAGAATAAAACATTTTTTCATCAATAAATAGTCTTCCTCATAAGATGTCAATTTTCAACAAAAAATTACAAGGCAACTGAAAGGCAAGAAATGCAATCAAAAGAGCCAAAGAAATCATCAGACCTGCTTAAATATGAAATTATAAACAAGAATTTTTAAAAATATGAATATATCTTAAATGGTCTAATGGAAATAATAGACAACATATAAGATCAGATAGGTAATTTCAGCAAAATGCAATAAAAAACATGGTAATATAAAAAAATTAAGAAAGAAGAATGCCTTCAACAGATTCATTGGTAGGCTTGACATAGCTGAAATAAAGAATTGATAAAATTAACTAAAATTAGAACATAAAGGAAAGGAAACAAAACACAACAACAAAAAGAAACATAAGAGAGCCTCAGGAGCTGTGGGAAAATGTCGATTTTACATATGGATAATTCACAAATTCAAGAGGAGGAAAAGAGAGAAAATGAGATGGAAGAAATATTTAAAGAAACTAAACCCAAGAATTTTTCAAAAATCAGAATTTATCAGAGATATATCAGAATTAAGGAGGGATACCACATAATTATAAAGGGAACAAGTTTATAAAAATAAATTATTTAAATATTTAATCACCAACATGAGAGAAAAAAAAAGAAGATAGAACTAAAAATAGAGACAAATCCACAATTATATGTGGTGTCATCAATACTCCTCTTTCATAATTGGTAGAGCAAACAGAAAGAAAATCAGTAAAGATATATATAATCTGAACAACACTATCAACCAAATTGCCCTAACTGACATTTATAGAACATGTCACTGAACAACATCAGGATACATTTCTTTCCAAAATTATTTACCAAGAGAGCCTATTGTGGGTCATAATGTAAACTTTAACCAAAAAATATGTTCTTGGAACCTAATGAATTAAAATAGAAATCAATAACATAAAAATATCTAGAAAATTTCTCAAATATTTAGAAATTAAACAACACATTTCTCAATAACCCATGGGTCAGAGGAAGTTTCAAGGAAAATTTAAAATTATTTGAACTAGATTTAAAAAATACAACATACCAAAATGTGTGAGATATAGATAAAATATTGCTTAGAGGAAAACTTATGAAAATGCTATTTTAGAAAAGAAGAATGATTTCAAATTCTTAAGAAATAGGGAGAGAATAGCAAATAAAACCCAAAGCAAGCAAAAGGCAGGCATTTCATTAGAAATAGAAGAGGGAACATCTTGAGTGATCCCATAGACCTTAGAAGGAAAATAAAGGAATCCTACAAATCTACGCTCATAAATTCAGAAATGAATCAATTCATTTCTTAAAAATTATTAGAAAACTCTAGTAGTCCTACATCTATTAAAGAAATTGAACTTATAGTTAAAAATCTTGCAAGGAAAAAAAAGTCCAGGCATGAATGATTTCACTGATTCATTCTACCGAATATTAAGGGAAGAAGTAAAACCAATTATACACAATTCCTTCCAGAAAATAGAAGAGGAGGGAATATTTCCAAGCTCACTGTCTGAGGCCAGAAATACTCTAATACCAAAATTATACAAAGACATAAGAAAATTTCGGACCCATCATCATGAACATATACAGAAAAATCCTGAACAAATTTAATCCAGCAGTATATAAAAAGGATTAAACATTACAACAAACTAGGTATCATTTCAAGAATGCAAGATTGATTCAACATTTGAAAAGCAAACAATATAATTCACCACATTAACAAACAAAAGTAAAAAATATGAATATCCCACAGATGTAGAAAAAATATATTTGATAAAATGCAATGCCAGTTAATGATACTCTCAAAAAACTAGGAATAGAAGTTTGTTAACTTAATACAGGACATCTAATAAACAACAAAACAACAAAAATCTGCACCTTACATCATACTTAATTCTGAGAAACTGAATTGTTTACAACGAATGTCAGTAAAAAGATAAAAATGTCTGCTTTTACCACTCACAGTCAACATTGTTTTGTATGTCCTATCAGGATAAAAAAAATTGAAGACAAAAAAATAGAGAAAAAAAGTTTTCTAGTCTCAGATAGTATGGTTGTCTATATAGAATGTCTCAAAGAATCTATCAAGAAGCTGCCAGAACTAATTTGCATGTTTAACAATGTCATAAGATTAAAAAGTCAATACAGAAAAAGCAATCATACGCCTATATACCAGTAATAAACAATTGGGTTTGGAAATTAAAGTAAATAAACACAATAAATTCAACCAAAGAAATACTTAGACATAAATACACATTTTAAAAAAAATGTATACTGGGGCCGGCCCGGTGGCGCACTGCTACAGTGCGCCGCTTGGGAGTGCGGTGGCGCTCCCGCCGAGGGTTCGGATCCCACGTACAGACCGGCTGCTCACTGGCTGAGCAAGGTGCGGGCGCAACACCGAGGGTTGCGATCCCGTTGCCGGTCTCGGTCCGGTACGGGCGCGACACTGAGGGTTGCGATCCGTTGCCGGTCATGAAAAAAAGAAAAAAAAAGAAAAAAAAAATGTATACTATCCCTCTATTCTGGAGTGAGAAAAAAAAGATGACTTATAAAATGAAAGAAAACCTATAAAAATAGCTAGATATATCATGGTCTATATAGGATTGCAAGCTTCAAAATTGTTAAGCTATTAATTACTCCTAATTTGCCCTGTAGATTCACTCTAATCCCAATCAAAGTCTATAAGAGCTTTTTTATCAGTATTTACAAAATGATACAAAATTTATATAGGAAGACACGGGAACTAGAATAGACAGTCTTAAAAGACAAAAACGAAATAGGAGGACTCATACTACCCAAACTGATGACTTACTGTAGAGCTACCATGTGGTAGTGGAAAGTGACAGACACATCAATTAATGACACAAAACAGGAAGCCCAAGCACATCCACATAACATAAACAACTGATTTTTGACAATAGTGCAAAGACAATTCAATGTGGAAAGCATACTTTATTTATGAAAAGGTGCTGGGATAATTTGATATTCATAGGCCAAAAACAAAACAAAAATAAAAGTGACTTAAACCTTACACCTTATACAAAAATCAACTCAAAATGTATCATAGACACAAATGTAAAATACAAGACTACATAACTTTTAGAAGAAAACATAGAAAACTTGCATGACCTTGACTGGGCTTGACAGGTTTTAGATATGACATTAAACACATGAGTCATAAAGTTTGAAATTTGTTACATTTGACTTTTAAAAAATTACTTTGTGAAACACCTTTTTAAAAGACTGAAAACATAAGCAACAGACTGAAAAAAATATTGCAAATATGATATCTGATAATGAAGTTTACCCAGAATATATAGGAAACTTTAAAAATTTCATAAGAAAATAACCCAATAATATGCTTCTACTAATTTTGACCTTAGTTTGTTTCTGTTTTCTAATTAAGTTTCAGTGTTATTTGTTTACTTGAGATCTTTTTGATGTAGGTCTTTATTGCTAAATTTTTCCCTCTTAGAACTGCTTTTTCTGTTCCCCTAGGTTTTGGAATATTGTTTTTTCATTTTTGCTTAGGAGTAAATTCAAAGATCTATTGTACAACATGGTAACTACAGTTAATGATGATAGATTTTGTTCTTGAAAAATGCTAAGAGAGTAGCTGTTAAATGTTCTCACCACAAAAATGATTACTATGTGAGGTAATGCTTATGTTAATTAACTAGATTTAACCATTCCACAATGTATATAAATAATTCAAAATACTCTGTTGTACCTGACAGATACATACAATTTTTTCTATCAATTTAAATAAATAATAAATCTCAATTTAAAAAAAAATGAGCAAAAGATTTAAATAGACACTTCACCAAGAATATATATTTGGCAAATAAGCTGTGAGATAATAATCAATCATTAGCAATTTGTAAATTAAAATCACAATTAGATACCACTACAAATTCTTAGAATGCCTAAAATTTAAAAAATAA
Source organism: Galeopterus variegatus (assembly GCF_000696425.1). Classification (NCBI taxonomy): domain Eukaryota; kingdom Metazoa; phylum Chordata; class Mammalia; order Dermoptera; family Cynocephalidae; genus Galeopterus; species Galeopterus variegatus. The sequence continues at coordinate 275,796 of NW_007726223.1, read as the reverse complement.
GAAACTGACAATACCAATTGCTGGTGAGGGTATGGAACACTGTTAGTGCAAACACAACACTGTACAGTCACTTTGGAAAATGGTCTGACAGTTTCTTTATAAAATAAAACATACACTTACTATATGATACAGTAATTACACTCTTTGGCATTTAACCAAGTCAATTGATCCAAAGACTGCACATTGTATTGTATGACATCATTTATATGACAATTTGGTAAAGCAAAAATTTAAGAACAGAAAAGAGGTCAGATGCTTCCAGGGATTAGGGGTAGGATGAGCATAAGAGAGGGATAGAACTGTTCTGTATGCTTATTGGCATGGATACATAACACTGGGCATTTTTTAAAACCCATAGAACTATACACCACAAAAAGTGAATATTATTTAATGTAAATTAATGGACTCAACCAGGATGTCTGGGGAACCCAAGGTGAAATGCAGACTGTGATAAATGCATCTAACTGTATTACAAATGCATGACATAACTGCACTAAATGTGGGTGGGGTGAAAGGAGCTGAAGTGAGTACCTTTGTGAAACAATGCTTTGACCAGATATTGTAAGTTAGAGAAAAAGAACTCTACACACATGCACACACATGTAGGAGAAAAGAAAATGAAAAGAAAAGAAAATGCAGAGATAGAACTGATCTGAGAATCATAGGCTCGGCTCCCAGTCCATTGTTTTTTGTACAGTGACCCATGGCTTCACCAATTTTCTCATTACAGTTAACTTTAGTTTTGGAAAATTATAACAAAACATAAATAAGTTTATTTAGAAATTTTTGTCTGCATAGATTTTGTAGTCATCAAGTTGCTTTGTGACCTTTTTTTGCTGGGAAATGTAACTTGTTCTCAGGTTCCCAAGTTTAAAATATCACTAACAACAAAAGTGCAGTTGGAAGTGGAGCTGTCTCCCTTGCAACAGTTCAAAAAGAAGCTTTGCTTTTGAATGTTTTAAAAAGATGTTCCATTTGATTAATGTACTGCCCAGTTTCTCAGAATCTGAAATATCATCCATTTAGGCTTCTCATATTGCAATGACACCACTTATATTTTGAGAGAAAAAAAATACGCTGTTATTATTTTCTAAAAAGCTTACACTTTAGTATTTTCAGTGACTTTGGATTTCTGCTATTTTACTGTAATATGTAGCTATTTGAGCAACTGGTTATTGGTCAACAAAGTGTCCCTCACTACACCCACCCCTTGGCCTGCCTTTCTCCCACCTCTAACATAATGTCCCACACGTTCAATTCTGCTTCTTTTTTTTTTTTCCACATAGCAGTCTTAGACTCATCTTTTACTTATTTTGTTGTATGAATTGAAGTTGTACAACATGATGTTTTTTCACTATGTATACATAGACATAGTGAAATCATTACTAAATGTAAGTGACTTAACAAATCCACCATCTCACAGTTACCATTTCCCCTGTGGTAAGGAGCACCTAATATCTACTCTTAGAAAATTTTCAGTATACAATACAATATTATTAACGCAATACATAACTTGATTCTGCTTTGTGACTGAGCACTTTGCCTAACATATCAAATGAGTGTACATTCTTTAGCAATTACTTGCTACTATTATTACCATTACTATTAAAAATATTATCATTATTATTATTATTATTATTATTATTATTATTGGTTATTCAGCTTGTATAGACTTAATCCAAACTCTACTCCCCCCATAAAACCTGCTTCTTCCTGATTTTGAAACTTCACCAAAGCCTTCTGAAATATACTTTCACCAAATGCTAAAAGGAATTTTGTTATAAATTTTATTTCTCCTCTAGAGGAATGTAAGTTCTTCGGTTTCAAAAAAGTTCTACTGGTGTTGCCTGTTGTAGATATGAATGTGCAGGTTGGACAGATGTTGGTAAAGGGAGTGGCCCAGACACATTTGATTGTGTTCTAATTGCATTCTCACAAGCAGAGCTTCATTTTCTATAGGAATAAATGTGCCATTCTTTTGTTAATGATCTTGGTAAAGTCACTTGATTTCCCACTATATTGCCTAAAATGATGATTGGAAAGATGTTTAGAAAATTCTTAGATAAATGCAAGTGATTCCAAATTTTGTTGTTGTTATGATTTCTAAATAAGTGTATGTGGGAATAATAGAAATATGTATTAAAACAAAATAAATCTAGCATTGAAAACGTGTTTTGTGAGGTTCAAATAATTCTCTCACAAGGTATAGTCTATAGCACTTAGTGTGGTTGGGATAACAATGTCTTCCCAAAGATGCTCATGTCCTGATCCCTAGAACCTGTGACTAATGTTACAAGGCAAAAGGGACTTTGCAAATGGAATTAAGGTTACTAATCAGCTAACCTTAAAGTGGAGAGACTATCTGGGTGGACCCAATGTAATCAAAGGGGCCCTTAAAAGTGAAAGAGAAGAGCAAAAGAGTCAATGAGAGAGAAAGAGATGCAGTGAAGAGAAATCAGAGGAAATGAAGCTTGAACAGGATTTCACTCATCCTTGCTGGTTGTGGGATATAGGGGCTACCTTCAAGGACTGGAGAAAGGCCTCTAGGATCTAAGGACAATCCTCAGCTGACAGCCAGCAAGGTATCTCAGGCCTGCAACCACATGGACCTGAATGCCAGCAATCTGCATGTCCCTGGAAATGGATTCTCCTGTAAAACTTCCAGAAAGGAATGTCGTTCCTGCCGAGAACTTGATTTGAGCCTTGTGATACTCAGAGCAGACAAATCAGCCAATCTCATTGGATATCTGACCAATAGAATGAGAGAACAATAAATTTGGTTTTTGTTGTCTGTCATTGCCAAGTTTGTGGTAACTTGTAATGAAAGAAATAGAAATCTAATATACTTAGTAACAGTAGTTCTTCAGCACTGGGCAAAACAGTGCTCAGTTGGTATATGAAAAACAGAATTGTAGACTAAAAATCCTTTCCTGTCTTGCAAAGAAAGGGATTTTTTACTGATACTGTCATTCTTTTTGTGTGTGTTTTTTGTTTTGTTCTGTTTTTTGGCAGCTGGCTAATATGGAGATCCAAACCTGTGATCTCGGTGCTACAAGGCTGTGCTCTAACCAACTGAGTTAACCGACTTGCCTGATATTGCCATTCTTAAACTCTTATTTTTTTTAATTTTTGAATGTCAACCTCAGTCAATAAACCTTTATCTCAGTATTTTGTAAAATCAAACAATACAAATAACTGTTAAAGAAACAGTAAATACCAGATATAAATTCAGAGACATATGGGATTTATTCAGATTCTTGTTTTATTCAACAGATACATCTCACAAGTCATTCTTGGTGGAAATGCCCTAGGTACTTTTTTTCTTCTGCTTTTTCCATTAATCTTGGAATGTCTTAAAATGTCAAGAAGCAGACACGTGTCAAAGACTGTTTGGGAAGTCTTTGCACAGGGATCACTCATGGGAGGGGCCACTGGACAGGGTTGATCTGAATCTTCATCCAGGCATACTCTGAATAGTATCATTACTACAAGTTTCCAAAAGCTCCATTATACTTTATTACTTCAAAGTTACAAAAGAACTATGAATGTGTGAAATCTCCACTTCCTCCCATATTAACTATGATCACAGCAGTAGACTTCCAAAGGTCTGCTCTGGGTATCCACTGCACAACTTAAGGCCATTAATTGAATGTAGATACACCAGAGATAGAACCCTGATTTCAGTCTATGAATTCTGGCAACCTTTTGATGCATTAATTTTTAACAGAGCTGAGTGAGTATAAGTAGAGCTATACTGGACCACGGCAAAAGGACTGAGCAAAATAGGTCCAACTTAATCCTCTTGTGTATACAAATAAACAGATGAAAAGTAAAAAAATAAAACCTATATATATATATATATATATATAAGCTTTGCATCTTAAAACTCCCTTTTTCCTTCTCAGGAGGAAGACGTTCTTTGAGGTTTAGGCCTCTGCACCAAGATAATGCTCTGCAGGGTTTGGTTTGACTATTCATCCTCACTCAGCCAGCACGGTAGCTCTGAATTTAGCCCTTTGCCTTCATACACAAGAGATTTAGGTTTAATCTCTCAAATCCATTTTCCGCTTCAGAGCTGACTAGAGCTGAGGACTCTACAGATTGTCTCTCAGATTCTTGGGTGAAAAAGTTTGAACAACACATGACATTTCATTGACCCCCACTACTCTTAGAGGAACTGTCATATGGTTGTCTGGGGATTGTACTACATGGTTTTAAGAGAACTGAGTGTTCTGTCAGCAGATCCTCTTGCTCACGGGAAGTTGTACTTAAAAATAAAAATCTTCCTTAACTATGCCCAACCTCTTCAAATGCGAGAAAGGCCTTGGGATCCTACTAGAAACTTCATTTCAAAAACAGGCTATATTTTGATAATATGAATGTTTTCTTCATAATGCATCTCATAGTGTTTTCACTCCATTTTTTTAATATTGTATCTAGAAATGTAAAACAGTTGAAACTTTTGTTTTCTGCATGGGATTAGCTCTCAAAACCTGCCCATAAAGGATTGTTTTTAGAGTTAGTTCGACTATATTGTCAAGGCTTCTGCCCCACTGTTTAGTCTCCTGCTAATGCTCTGACAGTGTTGATTGGCCATAGTGATGTTGACAGGCCGCAGAACAGCTCAAATGCAAATGTTTATTTCCATCCAAAGCACCCATATGGATAGGTACATTCCAAGAGCGTTTTTCCCAGGGAATATATGATCTCTATATAATCAAAATATTTCATGTGAAAGAACCACAAGTCAGACCAAGAGCTTTGATCTTGAGAGTGGAATATTGAATACATAAAACAGAATATAATGCTTTTAATAATGAGAAACAAAAGGCATAGCTTTGAGTCAGGAGCTGAATAATATTACTGCAGGTTGTCCACCCAGAATGAGCATAGTTAAAATAATGTTAAATAAGGTTAAATATCTGTGTAAAACACTCACAAAAGGCTTTTTGGTCTTTTTCCTGACCCTATTGTAGAGTACTTAATTATGTGTCTTTGCACCTGACAAGAATGAGCACTTCTTAGTAAAGTTTGCCATCTTGTGGCAAATCTACTTATGCACTATACTATGAAGTTTTAATAATAAAGCTGAGGATTTAGAGTTTATTACAAAATTTTAATGATGCATTAAAAACATGTATAATAAAATTCTGTTTATTCAGAATATTCGAGAAACTGGATGTTCTTGCTAACATTTCAAGTACTTTTGAATTGCTACAGATATAAATATTTATATCTATATAGTACTTTTAGAGTCACAACAATTTATCAGTGCAAGCTCTGGAGACAGAGTGTCTGGATTCAAACCACAGCTCAATCATTTTCTAGGGTATGACCTTGGGTAAATTAGCTTTTCTCTGGATGCCTCAGTTTACTTATATGCAAAATGGGGATAACTATAGTAACTACCTAAGGTCGTGATGATAAATATGGCTTGTAACAAATTTTAGATAGTGCCAGGCAAAGCTTATCTCTGTCTTTGTATAATGGTTATTATTGTTATTATTATTTCTGCTCTAAATCGTCTGGTATGGTCGCAATTACAAATAACCTATCTTACTGGCAATTAGCAGGTGGTGTATTTCTTTAGAAACTCTGAGGAAGAAATGTGGAGATAATAATAAATAACAATAACATTTAACAGGTATCTAGTGCTTACAAAGCATTAGGCACCCTTCCAAGCACTTCCCACACAGAAATTTATTTCATCCTAAAAACAATCCTATAAGGTAGGTACTGTTACCATCTTAGTTTTAGAGATGAAGAAATGAAAGCATAGAGAATGTAAGCCACTTTATAAAGGTCACCTAGCTATAAGAAATGGAACCAACATCTAAACACAGGTAATCTAGCACCATAGCTTGTGCTTTTAACTACAACACATATGGTATATGTACAACACATCCTGGTATAACTTACACATTTGTGGGAATTAGTAAACACTACATACTTCAAAGGCAAAATAAGTAATAGGACGGTGTCATGCACAAATTGTTAAAAGTGAGCAATTCCTCCAAAAGTACCAAGTCCTTTAAATCTTATTTATTCCATTCCCACACAGGGCCTCTGTGTAATCACTCATTCTTTCTTTCTTTGTTTTCTTTAGATTCCATTTTCAAAAGTGAATTCATTAAAATCTTCTACTTCTTTAATTTCCAATTTGAACAATCTAGCAAGATACGGTGTGCATGTTTCCTCCTCGTCCTTCTCCTCTCAGAATCTTAGAAATATAAACATAAAACAATAGTTCTTTTTTCATTTCTGTTTTGAAAATTCTATATTGGAGGTAATGTTCATTCAAACTTTTTACATGAGGCAGTTAATAAATATTTATATATAATTTGTGATTGAGTGAATGAATCAAGATGATACAGTTAGGAAAATTAACAATATGAAAAACACCATATATTTAAAAGACACATGACTTTCTAAAAGTATTTGTATCATCTTCTCTTCTCAGTTTCACGGCGGTCCTGAATGGTAAGCTGGGAAATTATTATTAATTGTATTTTATGACTTAGAAAGGATTGTGAGGGCTGTTTGCTTTAGCCATGGAAGTCACATGGCTAACCAGGGGAAAGCCAGAAGTGGAACTTCGGAGCTCTTAGTATGTATGAAACAGCACAGGTCCATGAATACTTTTATGTTTATCATTATTTCTATTGTAAAATAAATGATTTCTTGCCAGTATTTGTTTTGGGAGTAAAGTGTTGCTAAACAGCTATTTTCCAATTCTGTGCTGTTGGAGAAATGCTTTTTTTCTATTCTACTTTATTTTATATTTACTTTTCCTATGAGGAAAATCTGCAAAGCCTATTCTTCCAAGGGAAAACAAGTTGAGTTCTTCTGGGAGGAATAAAAATGAAAAAGTAGTCTCAAAATGACCCTTCAAAGTCTGCCTTGAGAGGAAATTGGAAAGTGGGTAGTTAAGGGCGAGTAAATTTTACATTTTCAAACACCAGTCACTTTTATCCTTTTACTTACTATATATTTTGATCTACAGTGATACTTGAATATACATAGAAAACGGCTTGTGTGATTGATGTATCAATTACCATAAGGGAATGAACTTTAGTGTTACCAGCAGTTCCAAACAGTGGAATGACTGTGTGGAAACAAAGGGCAGTTTATACGTTTGGTCCAAAGAGAGAAAATAACCGGGCAGCATTACTTAGGTGTCCTATACACTGACGCCAGGATGTCATAAAACGTGGACCTACAGTCGGGTATTTCTTAAGATCAGTAAGGTTTCCTTAATGCCATTCCTAAATGAAAGATGGAATCAAATCAAACCATCATTTTTAATAGGTGTTCATCTGAACACTTTCTCCTTGACAAGGACTCTTTTGTGGTTTACCTCTTTTCCTGCCACCTACCTTTTGACCTCAGTGTCTCCAATTTATACTTAACATCTTTCCTGCTGACTGGATGGGGCCTCAGAATGGTCTAAGGGAAATGACGGGCAATTTTGGAGGGCCTTACATTACTGAACACAATTCCTAAAACTTAGCATTTGAAAATTCTATTAAAATCATTACTTAATATTTGGACAAAAAAGAAAGGCAATCAATTTTTCTTGCCTCTTCATGGGGAGGTCAGACATTCAAAGTTAAATATTGCTCCTTTGTTTTCTTCATAGAGATAAATTTTAAAAATCAATGATTTATAAATGTTCTTTATCATTATTTACGAAACCCTTCTAGAAACAGTTATAATAATCTGCTCCCAATGCCCCTTCCATTTAAAAGAAAATTTTATCAAGATAATGTATGCTAGTATATGGTTAAGTTTATGTATAAATATAAATTATTTTAAGATTATATTTCCAGATAATTTCAGTCTAATTTAACTGCAGTCAACTGGCATTCTCTGACTGTCAAAACACGTGAAATCACCTGCTTAAGGATTTCTACTGGTTGACTTCTGTATTGCCAGTCTCTATAGCTATTCAGAAAATTGACAGATAAACCAGTTACTAAAGATTTCAGCTAACATTCAGCACACACTGTCAAAAAATTAAACTATTTAAGGGTAAAAAAAGCAAAGCCTTTCTGATATATTGTTTTTCACAAAGGAACTAAATAATGTGTTCTACAAATGGGTAGAAATAAGCTAAGATCTCACATGACCTAATATTTTATTACACAGAAAGGATATTAGTGTTTTTCATTCTTTGTTTCTAATGTTTGTATACTGGATGCAGTTGAGCTATGTATTACTCAAAGATCATAATAGCCAAATGGACAAATACTTGGATCTGGTGTGCTTCCAGTGTAAAATGCCTATGCCTAGAGGAGTCCACATAGAATTACACAGTATTCATCAACTCACAAAAATGTAATGAGCCAAATCAGCATAGAAATATGCCAAAAAGAGCTCAAAACAAAGTTCTGAAATGTTTAGTGCGCAGCTAAATATTTTAAATATTTTTTCATGAGCGAAACGGTATCTTTAATTGGAAAGCTGTACTGTCACTGATGATATGAAATTAGAGTATTCAAAAATGAAAGTTTACATTGTATTAAAATAGTTTTAACCCAATTAATTTGGCGTTGGTTATTCTAGGTAGCTAATTTGAAGAATATTTTGCTTATTTCTTTTCTTTTTTTTTCCCTTAATATTACTTTAAAATATCCTAGGCATATAGACATTTATCTTTGTTCACTGATAAAGAGTCATTATTACACAGATATAGTTTACAATAAACTAATGCAGCCAAACTCACTTTCAGATTGTCTTGCAGTTAATCTTACACAAGGTTCTACACAACTGCAATCCTCCAGTGGAAGCAGACAAAATTAAAATTTAAAAATCATCAAATGACAACAGAATAAAGAGTGAAAAGTAATAAGCTTGGTGTGATGGTTAATTTTATATTTCAACTTGACTAGGCTAAGGAATGCCTAGATAACTGATAAAACATTATTTCTGAGTGTGTCTGTGAGGGTGTTTTCTGAAGAGGCTAGCATTTGAATCAGTAGACTGAGTAAAGAAGATTGTCCTCACCAGTGTGGGCACATTGAGGGCCTGGATAGAACAAGAAGGCAGAGGAAGGGCAGATATTTTCTCTCTCCTAGAGCTGGGACATTCATCTTCTCTAGATCTCAGATATCAGAGTTCCCCACCCCTACCCTCACCTTCCCACAGCCCTCGCCAGTTCTTAGGCCTTGGACCTCTAGCTGAGAATTACACCATTGGCTCCCCTCATTCCCCAGCTTGCATATCGTGAGACTTCTCAGAGTCTATAACTGTGTGAGCCAATTCAGATAATAAATCTCCTTTTATCTATATATCTGTATACTCATATCTATATATATCCTATTGATTCTGTTTCTCTGGAGAAGCCTAATTAATACACATGGATTTTTCACCAACCACGCCATCTGTGGACGATCAAAATTTACCTTTCCATATGAAGTAAGTCATCGATTACTTGTCATATAAATTAGGATCTCCTTAAATAATATTTACAAAAAAATTTGTAAAACACTAGGAACTATAAAATAGATTTGTTTGACTAGAGCTTACTTATATCAGTGGTTTTCAAAACAGGTCCCTGAACAAAAGCATTGGCATCACATGAAAGCACTTTAAAAATGTAAATTTTCTAGTCTTCTCAAAACCACTGACTCAGAAACTCTGTGGGCTAGACCCAGAAATCTGTGTTTTATCAGGTCATCCAGGTGACTTTGATGTATAGTACAGTTTGAGAACTGCTATTCTAAATATACTACACCAATGATTTTTTTATTAGTTATCCCTGTATACCAGGAGTTCTGATACAAAGCCATTCCCTTAAATACCTTTTTCCTCCATAGCTATGAAAAAGACATAGGAAGTTGTCATTTTTATAAATCTGTTTCTTCCAGATTACAGAAATTTTACTGGTTTTAATAATTGCTTTCTAACTAAATTTTTAGAAATCACCAAAATATAATGCATAGTTGAAACAGCCAAAAAGTTTATGTCAAATGATTTCCTTTTTAAAACATATTCAGAATATTTTTAAAAGATCTAACTAACATTATGGAGTTACAATTAATTACTGGATGAATTGTATTTTTGTTAAACTTTCAACGTCATTTGTTAATTTTGTTAGTGGACAGGTGTGAGTCTTGTGTTTACTTTATAAAATAAGATCAAATATCAAATGTTGAAAGAAAGAGACAGAGAAAAAGAGAACTCAGACTTGTCTTAAGAGTGCTCTATTTTTTTTAAAAAAAATGAGCTGTTTGCTGACTAAAGAATAACTATAATGGAATATATGATAGTAAAGCAAACTTTGGAAAAGCTAGAGTAAACCAGATATCTTAACAGAAACTCTGGTTTGCTGTTAGAAGGGCCTCCTGTGTAATGCTAATAAAAAATAAAAAGTATGCTGCAGACTTTTCATAGAATACACTACAGTATCAACAAACACAAAATCTTATCATAATTTAAACCCTGTCCCTTTCAAAAAGGATTTGAAATAATCAAAGTTAGGAAATGTGGATAATTAATAAAGGCTACAATGTCTCCATTTCTTCAAAAAATCAGTTCAAGCTTTAAGAGTTTTGTTTTACTGTGAGGCGCCAAGTATTACATATTTAGAAAATTAACCCTTACAAGAATACCTACCTTTCCATTATGACCTATCTCAGGTGTGAATTGTTCGCCAGAGTATTGGCATCCTTTAAGGTAAAGGTATGGCCCTGGAAGAATATATTTGACAAACTGGGCCCCATTTTTTTGTGCAACTATGAACATCCTGAGAACGATCTCTCCCAATTGTGGATCTGATCAGGATTACCTTTCTATAGTATTTTACCTTCGAAGCATATCATTTTTTCAGGCCTTTTTTCAGACCTTTAAATTTAAATATAATATATTCTAAATTTTTATTAAAATATAACTTCAAAATTAGTTTTCATATCAAAGAAAATATTTTCTCTGTAAATCTACAATTGGTAAATTAAGAATTATTTGAAATTACCTTATTTTATTCATCTATCTATACAAGGCATAAGTTTCTCTCAAAATCTTCATGTCATATATTCAGTAAGTAAAATAACAAATTACTAGTAAAAAATTGGCAAAGGAAAACAAACAACTAGTGCAGCAATTTTGTTTTGTATTAGGATATACCATGTAATAGGAATAAATATTGATTAACTGCCATAGAATCTTTAGAATTTCGAAGCAGAGGTAGCTTTGAATTCATCTAGTATAGTTGTTTTTAAACAAGAAGGCATATCAGAAGTTTGTGAGCAGTGTTTTTGAACACATGTACATTATACCCCAGCAAGAATATGATTTGGTGTACCTGAGATAAGATAATATACTTGGTTAAGAATCACTAATTAAATCATGTCCTTTCATTTGATTAATAAGGAAGTTCAGAAAACAAACTGGCCTCTCTGTACGGTTGCTGGGGCTCTAATCTACATTTTCTGACTCTGATTATTGGATATCCACGTATGCCTCACATTCTTTTGAATTTCCAAGTGTGTTGATTTTTAAAATTATATCACAAAAAATGTGAAGATACGATTTTGATGAAAAAATAATGTTAAAATAACTCTTATTTTTATTATTTAGCACTGGTTCAGTTGCAAACCCTAACCTCCTTCCTTCTGTCCCCTTTATAATCCTGCGTGTACTTGGTTTTATTGAAGGTAATCAGAATGCTGTTTTCTCTCTTTAAGTTCCCATCCTCCTCATCATCAAGCTCCCTATTTCTTCTCTCCCTCTTTTTCTTCTTCCTCCTTTCCTCCTCCTCTGTTCCCTCCTTTTCCTTCTTCTATATTTGCTTATTTTGTGCCTTCTGGTTTGCTTTTACTTTTGTTTCTTACCTTTCCAAAGAAAATCCTAACAATGGAAGTAGTTTCTTTTTGATCAGTGCACAAATAGACCATTGGATGCAAGTGAGACTTTTATCCTTCGCCTTTGTTTTATTTTCTTCTTACTCTTTTTTTTCTGAAACATAATTGACTATACATATTTGTGGGGTACAGAGTTGATTTTTAGTATTTGTGTACAATAGGTGATGGTCAAATCAGGATAGATAGCATATTCATCGTTGCAAAGCGTACTCATTCTTCGCATCCATTTACTGATGCTTCTTACTGTTTAAAGGCAGACTCTGTGGTTGTTCCACTGCCCCCTCCTTTTTCATTTATGCATTCGGAGCTTTTCACTTACTTGATGCATTTAGAAGATGTTAGACTTTCAGATATATGAATTAGCCATATTTTATTGTAATATCACTTAGGTGACTAGGATAATATATGGAAAAATACAAATTGGCATTTTTAAGTTCTAAACTAATGTCATATTTCCTATAGTTAAATATACTTTTTGTTTTACTCTCGATATTTCAGAATTGATGTATGACAGCTTTTTATTTTATATATATTTCTGATTACCACTCCTTAGTTTTTCTATTTGCTTTTCTTATTCATATAGTTCTGTAAGTAATCATAATTATTTATAGGATGTTAAATGTATGTGTATGTGAACTACATCATCAGAAAATAATTTTGTAAAGTAATTTTCATGCTACTGTTTTCTCTCATCAGCAATATTAGCAGACAAACATTATTCATGAGCTTTTGTTTTGGCATTTTGATGGAATAACTTCAAATATATTTGAGCCAGAAAAAGTCAGTGTTTAATAAATGAGCTCAGTGAAATGTTTTCCTGGGGTGGTTTCTCATTTCTAACTATTTGTTGCCAACAACTTAAAATACTTAATTCTAGAATGATTCAGACTTTACATCCATTCCCTTCATGTGCAAGAGGACTATAGCTCAGATTACAAAAGTTAGAAGTTCTAACATTCATTTAAGCATGTCATAGATTTTAAAATGATTATATACTTGAAAAAAACATTTAGGTCTCAATAAAAATAATATCAAAGCTATGAAAATTGAAAAAAAAAAAAAAACTCTACCCATCAAGTCAAGGTTCTCATAAGTTCTTTTGACTCCACCCAGTTCAGACAAAACTGTATATCCAAGGTTCCATCTAAAATATTTGAATTATAAAAAAGAGAACTTAATCATGGAATAAATAAAAGTTCAACATCTCTTTCTGATTTTATTTCTTTTCATCCCACGTCTTTGCTTATATTTAGCCTTTACTAATAAAAATGCATAGTTTTTTTAAAGGAAAGACAATAATCCAGGAGCAAAACTAAAGAATGTTCACTTCTATTCTGGTCTCTTTGAGGGCAAATAGATTTTCCAAGTTACCCAAAATACCTCATTTAGTTATTAACTTATATCACCTCATTTACCTAAGAGCATCATGGGTAAACTGCTCAACATCCCCAACCCTCATGGACACCAAGAAAAAACATAATTTCAATTTGGTATTACATGAAGTAGAAAACTTATCATCTTATCAAACAGCCCAGCAATCCCCCTACTGGATCTATATCCAAAGGAATGGAAATCAACAAGTCAAAGGGACAACTACACTCCCATGTTTATCACGGCTCTGTTCACAATAACCAAGAGTTGGAACCAACCTAAATGTCCTTCAATGGATGATTGAGTAAAGAAAATGTGGTGCACAATGGAATACCACTCAGCCATTAAAAAAAAAAAAGTGAAATTCTTCCACTTGCAGCAATGTGGATGAGCTGGGAAAAAACTTACGTTAAATGAAATAAGCCAGGCACAGAGAGAGAAATACCACATGTTCTCACTCGTATGTGGAAGCTAAAATAGTTGATCTAATAGAATAGAGAACATAATGGTGGTTACTAGAAACTGTAGGGGGTGGGAGAAAGGGGAGAGCGTGGTCAGTGGATACAAAATAGTAGAGAGACAGGAAGAATGGGATCTAGTGATTTATAATAATGTAGGGAGACCACACGCAACAACAAAGGACTGTATCTTTGAGCAACTAGTTAAGATGATGTTGAATGTTCCTAACCCCCCCAAAATGACAAATGTTTGAGGTGATGGATATATTAAGCACACTGATATAATCATTGCACACATAATGAATGTACACAAATATCATATTGTACTCCGTAAACATACACAATTATCATGGGTCAATTAAAATGAGAGAAGCACAGAGTAGAATAATGGTTACCTGAGGCAGGGAAAGGGAGGTTGTGTGTGTGGGGGCAGGGGAACGGGGAAAGATTGGTAGACAGGTACAAAGTTATAAAGCTACATTTAAATAGGAAGAATAAGTTTTAGTGCTCTATGGTGACAACAGCTTATAATGTTGTATTGTGTGTTTCAAGCTGGCCAGAAAATAGCATCTTGAATGTTATAACCACGAAGAAATGATAAAGGTTTATGTGATAGATATGCAAAGTATTCTGGTTTTGATCATCATACAATATATGCATGCATTGAGACAACAAACTGTACCCCACAAACATGTACAATGAAAAAAATAAAATTAATTTTAAAATAAAATAAATAAATAAATAAAAAGAAAACGAAAACATCATCTTAATTTAAATGATATGTAATGATATGTTATTGCTTTAAAGTTAATAATTGTGACACAATATATATAACATTTTTTATTGGAGTAATTAATATGGAAGCAGAGAGAAGTATTTTTCCCTGGTTTGTCTCCTTTTTCTTTTTTTTTTACAGAAGAACAGAATCCAAGAGTTGGAGGGAGTCTTAGAAGGCATTTAACTCAACTTTCTCACTAGGGGACTGCCTCCTTTTTAGCAACGCTTCCATCCATAGTCTGAACGGTTCCTGTGGCATGAAGCATGCCATTTCCCAGAGAAGCTCATTTTCGTATTAAATTCTGCTACTTTCATTAAAGTATTTCTATACTAATTTGAAATATTAGATCCATTGTCCCTAGATCTTTCATTTGGAGTTAGATACAATAAATTGAATCCCTCGTTTTATTTGTTACAGATGAATATGTGTTCTTACTAAGTTCTCTAATATTAATATGTAACATTGCCATCTCCTTCAAAAGTTTTTTAAATGACATAATGAACTGACATTTTTCATGTGGAATTCTCAGCTGAACATAATATTGCAAAATATACATACAAGATAAAAGGGACTGTTGTTTCCATAATTTTGTACAGCATTAATGGAGTTTAAAATTGCATTTCTTATGACTGCATGTAATTATCATAATGCATCAATCTAAATCCTTAAAATAAATACATTTTATTATATCTATATTATATATCAGTAAAATTAATAAGTAGATGCATAAATTTCCTCTACATCTGTAGTTATAGCCCCTTTGCCACTCTCCTTTTGTATTATTACAATTCTTTCTTTGTTTTCATAAGCTGTTTAGAGGATAGGCTAAACCAAAATTGAATTTGTGATGAGCTTGATGAATACATAGTGATGCTCAGGCAGGACAAAAGAAAGATTAGAATAATAAAGTAGGTAAGGTTGAATATATAGATATCCTAAAATGGAGAAACAATATTTATTTTCAAGTGGAGATAGAATAGTTACAAATATTAAACATGAATTAGCATAGAAAAAAAGTGTCAGTGAATCTTGAAGGAAAACAAACAAACAAAAAAAACCAGTAAATTTTCATATTTTTAACTAGAAGAGCCTGCTCACTTGCGAATGAATAAAAATGTTTTAAAACGTTTATAACTACTGGGTAAACAGAAATTAAAGACAGAATTCCTTATTATTATAGAATTCTACATATGAAAAAGTATAGGATACAGATAAAGTTTTTACCAGAAGGAATTTTTAGTTTTAAGTGACTTATTATTAATCAAAAACTAATAAAATAACTTATTAGTGAAATAATATTAAAAATTTAAAAAAAGAAATCAGACTGACAAAAAGAGAAAAATACTGAATTATAAAACTATGGATACAATTAGAAAACAAACTCCAAATCTGCTGTTTTTTGTTGGGAAGGGAAATATCATAAAATGGAATTAATATTTTTGAGTGATCACTACACAAAAAGTACTGTGCCAAATACTACACACATATCATGCACAACAATATTATAATTTTTCAGTCTTTTGTTTCTATGTACATAATTTTCTTCTTTGAAACTCATTATAAATTCTGCTATTCATCTTTCTACTTCAGAAAATTTAATCTGGTCTTTTCAGTAAAATTACAGTCAAATTTAGTTTAAGTTGTGTAGTAGCAAAGAGTAGACCTAGCAATGTGAGAAAAATCAGGCTTGCACCCTCCCCCATAAAAAAGAGGGGATGAAAGAGAAAGAAATGAAAAATAAGAGAGTACATAAAATTATAGTAAGGAAAAATGTATTAAAACATATCTAGAACACCAATATTTTAAAAAATATATAAATGGTTCTGAAAAAAAACATAATAATTGGACACTCATTTCTAAAACCAATCAACCAAATAACAAACAAACAAAAACTTCAGCATGCTTTAAAAGATTCTACAAACTCTAAACTTGGGAAAGGATATCAATGATGAATAGCAAGCAACGTTATACTATAAAGTGAAATATTGGACGCATCTTATTGAAGTCAGAAAGCCAATAGCAACATTAGTATTTAGACACTTCTAGCAGATATGAACAATCCAATGATATTTGGCACAGTTGAGTATAACTTTTGGAAGAAAGACTCTTACCTGCAGAAATATAATCAAACAAATGTAAAAACCAAGATGAAGTAAAAATTCCAAAAGGAAAAAAAAAATTGTAAAGTGGCCAGATAGGTGGAAAATGTACACAACAATATGACTTTCCTATATTCTAAAAATAACCTTTCCAGAAGGGTTCACATTTAACAATGTACATCTACTTTCTAATATACAGAGAAAATGTAGCTTCTGTGTTTTCTATACCTAATTATTTATTTCTTCACTAGTCCCTACACCTCTAGGTAGCATCGAGGGCATGGGGTAGAGACGAGAAACTTCAACTTGCTTATTGAGGGAACATCTTTGATGTGATATTTTTTGACTTAAATCATAGTGCAGCAATTAGGTAAGCTATTATAACAACAAGGTACCTAATCACCTTAGTTATAACGCAAGGTGCTATAATAAATTTTAATTGGGATGCATCCCAATGTCTACAAAACTAGTAGAAGTTGTCCTAAGTAAATATGGAAAGCTGAAACAAACAACTTATATGTGGCTGTTTCCCATTTTAATTTCAGGTCCCTGAAATTTCCTATGATTTTATTATAAAGGATAGTACCTCAAATTTCATTCTGAGACTTTGCGAGAAGATATCTCCTGTTACTCTCTCATGAGGGAACTAATGAAAGGTAGATTCAAGGAAAATTTAAATCCACAAAAATCTCTTCAAAAAGGTCTTGCTCGCCTGGTAAGGCTACAAAAAACATAGACATTCAATTCAGTCATAAATGTGGAAGATAATTCTCAAAGCTGAGTAAATACGAATGTAAAAACAGTGTTTTTATCTGGCTGTTTCAAACTGTGTGATTAAACGTTTGTGTTTTACAGAAGTCGAAGCATAGCTAGCCATTTTCCCCATCAAATTCTGAGTTTGGCATCTAGCCAATTAAATTAAATCCATTTACAGTTAAACCATCAAAAGGCAACGTTTTTAGAAATCAATCTGATAACAAAGGTGCCCTTATTCCATAAGTGTTTTGTAATCTTTAAATTGGAAGACATCAATTTGTCAAACCCATTCAGACTTAAAAGTTTTAAGATCAAGTCATATTTAGGGCAGGCTTAATGGTAAAGTAAATGTGAAAAGGTGTATATTCTCTTGAGATATATTCCTTAAACTTAAAAGGAAGTTCTTTATTTAAAATACGTAAGTAGTTCTAAGGCAGAGAATGTGAATATATTGGAGTATATTTGCCAACGCTAGAAAAAAAAGTCTTCTTTTCATAATTCTTAACCACCCTAAAACATATTAGTTCCTGCTGACCATTCCCTGAATAGCATATGTAATATAGGATATCTTTCCATTTATTTGTGCCTTTGTCAATTTCTTTCATGAATCTTTTATAGTTTTTGTTGTAATGGTCTTTCACCTCATTGGTGAAATTTACTCCTAGGTATTTCATTTCTTTGGTAGCTATTGCGAATGGGATAACTTACTTGATTTCTTCTTCATCTATTTTGTTACTGGCTCTTAGAAAGACTATTAATTTTTCTGTGTTGATTTTGTACCCTGGCACTATACTGAATTCACTTATTACTTCAAGTAATTTTTTGACAGAATCTTTAGGGTTTTCTATAGGATCAGGTCATCTGAAAATAGGAATAGTTCGACTTCCTCCTTTCCCATTTGGATGCCCACTATTGCTTTCTCTCGCCTTACTACACAGGCTATATCTTCTATGTTGAGTAAGAGTGGAGAAAGTGGGCATTCTTTCTTGTTCCAGATCTTAGACAAAAAGGCTCCAATTTTTGTCCATTCATTGATATTAGCTGTGGGTTCATCATATATACACTTTATTCAGCTGAGGTGCATTTCTTATATACCTAAGTTGTTGATTGTTTTTATCATAAAGGAGTTTTGGATCTTTTCCAAGTGATTTTTCTGCATCTGTTGAAATTATCATGCTTTTCCCCCCTTCATTATGTTTATGTGATGTATCACATTAATGGAATTGTGAATGTTGAACTATCCTTGCATTCCTAGGATGAATCCCATTTGCTCATAGTGAATAATCTTTTTAACTTATTGCTGGATTCTGTTTACCAGAATTTTATTGAGGATTTTTGCATCTGTGTTCATTAGGGATATTGGTCTATAGTTTTCTTTTTTGTTGTGTCTTTTTTCAGTTAGGGTATGAAGGTAATGCTGGCCTCATAGTGTGGATTTGGAAGTATTCCCTCCTTTTCAACTTTTTAAAAGAGTTTGAGAAGAATTAATATTAGTTCTTTAAATGTTTGGTAGGATTTGGCTATGAACTTGTTTAGTCCTTAGGTTTTCTTTGTCTCTAAAAGGAGACTTTTTATTACTGCTTCAATATCATTACTTGTTATTGGTCTGTTTAGGATTTTTAGTTCTTCGTCATTCAACCTTGGTAAGTTGAATGTGTCTAGGTATTTTCCAATTCCCTTTAGGTTTTCCAGTTTGTTTTCATATAGTTGTTTGTATTAGTCTCTTATCCAATATATTACTGCAGTATTAGTTGTTAACATCTCCTTTTTCATTTCTATTAATTCATTCTGTTCTTTGTCAAGTATCTTGTTCTGCTCCTGAATTGTTTTCCAGATATCATTTAATTTTCTGTCTTTATTTTCTTTTGATTCCCTGAGCATCCTTAAGAGGGTTATTCTGAATCTTTGTATGACATTTCATAAATCTGCTGTTCTTCTGGGTCCTTTACTGGCAGCTGCTCCTTGCCTTTTCTCTTCCATCTAATTCCACTGTAATCTTGAAACACATTTTTATTTTTAAAATATCCTTCCTGTCAAAGAAATATATTAAGCAAATATGAATATTTGTTTCTATCCTCCAACTAAAGTCCCTTCTTAGATAAGAGGATGCATATGATTTGTAGTATTTTGCATCTTGCTTACAACATATGCTGAGCATCCTTACATAAGTGCATATAAAGATCTTCAGTATTGTGCATATTTCTCTCTTTTGTCAATCTTTATTCAGTCTCTTATTGATTAAAAATCATCTGGTTTTGTTTATATTCTTTGTTTTGGTTTTTTGCTATTCCACATAGTGCAGTAATGAATAATCTAGTAATATGCATTGTCATATGTGTGCCAGTTTATTTTTGAGAACAGTCATAAAATTAGTTTTGCTGTGTAAAATGTTAAATTTATAAGTCATTTTACTGATATTATCAAGGTTTTTTCCAGAGTGGTTGTACTATTTTTTATTCCCACCAACTTCATCCTGAGCGCATGCTGAAACACTTTTAAATTTTTGCCAGTCATATCAGTGACAAATAATATCTCAATGTTTTAAATTTACAACTTGAAAATCTCTTCACATGAAACGTATATTAATCAACCAGAAAGATCTTACTAAAATGTGAAAAGTTATACACAATGTAACAGTTTCCTAGGGCTGATGTAACAAAGTATTACAAATTAGAATAGCTTGCTATGAGTCGAATGTCCCACCAAACTCATTGAAGCTTGACCCCAATTGTTACAGTGTTAAGAGAATGAGAAATCCGATTATGGTATTTGAAAGGTGGAGCCTGGTTAGATTGGCTTCAAGGACTGTTCCCTAGTGAATGGTTTGATGCATTCCTGGCGTTGATGGTTTGATGGGTGGTCATGGGTGTGCTTCTGATGCCTTACAAGGAGAGTGAGTGAGCAGGTTAGCTCTCTTGCTCAGCCATTCTCTCCATGTGCTACTCTGCATTGCTGTGGAGAGTCACCACCAAGAAAAAGGCCCTACCAGATGTGTTCCCTGGACTTCAGACTTCCCAGCCTTTGAAACTGTAAGAAATAAATTTTATTTTTTTATAAATTACTCAGTTTCAGGTATTCTGTTATAAGCAACAGAAATGGACTAATACATAGTCTATGCAGCTAAATTTATCATCTCACAGTTCTAGAGCCTAGAAGTCTGAAATCAAGGTGTCAGCTAGGCGGCTTCCTTTTGAGGGCTCTGGGGGAGATTCTTTCCATGTCTTTCTCCCAGTTTTTGGTGACAGCTGACAATGTTTGATGTTCCTTGGCTTGTTCAGCTTATGGATGTATAACTCCTGTCTCTGCTTATCTCTTCACATGGTGACCTTCTCATGTCTCTCTGCACCTGGGGTATTCTCTCTACTTCTGTCTATGTTCAACATTTTTGCTATTTATTAAGGACACCATTTTTCTGGATTGAGGACCCATCTGACTCTGGTCTGACCTCAATTTAATTAAGCTAATTTTACCTGCACACAATGCTATTTCCAAATAAGGTCACATTCTGACATACTAGAGGTTAGGATTTTAACATATCTTTAGATGGGAGGATAAAATTTAACCCATAACACGCAAGATTGTCCTAAATATGTTGGTAATGTGGGACAGAGCCTGCTGATGCTCACCAGCAGTTGGTTTTCCTTCCCTTCCACATCATATGGTTAGATTGTATTTTACAGTAATTTTGCAACTCACTAGGGCCATGTATATTTCTTATGAATGGAATGTAAGTGGAAATAATGTGTGTTACATCTAGGTTAAGCAATTAATAGTCTGGATGCCTCCTCTATATTCTCTCTCTCTCTCTCTAATACCGAGGATTCAGTGAAGAACTTTACTGGCAGAGACATTAGTATTATGTAGATGGAGCCCCAATTTCTGAATAACTCTGTATAAAACAGCCCCTTCTCCTATCCTTACTTGTTTTGGGATATTGAGTAAGAAATAACTTTGATTTGCTAAGCTTATAAAATATGATGATTATTTAGCAATTACAAAAGGGAAACTTTAAGTAAGTGCTGTGGATGGTTAGTGTGTAATGAAAAAATATATCAGTGGCTGGAAATGTAGTGATCAAAGACATGCAGGCACAAAACCCCAGGTAAAACTATCACCTGCAATAACTTGAAAAGCAGGTCATAGACTTATTGGCTCCTGGAAGCATCTTTTGACAATGTGTTACAAAAGAGATGAGATCAGAAAATAATTGGCCAGTTTACAAGAAGAAATAAAAAGGGATAGAGTATGTGAATAAATTTAAAACTTTTCAGAGTTTTAAAAGCTAGCTACTTTTCTCCACCCAAAATAATAGATGGAGATAAAAGAAAGAAAGATCCAGTGAGATTACTCAATTGAACCGTGTAACTTGGTCTTGAAATAAAAGTCAGATTAAGAATGTTTCCTTCCTATTTGCTCCAGATAGGCCTCAGTGGCCCAGATTTAGTTGAGGGAAAGCCATGAAGCAAAATAAAGTGAGAAAATAAATTAGATTTTAAATCTATGTCTAAAAAAGAGCTTTGGGTGTGGTTATTGGCATATGGCACTAGCTGAGAACAAATGGGAAACAAAAAGTTTTTAAGAGAACTGTAATGTTACAGAAACATTCAATTTGGAATAAAAAATCCTGTGACTGAGGAGAGAGTCTGAAAACAACACTCACATCAAATTCTGCAGAGGTGGTGAAGAAATATGATCCTCAGTGATCTGGAAAACTTTTGAAAACATTTTGTGAATAGAGTACTTAGAATTAAATTAGCTACAGGCTAAGAAAGAGAGTTTTCTTACATTTTATAAAAACATTGTTGAATACATTGTCCAGTAAGATGAGCTAGATCTAGCAAATAAAGAGTCGTGCTATAAATTCCTTCTAGAATCCCATTCGCACAAAAATAAAAATAAAAAAAAGAAAATCAAAATTTTCCTTTATTTTCTGGAATTCTGAAAATACAATGCCAAATTAAATTATCAAGTATTTATCTATGTTAGTCTAGGTAATTAATTTTTTCCTTTTTCTTTGCGGTTCTTACTGTTTTAAAAGTTGCATCATATATGTGAATTTTATTGCAATTTGCCTAGTTTCTGGAAGTAAATATGATATAAACAGTAAGTGAATGACAAATTTGCTGTGGATACTGGTTTCAGATTGTAATTTCTGATAACCCTCTTGATTTTGTTGTTTAAAGAATATAAAGTGAGTGCATAAGTACTTTATGTATATAGCTGGAGGAATATTTATTGGCAGAACTGAGATTAGCATATTAGAATATCTATTGTTATCTCTAAAGTTCATTTTATTCCATGCTTTGTTAGACAGCTGAATTTTTGAAGGTTGAGTATTTTCTGATCTTAGGCAGTTTCATCTATTTATGTGCTTGTGTTGGTCTGTCTTTGTCATATGTAAATCACATAACTTCAATATTAGATTTGGACTTTACTCATGACTTAGATTTTATTTTCATTTATGATTTGAAATTTACATCTTGAGATAGTCACATGTAAAGAAAGTGAGATACCAAAAATATATGAATAGTAACTAAAACTTAGGGAATTAAAAGAAAACCATGAAATACTCAGAAATCAAATATTTAAGGAGTTAAATTTTCACAGATTAGTTTTTGGGACAGAGATGCAGTGATTTCATTTGAGGAGAAAATTACAAGTTGAGTACTGAGATGAAAATGAGAGCATTATTTACAAGTTGCAGAGTTAAATTGTACTGGGCTGAAAAAGAAATTCAAAAGGTTTGTTAAAGAATGTGCTAATTTACATTGTGAATCACAAAAAGTATGTGGTAGGGACATATCGGGGTATACTATGCAGAGTTTTTATATCTTTGGCAACAAAACTCTTTATTAATGAATACTTTTTTAGCTCTAATATTACATGTTGGAAAATGACTGACTTTATAAATAGAAGCAGCAATTACAGGAAAGTATATGAGATGCTAGTTAAGTAAACTAGTATTAGCAGTGATAATCAAATGTAACACATCCCCTTTGAAATCCTTCATGGCTTTGTAGTGAATGAAACTGTACATATGTCAGTTTAATTCTTCAACCTTTGTTTTCTTTTTCTGGCCACAATATTGCTCCATTCTTTTTAACTACATACAATTGTATTTAAAATACACAGGCAACGTGAGCCATAAGAGAAGTACCCCATACAGCCATGCAATTTTTGAAAAAATGAATTATATGTCTCAGACTATAAATGTGGAGCACAGAATAATGACAGTACTTTGGAGACAATAACAAAGTTTGTGTTGAACATACATATGATGTTCTACTGTTAATTGCAATGCACACATCCACATGTTGGCTGTGCTGTTTATTTTCCTGGACAAATAAAATGGCTGGAAATCAAAAGAAGACACAAGATGAGGACCCATAAATTGGAAATGTGTCAGATATGATTTATTTGAAAGAACACTTGATCAGGTCTCTAATTTCAGCAATATAGAGCTGGTCACAGCCTGAGAATAACAACTGCTGATGAGGATGTGGAGAAAAGGGAACTCTTCTGCACTGTTGGTGGGACTGTAAGTTAGTACAGCCATTTTGAAAAACAGCATGGAGGTCTCTCAAGCAATTACAGATAGATCTACCATATGATCCAGTAATTCCACTTCTGGGTATATACCCAAAGGAATGGAAATGTTGAAGGGGTAACTGCTGTGTTCATTGCAGCTCTATTTACAATAGCCAAGATATGAAAGGAAACAACCTAAATGTCCATCGGTGGACAACTAGATAAGGAAAATGGGTATATATACACAATGGAATACTATGCAGTCATAGAAGGAATGAAATTCTGCCATTTACAGCAATATGAATGAGCTTGGAGAAAATTAAGTTAAGTGAAATAGCCTGGCACAGAAAGAGAAATACCACATGTCCTCACTCATAAGTGGGAGCTAAGAAAAGAGAGAGAGAGAGAGAGAGAGAGAGAGAGAGAGAGAGAGAGAAAGGCAGACCACAGTGAAATGCTGAACTTTCAGAAGGAGAGAAGAGACCTATAGTTATTAGAGCTAGAAAAGGAGAAAGGGGAGCAGAGTTAGGGGATAATGGGGTAAGCAACACAGAATAATTATGATTTGTAATGATGAACATGCTAATAACATTGATTTCATCATCACATACTGTACACAAATACTGATAGTCAACTCTGTAATCCATAAATAAGTATAACCAATTATGTTTCAGTTTTAAAAAATAAAAATCTCTCTGTAGGTTTGTATAATAGGAAGTTTTAAGAGATTTTCACTAAGATATCAACAGTTTTAAAAGTTTATTAAAATCTTGTTTGGCCAACATGAAAATAAGATGGCTATTATTTCCCAGATAAATTTGTGTGTGGCCAAAAACTTAAGGATGTCTCAATATCAGTTTTTATTTTATTATGACGTAACTTGTAAAAAGTTACACTCTTCACAACATAAAGATATATCTTTCTACTTATTAAATGTATAACTTACCCTAATTAATATTTCTTTTGTGAATGTAACATCATAAGAACATATTAAACTCATCATCATCAGAGTTTTCTCCATCTTAAATTTATGATAAAGTTTTTAAAAAGGTTCTGTTAAGTGACTATGGTAGGAAGAGAAAAAAATGAGTTTAAGGAAAAATTAACTGAGTCTCATAAACTGCGATCACTGTTAGAATTTATTTAAAACCTAAGAGGCTATCCTTCCCTGATGCTAATAATCAACTCAGCAAGAAATGCCTCCAAGATTCTAATATGGCATTTGAAATTAATAGACATTTCCTCACTGAGCATTTTGTTTCCTTTTTTATTTTTACTGATATTTGAGATCCTTGTTGATTTACTCTGCTCAACCCTTTAGAAAGTGTTCTATCACCATCTAGTGTTGCCAAATAGAAATTTCACTATTTCAGTTTACAGATCTTCCAATTCATAAAAGATTAGTTGAAATTGTATGATTTTGATAAGATTATATAAACAAAGCACTTCAAATATCAACACTTAAAAGAAGCATTTCTGTTTGGATCTCTGTACTGGCCAGCTACCAAGAAAAAAAAAAGGCAGTATTATTGATTGTGAGAGAACTATAAATGAATTGTACAAAATAGTGCTTAATATTACTGAGTATAATGCCTTATATTTAATATTCAATAGGAATATTTATTGAGACACACTTATTTCAAAGTTATAAAAGAGGCAAATAAGTGATCCTCTACTTTTTAAATGCAAGGAAAATATGGCATATTTAGTATTATAACAATGAAGAAATTCTATATTAAAACTCAACCCATTCTTCACTGTGTATATGTTATTTATATTTTAGAAATCTTGTTGATGAATTTGAAACCGTAGTTACACATTTAAAATTCCAAATAATGCCTTATTGATACTGATATCAGCTTTCATGTTTTTGCATGTTATTCATCCAGAGTAGTCAGTACTTCTAGACTGACTCAGTTTCCTTTCTAGTTACAATTCTGATCAGTTTGCATTCCATATCTTGATTAGATACATTTTAATTCATCTGCAATTTCTCATACTCTAACATTTGAATATTGTTCTGTGTTAGATTATTACTCTATGTTTCCTTAGCAATTAATCAGCTAGTAATTGTTTAGCATTTAATACGCACCCAGTGCTCTAATTCTCATAACCTTGGAACTGTAATATTCTGCCTAACCCAAACTAGTTTAGTCTTTTACCTTTAGTCGACCTTTGAGACAATATAATCAATATTTAAAAATTCAATATTGATCAAGTAAGTAATGTACAGTCAATGAGCTATTTGTGAACAAATATTAGTTAATAGCTTTCTAAAACCTGCTGATGAAGTCCATATATTTTGTTAAGTAATAAGGTCGTGTCCTCATTTTATTAAAACATCTTGATATTTATGAACCATCAGCAGCCACATAAATTTGCCAAATATTCTATTATTTCTAATTATTATAAGCCCATTAGGTTCAGATTTTGATGCAATGGCTAAAGAAGTCATACAATAAAACAGATTTCTATGCTAACCATATTTTATAATGATGACAGGTTTGGGACATAATTGTGTAAGGAGCTAGATCAGCACACTATCTTAGAGCTCAGTGTAATATCCTGAATTTCTAAAATTTGATATCAACCATCTGCCAGTTCTAAACATTTATTTGTAAGAGGACAATACTGAAGTGCTTTACATACTATCAATAAACTCATTCTGCCTATTCTCGGTCTATTTCCGAAATCCAGACCCAGGTATCAAAGTGACTGTTCTACATTTTCTCGTAAACATCTAACAGGTATCTCACAATAACCACATCTAAAACTAAACTTAACTCTTGTCCCTCACAATCTTGCCTTGTCTGGCTTTTCCATTTCAGTTACTGGTAACTCACATCTTCATGTTGCATAATCCCAAACCTTGGAGTTACCATTCACTCCGTTCTTCTGTCACACCCTACCTTTCAAATATAATTAGAATCTGGTGACCTCTCACCAAGTCCGTGGCTATCCCCGTGGCCTAAGCCACCTGCTGTAGAATCCTAACTGGTCTCCCTGTTTTAGTCCTTTCCTATCCCCTTCTGCCTCCATAGTTCTATAGACTTATCTCGATAATCTTTTCAAATAATAAGAATAATCCCTTCAAAACATAAGTTTAATCATTTTCCTTTACTTCTTAAAACTGCCAGTGACTCTATCTCACTCAGAGGAAAATCCCAAACCTTTGCAATGGTCTGCTACACATACTGCCTCCCAAAACATCACCTCTCTAACATCATCGAATTCTGTTACTCACTGGGTCTTTTCCAAACACTCCGCCATCCTTTTGCACACCATGTAAACACACCATGGATGTTTGCCATTACTTGTACTTACTTTTTCATTTATCCAAACTGCTCTCCCCAGCTCCCCGTGGCTGCTTCCATCCTTCCACGTCAACACGTAGACATCATCGTAAACAGGAATTGTCTCTAGCATCTAACTCTAACACCTCCTTGTGTTAGCCCTCAATGTTCGTCACTCTCTGCTTTATCTTCCTTCACAGTGCTTATCATCATTTCATATACAATTCGTGTCATTCTTTTGTTGTTTTTGTTTTCTGTCATCCCACCTAGAATATAGACTTTATCGAAATATACATTTTTTACTCTTTCATTGTCTGTTGTATTCTAGTACCTAGAAGACGATCAGCAATTAATAAAAACAATGGATGGATACATGAATGAATAGATGGATTCAGTCAGTTTTTGAGTAGAAAGTATTCTGGACTGATTTCTTTCTTTTTTTATTGTAGTAAATACACCTAACTAAGATCGACTCTCTTAAATTTTTGAATGTACAATACAGTCTTGTTTTTTTTTTTTTTGTTAAATTTTTATTTTGTCAATATACAATGTATATGATTATTATGGCCCTTCACCGACACCTCCCTCCCTCCTCCCTCTCTCCCCTCCCCCCCAAGAATGTCCTTTCCGTTTGCTTGTTGTAACAACTTCATATAAGTATAGTTGTTATATCTTTTTCCCCACCCCCCCCAGTTTTTTTTTTTTGTGTGTGTGTATGTGGGTGAATTAATTTGTTTATTTTTTTTTTATCTCCCACCAATGAGTGAGAACATGTGGTATTTCTTTTTCTCTGCCTGACTCGTTTCACTCAATATTATTCTCTCAAGGTCCATCCATGTTGTTGCAAATGGCAGTATTTCATTCGTTTTTATAGCGTGTGTGTGTATGTGAGTGAATTGATTTGTTTTTTGTTTTTATTTTTTTTTAGCTCCCACCAATAAGTGAGAACATGTGGTATTTCTTTTTCTCTGCCTGACTCGTTTCACTCAGTATTATTCTTTCAAGGTCCATCCATGTTGTTGCAAATGGCAGTATTTCATTCATTTTTATAGCTGAGTAGTATTCCATTGTGTAGATATACCACATTTTCCGTATCCACTCATCCGATGATGGACATTTGGGTTGATTCCAGCTCTTGGCTATTGTGAAGAGTGCTGCAATGAACATTGGGAAACAGGTATACCTTCGACTTGATGATTTCCATTCCTTTGGGTATATTCCCAGTAGTGGGATAGCTGGATCGTATGGTAGATCTATCTTCAGCTGTTACAATACAGTCTTGTTAAGCATAATGTTGTACAGCAGATCTCTAGAATTTATTCATCTTGCGTGACTGAAACTTGACATCCATTGAAGAGAAACTGCCCAGTTCCACCTCCCCCAAGCCTCTGGCAACCACCATTCTGCTCTGTTTCTTAGACTTTGACTATGTCAGATACCTCACATGAGTGGAATCAGGCAATATTTCTCCTGCTGTGACTGGTTTGTTTCACTTAGTGTAATGTTCATCAGCTTCATCTTTGTTCTCACAAATGCCAGGGTTTCCTTCCTTTTATGTTCTGGTGATCTTTAAAAACTTTTAAGTTGACAGATAAAATTGTATGTATTTATCAGATACAATGTAATGTTTTGAAATACATACACACACACACACACACACACACACATATTGTGGAATGGCCAAACCCAGATAATTAACATATGTATTACCTCACTGTTATCATTTTTGTGGTGCAAACATTTAAAATCTACTGTTAGCATTTTTTCAAGAATACAATATCTTGTTTTTGACTGTATTGTCAATATGGCAGACACCATGTTGTACAACGGATCTCTTGAACTTATTCTTCCTACCTATCTGAAATTTTGTATCCTTTCACCATCATCTCTCCAATTCCTCCCCCAACCCCACCACCACCACCAATCATGCCAGCCAATGGTAACCAACATATAATTCTTTCCTTCTATGAGATCAGCTTTTTAGATTTCACTTATGAGTAAGATCCAGCAGTATTTGTCTTTCTGTGCCTGGCTTACTTTACTTAACATGATGGTCTCCAGTTCCATCTACGTTGCTGAAAATGACAGAATTTATTTTTTCAGCATCTGAATAGTATTCCATATCTTGGCTATTGTGAATAATGCTGCAATAAGTGTGGAAGTACAGATATCTCTTTCACATACCAATTTCATTTCATTTGTATATATACCCATACAATGGAATTGCTGGATCATATTGAAATTTCACTTTCGTTTTTTGAGGAGACTCCATACTGTTTTCCATAATTTCCGTACTAATTTATATTCGCAACAGCATAGTGTAAGTGTTCTCTTTCCACAAGATCCTTGCCAACACTTGCTATCTTTTTGTTAACAGCCATTCTAACAGGTACTGGGTAATATCTCATTGTGGTTTTAATTTGCATTTCCCTGAAGATTAGTGGTTTTGAGCACTTTTTCATATACCTGTTTGCCATTTGTATGTCTTCTTTGGCGAAAAGTCTATTTGGGTCCTTTGCCCCCTTTTTTATAATTGGGTTATTTTTTTGCTATTGAGATATATGAGTTTTTTATACATTTGGGATATTAAACCTTTATCAGATATATGGTTTGCGAATATTTTCTTCCATTTTGTAGGTTGTTTCTTTTTTTTTCTTTTTGATTAGTTTTCTGTGTTTTATAGTTCTTTTCCCCTCTTTTCCTCTTTGCTGTTTCCCTTTGTGATTTGTGATTTTTTTTGCAGTGATATGCTTTGAGTTCTTTCTCTTTTTCTTTTACAAGGTATATATAGGAATTTTCTCTGTGGTTACCATGAGGCTTGCATAAAACTTCTTATGTTTTTAATAGTGTATTTTAATGTAATAACCTTAATCATGTACAAAAACTCTTCACTTTTACTTCTCACCCCACAGTTCATTTTATTGATGCCACAATTTACATCTTTTTATAGTGTATACATTAATGCATATTTGTAATTATAGTTATTACTAGTACTTTTGACTTTTAACTTTTACAATACAATTAAAAGTGGTTTCCAAGGCACCATTACTAAATTACAATATTCTGTGTTTGTCTATATGTTTACCTTTGCCAGTGATTTTTATGCTTTTATATGCTTCCATGTTGTTGTTTAGCATCCTTTTGTTCCAACTTGAAGAACTCTCTTTAGTATTTCTTAGAAGTGAGATGTAATGGTGATAAACTCCCTCAGGTTTTATTTACCTGGCAAAGTATATTTTCTAACTTTTAAAGAACAATTTTCTTGGGTCTACTATTCTTGGTTGGTAGGGGTATTTATTATTATTATTATTATTACTACTACTACTACTACTATTATTATTATTATTATTATTATTAGAATACATCATTCTACTCCCTCTGGCTTTCACATTTTTGGTTGAGATATCTGTTAATAGTCTTGTGAAGGCTCAATTTTCTGTCTTTGTCTTGAACTTTTGCAGATTTCCTAATAATTAGTTTTGGTATAGATATTGTTAGTTCATTCTGTTTGGAGTTTTGGGAGATTTATAAATATGAATGCCCATTTTCTTCCCCAGAATTGGAAAGTTTGGTGCATATTGTCTTCTTAAAAATTTTTTTATTGAATCAAAATTGAGTATACATATTTTGTAGGTTCAATATTGAGATATGTTGATCAAATCAGTATTACTAGCAAATATTGTTGCAAAACATAATTATTCTTTATACCCCTTGTCCAATTTTTCCTCGTCCCTCTCTCCCTCCCCTCTTCCCCCTCTAATTACCCTAGAAATTCTTCTCTCCTTCTGAAAGAATAATGGTTGTTCTGTTGATTTGTTGCCTAGATGATCTGTCCAGTGCTAAGAGGTGGGATCAGGTCCCCCAATATTATCATAGAGCAGATGCTTCTTCTGTCACTCTGAAATGTGCTTTGTGGAGAGAAACATTCTCTTCTTTTCTTTATGTCTGCTGGTGACTCTCCTTGTGTCAATTCACTCCAGTGGTTGGCAGACTATCTGTGTGGTGGTTGTGGCATCTAGCTGCTTTCACAGTAGCCATTGTTATTGTGGTGACTGTGGTGGGCCACCCACGTGGAGGTGATGTTTTTGGTATGCTCCTTGGTGCTGATGGTGTGCCTGGTTGTGGGGTGTATCTAGTCCCTGGCTCCATGCCTCAGGTCCTCAGGCAGGACCTGATGTACTGGTGTGGTGTGCCTGGTTGTGGAGGGATGTCTGGTCTCCCTCTCCATATCTCAGGTCACTGGGTGGGCCCCAAGGCAATGGCAGTGTGCCTAGTTGCAGGGGGTGTAAGATCTCCAGCTCCATACCTCAGGTCACTGGGTGGAACCCAATGTGCTGATGCAGTGTGCCTCGATGTGGGAGTGAGGTCCAGTCCCTGGCTACAAGCCTCTGGTTCCCAGGCAGAACCCAAGGTGCTGGTGGTGTGCCTGGGCCAGAACTAATTTTTTGTCCTTTGCTTACTTCTAAAATGGGGGAACCAGTACTTGAGCTGTGCAGTTGAGCCAAATTTCTGCTTTGCTCCTGTTTCCCTAGAGAAGGCTTTTTATGCTGCTCAGGGTTTATTGGTTTACTTTACAGGTACTTCCGGCTCTCCAAAGACCTGGTGGATCTGGATTGTGCAGAAACTCTGATCTGAGCCTGAGTTTTTTGATCAAACTGCACCCCATGCAATTCTGCTTTCCCAACCAGTCTCCTCTGAGTGGTCCTGCACTTATTGGGGGGTGGGTCAGCTGTCCTTGCTGTGTCCTGGTGTTCCCCCATTGGGCCCATTTCCCCCACTCCCCATGCTCCAAACACTTCCCATGGGACGGGCCCTGTGCTGGTCCCTTGCGATGACTCACCGGCCTCTGAATGGCTCCTTTTCTTCAGTTGTTCTGGCTCCTCACTTGTGTGTGGGTCCATGGGAACGCTATTAGCAGTCTTGCTGTCTGACAGTCGCCGAGGCCCTCTTCTCTCCTGCTGCCTCCAGGTAACTCCATCTGAAGGGCACAGTGGCAGCTTCTGCCCACTCCTGCCCCATGTGCTCATCAGCTCTAGACTTAAAGCAGCCACGGCCTGAAATGCTCAGAGCAGTTTTTTCTTTCTCTCATCGTAGTTTCTCCCACCTTCATGAACTCCATAGGTCTCTCCTCCTCTTCCCCTGAGCTCCAGCAGCCCCAGCTTGGCTGATGTTACATTTTTATAGTTGTAAATTGGTTGATGTGTGGGAGAGAGTGATGCTGGGAACCATCTATTCTGCCATCTTGACCAGAACCTCTGACATTTTGTCTTTAAATAGACTTCCTTCTCCTCCTCTCTATTCCTCTTCTAAGACTTTCATAATATGTATATTGGCTTTCTATGTGGGGGTCCCATAAGTCACTATTTTTTCATTCTTTTTTCTTATTATTCTTCTAACTGGATAATTTCAAATGACCTGCCTTTGAGTTCACTGATTCTTTTTTCTTCATGATCAGATCTGCTGTCGAACCCCTCTAGTGAATTTTTCAGTTGAGTTATTATATTCTTCAGCTCTAGTATTTCTGGTTTTTGGTCATTGGTAATGTCATTGCTTATACATTATTTTTCTGATTTTATTTAGTTGTCAATCTGTATTTTTTTATAAATTTCTGAATTTCTTTAAGATAATTATTTTTAATTTTTTATCAGGCAACTTATAGACCTTCATTTCTTAGGGTCAGTAACTAGAGATTTATTTGTTCCTTTGTGTCATGTGCACTTTTTTAAATGTTTCTTGTAACTTTGCACTTGTGAAGAAACAGACACCACTTGCAAACATTATGGACTGGTTTCAACAAAGAATGAGCTTCACCATTCAGCTCAGCTAGAGATAATGAGTGACTCAGATGGCAAGCTTCCTGATCCTTTCCTTTGTTGATAGCTTCTATCACCAAACTCTGCCAGTTTTGTTAGGACTCCAAGTGAGACTATACAGAAACTCACCCCACAGATAGCATATTGCAAGATAAGTGCATTAGAGGCAAATTTCACTCCTCTCCCTCCTTTCTGAGTGAGAAGCCTCAGGTTCTATGCCTCCCACCAATCTCTCAGGGCCATGCTGGGCCACAGAAAGCTGCCTAACCCCTTTTATTTGATTTTAGCTGCCACAAGCTTGTGAGCTATGCATTTTCGATCAGCATGTCATGTGAGCCAAGATAGAAACTGGCCCCTCAGTCAAAGCACCAAAAAGACTAGTATGTTGGATAGATACTCCACTTTCTTTCTCCCCCAAAGAGAAATTTCAGGCTGAAGAGATCTCTCTTGGCATTGAGTTGTGCAAGCTCAGGGGAGGAGCTGATGTAGGTAAATGGAAATTACTTTTCTTACCTGTTCCAAAATGTCTGTTCTTGTTTTTGTGTTCATCTGTTATATTGCGATCTCTTAACTATAGTCTGGATTTCCTATAAGTATATTTTCATCCATATCTCATTATTAAATTGGCATTTTTTGTGGGGAAACTACTGCTGGAACTTTCTATTCCACTATTTTGCCAATATCCTTCCTGGATTCATTTTAAGAGTTATGTATTTTTGGTCAAATTAAGTTATTTTAAAAAAAATTTAAAAAAAAAACAAATGTTGTAAACTATTATATTGTTTTACAAATGCCAATTCTATTAATTCACAAGAGACAGAAGAGCAGTTCAATCCTACAGGCCAATAATGTATTTCATTTACTTTCCTAATTGTTTCTAACTGATCACCTCATTTCCCATCAACTGAATACACATTATACTTTTCCATATGTAAAGTCCTCTTAAGCTGGGCAATGTCATTGCAAAGTAGGATGCACTGTGGCATGTTACAGCAGAATGTCCCACAGACTTTGCTCAGTGCTTTGGGGTCTATGAGGAATAGTCCAGCTGTATATGCTCTAGAAAGAGCAGATAATTACTGCAGAAGTTTATGAGTAGTCTCATAATTTACTTGCAAGGATGATTTACTTGCAAGGTTTTATTTGGCTGAGTGAGATTTGTAGATTTGGGGTTAGAATCTAACTACTTGTCAAAAGCATAGTTGAGAGGTGATGTGGGGAAATTGCCAGGAGAGAAGGACACCTGACTATTTTTGCTGTCAGCCAAAGAAAAAAAGAACTGATTCTGCAATGGATTTTTTATTGTTATTCACTGTATGAGGTGAGCATGAGGTAGTAAATAACTCAATACAAAATCAATTATACCATTAGTTCTTCCACTCCCACCTCAATACAAACTTTATCAAATGTTTCCAAAATAATCTAAGCTACTTGCTAAAGTTTTGTGGACAATATTTTGTTTTAAGAAAATGACAAAACATGGACTTCTGTGTCAAGAATGGCAAGGGAAGAAATCAGGAAATTATCTAACTGTGTAGATGTGGTTGGAAGGAAGCCAAAACAGGTGTGTGTTCTTGAGGTGCCTTGCCCATGTTTTAGACATTTCAACAGCAAGTTGAGGGTGAATGAGAAAAAAGTGTGTGTGTGTTGGGGAGAAGTTGGTCTTAAGTGTTCCTTCTGCTCCCCCCACCCACTTTCTTGTGAGTAACACCTCATATGTAGTAACTTTTTTTTTTGGCATATAAGCAATAGTAAAACACCAAAAGTAATTATTAATGAATAATTCAACAAATAAAAGGAAGACCATCTCTTTTCTGGCTGATCATGGAACTTCTTCGTTTCTGTCATTGTGTTAGCCAATTCCTACATCTGTATCTAAGTATCATCTATCTATCTATCTATCTATCTATCTATCTATCTATCTATCTATCTCTCTCCTATTGGTTCAGTTTCTTTGGAGAACCTTGATTAATATAACATGATTATAAATGAGTAATACTCTCTGATGAAAAAGTAAACCATCCTTTTGTTTTAGATTTCTTGTAAACTGATAGCTAAGCAAAATCAACCAAACTCTACATATAATTTGAAAAATAAAGAACTAAATGCTACCAGCTGTGCAGCTAGTTCTTATATATAAGTATAGTCATAACCTACACCGTATATCTAAAAAAGTGTTTAACAAATTCAGACTTTAATCTCCTCCAGAAACACCCAGCAATGTTTTACCAGCTATCTGGGCATACCTTATCCCAGTCATGTTAACACATAGCATTAACAATTACACAGGTCTATTCTCTTCAGCTTGTATCTTAAAAAAAATGATTAAAGCCTATAAGAATACTTACAGATACATTTATTGCTGGTAATGCTATAAATACATATGGTTAATATCATTACTATTTCATAAAATATTAAAATTTTACTCACAATCTTACTGGTTAAGCACTCACAAAAAATTATTTGGAATTAAAATAGGGACTTAACTGGCTACATTCTGACAAATTTTAAAAAGATAATAAAGAAATGCTGTTAAAAAATATATGCCAATATAGCTAAAACCTTAGATAAAATGGAAAAGTATCCTAACACATATAGTTTTCTTGATGAAATTCAATAAAGGTCAAATGGTATAAAATTTCATAACAATTAGTTTTTAAAAGTCACTTAAAATCTCCTCACAAGGGCAAAACCCAATTTGTCCAATAGTCAGTATTACCAAACATTCAATGATATGATGATTCCAACAATGTATTACTCAAATTCTTCTAGCAAATATAAAACAGTAAATATCCCATACTGGTTTTACTGATATAAAGCCATTGTAACAGTGGTAACACAAGTAGAGCAGAAATTCTTAGCAAAAGAAAAAGAAAATGAAATATTATTGAGTGGATAAAGGGCATCTACCAAAAACTTAGAGCAAATATTCTTAATGGAGAAATGTTAACAGTATTTTCTTTTTTCTAATCAGGACAAGACAAGTCTACGTTACCTTTTCAAATTATCCTTTGAGTAAAGATCTTAGAAAAAAAAAAAAAAAAAAAAAAAGAAAAGAAAAGAAAAGAAAACAAGAAAGACCAGATTTAGAAAGGAGGGACACAATTGTCATTATTCAAAAAATATGTATTGATTAATGGATTAATTCAATACATATTTTGTAGTATTTACAATGCATCAGTCATTACTCTAGGCACTGGAACAACAAGTGAAAAATCACCAAAATCACTTGGAATTTACTTTTTAGAGAAAAATAGAAACAATAAATGAAATCAATAGATAAAATGTAAAACGTATTAAAGAGCCATATGTTTTGGGAGAAATATAATTTAAGAAAATAAATGCTATTTCAATATAGTAGACAAGAAAGGCTTCCCTGAGAAATTGATTTTCTGATGGATGTGAGCCATGTGGATAGGTAGGGGAAAAGCATTTCAGGAAAAGGGAACAGCAAGCATAGAGGCCCTGAGGTGGGATATGCCTTTTCATATTTGAAGAACAGCAAGGAGACCAGAAGGCCTGAGGCAGTGTAAGAACGGAGGCATACAGAAAACTAGTAGATGAGATCTGAAAGATTATAGAATTCTAGAACATATAGAAACTTGGATGTCTTTGTCAGAAATTTGTCCCTTACTCTGAGTGAGATGGGAAGATATTAGAGAACTTTAAAAGAAAATGAGAATATAAATTTGCTTATATTTTAGAAGAATCACTCTAGTTTCATTACTGAGAATAGCCTAGGAGGTAAAAATGCAAACTGGGGAGACTACTTGGGACACTACTATCTCTCAGTAATTCCCATAAGAAGTTATGATAGCTTGCTAAAGGGTGGTAGCCACCAACCTATTGTTAAGCCATCAAACTTTGGATTTATTTCAAAGTTAAAGTTACTTGAATTATTGATGCATTTCAGGTGGGATATGAGGGAAAGAGAAGTAATGGCTGACTCTAGTATTTGGCCAGAGATACATCAACTGAGAGGTGGGAGATTGTGAATGAAGTAAGTTTGACATAGAGGATACATACTGTAAATTGAGACATGTTATGTTTGAAGTGTCTACCAGATATTCAAGTAGAAATGTTGAGTAAGAATCAAAAGCTCAAGGGAGATCTAAACCTCAAAAAAGAGTGCATTGTTGGAGGTGTAAGTTTAAGAATTCTTAACGTTACCAGGGTATTTAAAGTTACTCATTGAGATGTCCAAGTAAGTTCCACAGAAAAGAGAAAAAGTCCAAAAACTGAGTTCTCAGGCATGCCACATCATTGTTTGGGGAAATGAGAAGCAAGTAAAAGAAATGGCAGAAGACTCCCTGCAGGGCTACAGAGAAAAGGAGGAGATTAAGATTCAACTGAACAAAATATGTTAAGAAAAGTAGAGAGATAATTTGTCAACATCCTTGAAAATATTTCCTGGGATACTGACTGAATTTCCTTGATTCACATTATTTTTTTTTTTTTTCCCTTTTTGTCTTTTTTACTGACTGGTAACGGGATCGCAACCCGCGGTGTTGCGCCCGTACCGGGGACCGGCAACGGCATCGCAACCCTCAGTGTTGCACCCGCACCACGCTCAGCCAATGAGCGGGAACCGGTCTCCACATGGGATCCGAACCCTCAGCGGGAGCGACGCCGCACTCCCAAGCGGTGAACTCTCCAGTTCACCACCGGGCCGGCCCTTGATTCACATTATTGATAAGAGAACCGATATCTCTATGATATTGAATGTGTGTATGTATACAAAATAAAATAGTATATGTCTTTTAGTACTCAGCCTTTCTAAACTCTATAATAATTATGTAAGTTACAAACAGAACTTGAGATTGAACTAATTAAGACAAAGAGAAAAGCGCTGTGTACTGAATGATATCTAGTACATTCATCTTTAAACTTAAATGTTCTGATATCATTGCTGAAACACAGCAGCATTTTTCACTCATGTGCTTAATGTTAATTGGTAACAGATATAATGCATCTAGATTTACTAATATTAATGGCAAGCTAAATAAAACTTTGAAAAAAGAATTCTCAACTTTTTCTCTGAATACTCGAGTATTTTATGTGTTTATCAAATTTCACTAAGATTTGTGCTAAATAATTTTAATAGAAAAAAAGTACTGCTATTACTTTTCATAGACTGGTGAGAAGTTCTGATCCAGTTTAATCTCATTAAATCTGGAGTGATTTTAGAGACTCAACAACTCACTATGTAGCTATCTCTCCCCCTTTGCTTGTCATCCCCACAATATTAGTAATTTAAAATGAGACATAAGATCCTAGAGATGGTGAGCATTACAAAAGATCAGAAAGGGTAGTGTCAAAGGTGATGACCCAATATTAAAGGTACTGAAGAAAGAGCTTGAGGTGAGTGAAAGTTATATATACTTATTTCAACTATTTTGCTTATCGACTCTGAATTCCTATAGCTACATGTACTACATGGAAGCATGAATGCAAAAATTATTCCTTCTTAAACATTATATGGTATAACAGCACAATATTAAATTCTTATTTAACTACAAATATATTCAGAAAAATGCATTGTTAGTGATTTTGTCATTGTGTAAACATCATAGAGTGTACTTACACAAACCTAGATGGTATAGTCTACTATACGCCTAGGCTGTATGATATAGCGTATTGCTCCCAGGCTACAAACTTGTACAGCATTTTACTTTACTAAATACTGTAGGCAATTATAACACAATAGAAAATATTTATGTATCTAAACATCAAAAGGTATAGTAAAAATATGGCATTATAATCTTATAGGACATTATATATGCAGTGTATAATTGTATAATATTGCTCTTTTTAAAAAAAAGTATGATGATTTTTATTTTATTTTATTTTTTGATGGCTTGTCTGTATGGGTATCCAACCTCTTGAGCAATTGTATATTAATACCTATTTCATTCACCTTTAGTTTCTAATTTTTCCCTTCAACTTTTTTTTCACTAAACCTCCCCCCAAACAGATAATAAATATGTTACTTTTCCCTTTAATTTATTCTTTATTGTCTAAAGAAAAACTTTCTTAGAAAACTATTTCAACAACATAGAAGACAAACTGCCAAAATTTATACATAAATTATGTTTCCCATCATGCAACAGTCTACGCAGGAAGAACACTGATGTGCCAGTCTCAAAATAAATGATTAAAAATGGGAAATGAATAATGTAAGTTCCAGACCTTACCCATTGATTTCAAAATTTACTAAATTTAAGAAAAGAGAATGTGAGAAACAATTGATTCAGAATAACACAAAACAGTGAGATAGCATATCCTCATGACTTATTAAAGGTTGTTACAGAGCAAGAGGATTAAAAATATAATTAAAGATTGCTCTTTTTTTTTAACCTCCCTCCCTCCAAAAACACCAGAAAGTAAAATTGCAGCAGAAAAAAAAGAAAGTCAAATACGCAAAACGTAAAATACTTAATTTGAACAAAGTCAGTGATGTGAAGTTTGACCCTATATATAGGAAAGGCAGTTAAGTTTTATAAGAATCAAACCATATCCAAAGTTCATATTCTTAGAGTGAATAACCAAAATAATTTTTCCTGTGCTAGTTTTATTTGTATTCATATGTATTTTATATTATAAAGGTAGGTTTTTTTGACAAATTTCAGAGAACATAAGAGTATAGAAATAGGTAACAAACATGACTTTGGGATTCAAATAATTTTTCTCTTTGTGTAGAACATCATTCTTCTTATACATTCCTTTAATTCTTTATATATTTCTGGAATAATCTCTGGTACATTCAAGAAAATAAGTTTGCATAATTTTGCCTGATATTACTTTAAGTGATTCATACCAAATATGTTCCAAATATTTTAATAGAATAATGTGGTGATATGTTTTCTTGTACTTCTTACTCTCAAGCTATCATTTAAATGATGTATCAATCAAGTTTTCATGTGATTACATTTTATTTATACAGCTAGTTTCCCATATCATCTAGCAATTTTGCATACAGAAAGTGATGAATATTTATTAATATACTTGAAGAAAAAAATAAACTCATTAATATTTTATAGGGAGTAGGTGCATTGGTTTCAGAGTATGAGTGCCTTCTTAATGCTATGGTATCACTCTTTCTCATAGCAAATAATGGAAGTAGTGAATCTTTAAATATTAACCAGTCAATACCAAGGACCAAGAATCATTTTAAAATGCCCCATGCAATGATGATGTTCACAAATATATTTGACTACTTTTACTGATGTTAAATATTTAGCTTAATCTAAAATCTATATTCACAGGGGATTATGAGGAAAAAATTCATTTGAAAATACTTTGATTATATGGCATTGGATTTCACTACATAATGGGAATACAATTACTGTCTTACCTACAGAACCCTGCTGTCATCAGGATAGTTCTGTAAATGGAACTATTTCTTATTAGTACTGTCACATTATGCCTGCCACTGTGCTTTAGAGGAGTTTTGAAATCAAATTGTGAAGACTGGCATTTCCTTCGTTAATCTTCTATTTTCTGTACTGTGTAATTATCATAAATGTTCTCTGTAGTTCAAACTCTATAATAACACCATAGTGTATATAATGGTGGAACCCTTGTTTTACAGAGGAGAAACAAAGATTCAAGGAGATTATGTAGATTGTCCAATGTCACATGGTTAGTAATAATAACAGGAAAATAAACACAAAACAAGAAGGGAATTAACTGATGTTTAGCTGTAAAGTCTTAAGTGGCATGGTCTTCAGGGTCAATTTGACATGTGAATGAATATTGTCACTAAAGACCCAATTTTTGTCTTGAAACTCTGCACTTTACTATATTGAAATCCTAAAACTAGCTTCTCTTTTGGTTAAATTACCACTGACAAAGCTCTACAGGGCTACTCACCTACCTGTCCACAGAGGAGTGAGAGTCATTCCCCCAACAATCAAAAGAAAAGAAAAGAAAAAGATCGACATTACTCTGAGTCCACTTGGGTCACAGGTCACATTTACATTCTAATTATTTGACAAAGGAAGTGGTGTTTTTTCAGATTATTTTAGCAAATAAAGAACTCTCTGGAGCTGTGAATATTGTCAATCTCATTCAAATTCTATGGCCACCAAGAGGAGAGGATGTTCTTTGAAAAAAAATCTGGAGGCTAATAGAGAAATGTATGATCTGTGACTTATTTGTGTTTGCTCACTACAACTAGTAAATGAGAGTGACTGGATTCCAACTTGGACCTGTCTGTCTAATTTATAAATGTGCATATCCACTGTGTATATTAGACTTACTAAGGAAATATGTAAAATGTGTATAACATCTAGACTAAGAATTTAAGAATTTTCTTAAGAAATTTAAGAAATCCACTTATTGTTACTTTCATAAATATACAAATACAGTTAGGTAATAATTATAAGTAACTTGCTCAAATTTTATAATTTTTAATGAATATCTTTTCACTGTATACAATATTAAATATATGTAGAGATGAGAAAATAAATTATAATGTCTATTCCAGGAAAGAAATAGATGAATACAAACCCTGAATTCCACCAACTAATACTGGCACCATATATAACTTCACCAAAAGATGA
The DNA here is from genome assembly GCF_000696425.1 of Galeopterus variegatus. NCBI lineage: Eukaryota > Metazoa > Chordata > Mammalia > Dermoptera > Cynocephalidae > Galeopterus > Galeopterus variegatus. The sequence continues at coordinate 234,275 of NW_007726223.1, read as the reverse complement.
GTAATTTAAGCTGTCTCTCTCTCTTTTTTTTTTTTTTTTGCAAATGTAAATATAAAGTATGTATATATCACTGCAACTTTAAAAGTTAGAGCAGATACAATCTCTTTTAGTAATTTCTATCTAGGCACAGGAATCAAAGTGTCAGGAGCTGAAGCAGGGGTAGTAGGGGCTGTTAAAAGAAGGCCAACCATGTGTCACTGGTCTTGAATGCCATATAACTACACTGTTATGCATTTTATTAGCTCTGCTGGTTTCCACTACTAAATCGAATGGAGATTTTTATGTAAACTCATGAAACAGACAGAACCAACATTTAAAAAGTTTCATGGGGAGAATATATAATAGATTTTATTTGACACAGTGTTCAAAAAAGACATGTCTAGGGAAGGATCAATATGGGATTCAATTATTGAATGGGAGTTAACTCAAAATTAGAGCTAATTATTAACTTATTTAAAAAGCAATGTCACGTAAGTGAATAGGTAGGTGAATAAAATATTATGGTATCATTAAATTTTTCATTAATTACCTTCTTCAAAAAATGATTTTTTAAAATATATCTGTATTTTGCTATCATATTATACAGAGCTGTTTGTTGCAGAACACTTCAATGCTGTTGTTTATATAGGATATAACACAAACAGTGCCCTTGGGAGTTGTGCCAAGTGTTAGTACTCTCTATATATATTTATATATATTACATGATATATAATGTCATATACTATGATATTTTGAAAGATTATTTATATTCATTCATTTTGCACTGATTCTAGCTTCAAAATCTCAATTAATATCTACTTCTGGCTTTTAATCTTTTCTCTAAAATCCTTAAGCTCTTTGGTTTATAGATTCATATCCTATGTTAATACCACAAGATTGCTTTTTACCACAAATTTTTTTTAAATGCCTATGTTTAAAATGTATTGGGAAGTGTGTTACCTGGGAGATGCAAAGAATTAACTTTTAAGGATTATACAATTCAAGGCAAAAACAAAAAATTAAAATTAAAAAAAAGAAAAGACCTTTTAAGTCAGTCTTTAAGTATAAGACAACTTCCTTAGCAAAGAAAAGCAGTCCCTTATTTTGCGTATTATTTTTGTCTATAATCAACTTTTGATTCAGAAAGTTTGTGCACATCAAAGGATATATATAAATATTTACCAACCAGTATGGCTTTGTCCCTCACCATTAGAAGGGACCACAGCCACAATGCTAGAGGGAGATCTTGGAGCCCCTGCAGACAGGAATTATTGGTTAAATTGGATATATAGAGACCTATGTCATGCAATTTGTATCTAGTTGATTTTCAACCTAGTATTTCTTCCTTTAGAATTTTATAAACTGTACATGTAATCAAAACCTTATATTACCTACTCATAACCTCCTTTCCTCATTGTTAGCTATTTCAATGAAGCCATACTAAGCTAAACTAAAGTAGAGATTATTAGATTTTTTTTTTTTTTTTCATGTCTGGCAACGGATCGCAACCCTCAGTGTCGCGCCCGTACCGGACCGGGACCGGCAACGGGATCGCAACCCTCGGTGTTGCCCCCACACCTCGCTCAGCCAGTGAGCGGGAACCGGTCTGTATGTGGGATCTGAACCCTCGGCGGGAGCGCCACCGCGCTCTGAAGCGGCGCACTGTAGCAGTGCGCCACCGGGCCGGCCCCGAGATTATTAGATTTTGACAAAATAAAATAAAGCATTGCATATAGTTTATTTGCATAATTACTATTTTAGGCCTTGAAGCAGACTTGATGCCCTTGCCCCCGATCCCCAAAAAAGTTGAAGGTAGATTTCTACTAGTTAAATAGTATGTAATGATGTCAGAAGTTCATATTCACAATGATTACAAACCAATAAGATAAATTTATTTAAAAAGAAAATAATAACTGTGGCCAAAATAGAAGAGCTCATTACTTTCCACCTTCTTCCTCCTGCCTTCATACATACAGAGAAGCATCTACCATTAGAACAGGCATGGCTATAGTGTTATTTTGAATCACAATGCTATTTTGATATGCTATTTTTCGACATCAGAATATTTTCCTAAAATCAAAATCAGACTATTAAAAAGTTTCTAGAAGAAATTATTAGCTTAACCCCTGTTTAAATAATTCAGATAATAAATTATATATTGGGGATCAAAGCACTCTCAGATTAAACAATTTGAAGAAAAAATTAAAGCTATAACCTGACCAATATAACATAATGTAGCAGGAAATGAGAAGCCACTGATAGGTATCAAACAGGTAATTAATGATATAGTAGCATCTGAGGGGGATATTTTTGGTCATTAAAATATAGGAGAACCAAACAAACCTGAAGAAAGGAAAAGTAATCTACAAAGTAATTGTAACAGTTCATAAGAGTTGAAAAATGTCTACATTTGAGTTGTTGTTTTTAAAAGAGAAAGCAATGGAGAGATTTATAAGACCACTCAATAACATTGTTATAAACACAAATTCATTTAGAACATAAACCATTCATGTCAAGCTTCCCTGCTCAAAAGTCTTCTATCACTTCCTGATGCACTAAAAATCAGATCAACATCATTTAGATTCTACACCAGGCTTAACATGTCCATGCTTCTGTCAAAATCTACCACTGTTACCCTTGTTTGCTTATTTCTATCCACACTCAGGTTTGCTGTTTCTAGAAAACACCAGGAAGGCTTTGTATTTGCTATTCCCTCTTCTCATAAAACTTCAACCATTAAACACATGGCTTTCTCTCTCACTTCATATGGGTCCATGTTTGCATACCACTTCCAAAGACCCAGAGTGTACACTATCAAAAAGAACAACTCCCATCAGATTCTGTCTTCCTACTTTGCTCACTTTTTTTCATATTACTTATTCCTACACGACTTTATGTTTGTTCATGGTCTTTCTTATGCATGGGAATGCAAGTTCTATGAATGCAGGGATCTCTTAATTGTTTGCTACTGTACATGGAACAAAGATGAAGCTCAATAAACATTTGTCAGATGAATAAATGACTATAACTACTTGTCTAAATCTCTATGTCCATATATACCTATATATTTAGCTATATCTTTATACTGTACAAACATTTTCATATAGGTGATCTTATTTAATCTTTGTAACAATTTATGTAATGCTATTATTTTTATATCTATTTTAAAAAAATGGGCGCTTAAGGAAGTAAAAGATCTTGCCACATTCATAGTACTAACTGAAAGATTTCAATTTGAGATTCTCTGACACCAACATGTTTTTTTTTTACTATTACATAGTATTGTCTTTCTTGAATGTCCTTAAATTAATCTTACTTTGTATTTTAATCTGATTTTTAAAACCTGACAGAGTTTTAAATTTGCACTATAAAAATGCATATAGTGGTTTTACAAGCACGTGTGTTGTGTATTAGAAAATAAATATCAGTATGATGTTATTATCAAAAGATCAATATTATATTCTTCCATTGCTTGATTTGAAGAATATGCAATCTTGACAATTTGTTTGATTCACCCAATTCTATTCTAAAGGTCACTCTTGTCACCTGAATAGAGCAGTTTCTTGAGCTACCGAAGCCAGCTTAAGTGTGAGGTATGTCTGAAGCTGCTGTGTTCTCCCAGATACAGAGCTGGGGCACAGCATTTATTCTTTGCTCCTGAGTAGGAGACCAAATATACAAAGTACTGTAAAACCCAAATTGTTAAATAAAACGTTACCCATGGAGATCATCAGAAGGGTTGCATCAGTATTCATGAGTGCTTTTGACATACTTGCAGAGTCTCTTTGACCTTAAATTGCTGTCATAAATTTTTCCTACCTCCAATGCAAAGAAAGATGTATTTTGAAGGTAGATATGCCTGAAAACAAAAGGCTTCCTCCAGGTTTTTGATAAGTGAGTGGCAAAACATTTCTTTTTTTTTCATCTTCCCCTCTCACAGAATCACTCCCAGTAAAGTGCCCTAAGATTTAGACTTGAATTTCAAGAATTTACGTAGCCATAGGTAGGTACTTTATGGGAATCAAATAGCAGAAAGCAAGTAAAAGCAATCCCAGGAACAGACAGAATGGAAGATAAAGAAAGTTGAGAGTAATATAAAGTACTGCAAGAGGATTTAATTGCAAAATATAAACATTTCATTTAAAAACACTCCCATTTAAAAAAAAAAAACATTAGATTAATTGAATAATGAAATTGTCATTATTGAGACCTTAGATTGTGGCCTGAACAATCAAATGGAAGAAACATTTTGTACACACAATAAAAATACAAACTCATACTCATGAGAGAAGAGTCAGTATCCTAGAGGACTAAAGCAGAAGAGGCAACTAAAACATTATTCATAAAGAGAAAATGGAGCGTAGAAAATAAACAAATTAAAAACAATATTTCCGTGAACTGAGAAATTCAACTTGAAGAATAGAAAGACTCCCCAAATTTCAGAAAAAAATTAGGAGAAAATAAATACATCCAGATACATAATAGAATGATTCTTGAACTTCAACATAAAAAGAAAATTTTGAAAGTTTTTATTTAGAATTTTTTTCAAAAAGGAAAAGAATGAAACTGACATTACCCTTCTCAGCTAATAACACTAGAAGTTAAAGACCTTGAAATAACATGTACAGACAACGACCAAGAGAAAAGAGACTGAGACTCCTAAACCCAGTCATAGGACACTCCCCAATCATGAAAAAGATGGGGGGGAAAAAGGCAAGTATTGATTCACAGCATATATCCCATTTAGGTGAGTTGCATGAGTCTTAGGGAATGTTTAGATACATCACTTAAACAAAAATTGAACGGAGATCTTATATTTCAGAAGACAAAGATGATAGGAAACAACGGTTAGCAATGTATATAGCTAATCTAAATGTATGACCGAAGGTATTTATTTATTTATTTATTTTTTCAGCTGGCTGGTATGAGGAAGTGTATTTAATTTGAGTGCTGAATTATAATTTTTGGCATGAACAGGCAAGAACAGGAAATAGTGGAGCCAAAATAAAATACGAAATTCTCTCTGATAAATTTATTTGGTAAGAAAGTCAGATTCAGTTAAGTGTGGTAGAAGTATTCTAAATGTTCTACTTATAGCAAGTGAAGGGAAGCAGTGGGTGAATCGTGTATTTTGACTAAGTGAAATAATTGGTACTTTGATATCAAATAATAGTAAGGAAAATATGTTTGGCTATCAGTGTCATAAAAGCGTTCATAATTACCTGCGTGTGTAGGGGATATAGTATAACTTTCAACTTAATAAGGGAAATAAGTAATAACTGATAATCTCATAAATAAGCAAAAATATGGAAAAGAAGAAAAAGAAAACAGAAAGGTGATAAAATAGTAACTGAACTAGAAGACATAAACTACGACTACTTCTGTCCTTACAGTACAGTTCAATGGTCTAAGACCGAGAGGAAAGAGTGAGATAGAGAGAATTTCAGATTGATTTAAAAGGAATATTAAGCAACGTATTCTTTATAAGAACCAAAATTAAGATAAAGTGATGACAAAAGGTTAAAAATACATAAGTTCATAGACGGGGAGATAATATCAAGCAAAGAACAGTTAGGTGAAGCGATCATGTTAATTTCTAAGAACATGAAACTTAAAATTAAATTCATTAAATAGATAAAAGAGGAAGAGTTATGTTACAAAAATAATTTATGAAGATGTTATGACAGTCAGAACCACCAAATAACAAATAACTAAACATATTTAGTTCAAAAAGGCAAAAGAAACTAAGTAAAATTAGAATAAAAATTTGAGACTTTAATATATCTCTTTTAGAATTAGACAGGTCTATTAGACAAAAATATGGATAACCAGAATAATTAAATAACAATAAGCTTATATACATTCTAAAAACAGAGAATAAATATGTTCTTTATGACATGTCCTTGTTACATTTTTAGAAACTAATTGAATAGTTGGTTACAAAAAAAATCTGAACAAATTTTAAAAGGTAGAGATTTTACAAGCTATAACCTCTGTTTACAAGCAAGAATTATGGGGGACAAAGAAAAAAAATTGTTTTTTAATTCTCATTTTCATAATGCTTAAACAATGCTAACCTAAATAACCCTTAACTGAAGGCAATGACAAAGCTGACATTAACCTTGAATAACGCACTAAAGAAAAAAGCCTTAAAAAAAAGGAATAGTAAAAGTCTTAGAATACAAAAATATATGAAGAATAAACAAACAAAAAATATGAGAAACAGTTCACCTGAGGGTGGAGAAGATGGCCAACTAGAGTTGTCTGGCTCTTGTCCCACTCCCACAAAAAGAGACCAAAACAACAAACAAACAACTATATTTTGAGCATAACAACTAAAGAAGTGCACTGCAGAATACCAGAAGAGTAACAAAATCTGTGTGAAGCACGGAAGAAGGGGATAGCACCACAGAGAGCAAAGCTTCTGCCTTTGCCACAGGGACTGGCTTGGATTTAGCTGGAGAGAAAGTAACCTGGAAAAAATCCCAGCTGTTTCCACTGCCCCCACAAACATCAGCAACCCCTGCCACAGAAGAGTCCCCCAGTTCTTTAAGGCCCCAGACCCAGCTGGAGAGCAGCTGGGAGTTTGTGCAGCTTCACAGCCTCATAGCAGAAACCCAGATAGAGGAACACCCCTGACCTAAGTAGCTATAGCATAGTGCCATCTTGAAACTGAACCTGAGGCTAGAGTGCATTATGCCCTAGGGGCCAGTGACTCCCTTCATCCTGAGGCCCCACCTTCATTCTACTATATTCACACAGGTGGTTACGAGACCATGACCCTAGCTGCCTGGAGTGTAGGCCTGTCAGAAAGACTGAGATCCCAGCATCTGAACCCATGCAGTATACCACCACTCCAACCAGGTGAGCAGGCAGAACTGCTCAGCAGGGAAGCTGCCTAAAAGCAGTGGTCTAACACATTCACATGCACCAACCCTGCCTAACCCACATGTCCTCTGAGCCCACAGGTGCCCATGCCAGCCTGACAGCCAATCTGGTGGTAGCACTGCTTTTCTCTATGGCCCTCCACATAGCCACTGAGGCCCACCGAGTCCTTGTGGGCTTGCTCCAGGCTCAGCAGCTGATCTGGTGGCCCTCTACAGAACTACTAGACCCTGCTGCAGCAGAGTACACTTGTGCCCTGACCAACAGCAGATCGAGCAGTAGATTTGACCCTCCACAACAGGCCTCTACAGAGCTATCAGGCCTGGCTACATCCTTGTGGGCTTGCTCCAGCCTTGATAGCTGATCCAGCACCCCTCCACAGAGCCACTGGGTCCTTATGTTCTGATGTTGGCTTTATTCTTGCATGACAGCAAACTGGGCAATGGCCTTGTCTCTCAGTGGTGGGCCTCTACGGAGATGCTGGGCCTTGCTATACATGTGCAGGCTTGCTCAAGGCTCAACTGCTGATCTCACATGGTGCCCTCTATGGAACTGCCAAGCCCTGCTGCAGTGGTGCACACCTGCTTTCAGCTGGACAGTGGGTCAAACAGTAGCTCTGCCTCCACTGGTGGCCCTCCACAGAGCTGCTTTGTCCTGTTGGACCACTGCAGACCTGCTCTGGGATCAACAGCTGATTCAGCAGCCCCCCCCCCCCCCAC